>NW_016107323.1:12262795-12297321 GCF_001604975.1 Cebus imitator
TCCAGCGTGGATGCATAGACATGGCAAGTGCCTGAAATTACAGGGTGCCATAAAGACAGAAGAGAAATCAGCATGGAATTCTCTCACACCTCCTCACCCTTCAAGCAAGTATTATAATATATAATAAATCTAGAATGTAATATGATAAAAAACAAGATGATCATGAATAGGAGATGATCAAGGGAGAGATAAAATGCCTTATAGAATAGATAGGAATCTGTTGCTAAGTACTCTAAGCAAAAAAACAAAAAAGTGGAGCCTGGGAGAGGCATGCAAAATAATAGGATTGCGATCAACAACTGATCTTAGGTGGAAGGGATTTAATGGAACCAGTGCTTATCCTATACCCTGTAGAGCACATAATGAATATTATGGACTGAAGGCTTATGTATCCCCTAGATTCTTACATAGAAATCTTGCACCCTAATGTGATGTTGTTAAGAGGTGGAGTCTTTGGGAGGTAATTAGGATTAGATGAGGTCATGAGCACTGAGGCCACATGAATAAAATTACTGTCCTTATAAGAGTTTTGCAAGAGCTTCCTTCCTCCCTTCCATTATTTGAGGACACAGCAAGAAAGTGCCATCTATTAACCAGAAAGTGGGCCCTCCCCAGACATGAAATTAAACCTGCCAGTGCCTTGACTTTGGACTTCTTAGCTCTCAGATCTATGAGAAATAAATTCATGTTGTTTAAAAGCTACCCAGCTTGTAATTTTTTTTAAAAAAAATTCAGCCTCAAGCTGACTAAGACAATGAGTTGAATATGAAGAAATAGAAAATATGAATGTCTGGGCGTGTTTGCATGGGAAAGGTGGCCTTATGGCCTCCTTGTTCAATGAACTTACTTTGTCAATTGCTTTCTCTTTGGTGTTTCTCATAGAAATGTCAAGGATCAGGTATATTCTCCCTGGGATTCTGTTATTTCTCCCTCAGAATGCTTAAAAGAGCCTAAGCAAGTCTCTTTTTTTATCAAAGCTCAGGAAAAATACTGGGATGGTAACACCCAGTTCTTGGGTGTCTTAAGGGAAGAAGGAAAAGAAGAAGATGCCTGGGAAGTTTGTCACCTGCAGCTTGGCAGTTCCTCGTCCTAAAATTTGGCTGCTAATTTCTGCTGATGCTTATGGAAAATTTCCCAAAGACCCTGCTCCTGAATGAATTGAAAGTCTTTGAGGTGAGTTTGTGTTCCTTAACCTGTACCCTGTAAAAGACGGTAGCCAAGTAGTGGAACTGTAGTTAGTAAAACAGGAGATAGTCTCTCTTGTGGACAGTCAGAAGACATTCCCATTTGCCTCCAAAATAAGCCTCCTTGTCCCATTACTGCCCTTGTAGATTCGACAGTCCATGCCTAGCACTCTTCTCAGTAAGCATCAAGAGCAGCAGAAGACAATCACTTGGCGGGAACTTTGCAAGTTTCAATTCTCTCTTCAAGGCACAATTTTCCAGGGGAGCTGCTCATGCTCGTCACATTTTGTTAGTTTCCACCCACCAAGCAGCCACTTGTGACAAAGTGGCTCCTGTCCTTCACTGGATTTGGTTTCAGGCAAATGAAATGATGCCTTGCCACTCTCTGGCAGACAGAAGTAGTTCCTCAAGGTAGAGGGTCAGGCTGTAGAAATGGATTTAGAGGATTTGGGGTGTGGGGCATGTGTTGGGTTTTTGAGTGTGAGATGGAGCATGAAGGGTGCCAGAATGTGCTGACCCCCAGGGCATTAAGGCCACTTGGAGCTCTGAGACCTGAGTATCTTGATTCTAGGAGCATCTGTCATTTCTTTCCCACTCATTCAGCAATGTTCACTGAGTGTCTACAATGTGAGCCAGACACTTTTCCAAACAAAAGAGACAAAAATTTTACTCTCACGTGTATTATATGTGAGAGTAAAATTATACAAGGGAAAGAAAGATAACCAAATAGTAGAATATACAAGTAACTTTCTATACTGTGCTAGGAGGTGAGAAGCACTATGGAAAAAAGAAAAAGTAGTGCAGAGTGAGTAGAAGAGGGAGTGTTGGCGGGTGGGCAAATGGTGGCATGAGGAAGATGGTTTGAGCAAACCGCATTGAGATTTGGAAGGGTGATGAATTAGCCAAGTAGCATCTGCAGGAAAAACACTGTAGGCAGAGAGAACTGCTGGAGCCAAGACTCAAAGGTGGGACCCTGCCTGTCATGTTCCCAGAATAGCTAGGAGGACAGGGAGTAATTGGGGGTGAATTAAGACATGAAGTCAGAGGACAAGTGGACCCCAAATCATGCCAGGACTTGGAAAGAATCTGGCTTTTTCTTGTAGTGAAACTGGGAATCATTAGAGGATCAAAATCTGATAAAATATGTATCCTGAGGTTGGGCGCAGTGTCTCTCCCCTGTAATCTCAGCATTTTGGGAGGCCAAGGGAAGGGGATCACTTGAGGTCAGAAGTTCGATATCAGCCTGGCCAACACGGTGAAACACCATCTCTACTAAAATATAAAAGTTAGCTGGGTGTGGTGGTGTGTGCCTGTAGTCCCAGCTACTCTGGAGGCTGAAGCAGGAGAATCGCTTGAACCTCAGAGGCAGGGGTTGCAGTGAGCTGAGATCGCACCACTGCATTCCAGCCTGGGCAACAGAGCGAGACTCCATCTCAGAAAAAAATTATATAGATATGATATGTATTCTGTGTTGTTTTTTTGAGGCTATTCCACAGGGCATGAGCAGAAGCAGCACAGGGCTCATTAGGAAGGTATAGCTCTAACCTAGGAATGAGGTGAGCATGGATTAGACTGAAATGGTAGCAAGGGAAGTGGTGAGAAATGGCTGAATTCTGGTTATATTTTGAAGATAAAGTCAGCAGGATTTTCTATGGGTTGGATGTAGGAGAGAAGTAGAATTTAGAAGCCTCTAAGGATTTTGGCCTGAGCCGCTGGAACAAGGGCATTGCCATTGATTGAGCTGGGAGAGGTAGCAGCTAGAGCAGTTTTTCCAGAAAGATCAAGAGTAAGTATTGGACATACTGAACTTGTGAAGTCCATTAGACTTCCAAGTGGAAGCAGTGGATATGTAAGTTTGGAGTTTGGGAGAGAAGTCTGGCCTGGTGAAACTGGGGGTTGGTGGGATATAGCTGACAAGAGACACCAAGAGGAGTACAGATAGAGAAGAGGTGAAGACCAAGGGCTTAGCCCAGGGCACACCAAGATTCCGAGCTAAAGGAGATAACACATTGCATATGCGCGACACAGAGTCAGCATTCAATGAATATGACCTGGGACAGCTATAATTATTATGGTATTTATTATATCCATAATGACTGCTTGTTTTGTTATGATCTAAATTAGGAAACAATGATCACAAATATATTTTTTCAGGAGCATCAGGAGTGACAATTCAGTTCCCTCAGATTCTTTGATGTAGCATAAATGGATAATTATTAAAATTAGGAGGAAAGTTAAAATTACCTAGAGTGATTGCTAACCATTTATCAAATTTTTTTTTTTTTTTTTTTGAATAAACATTTTTTTTTTTTTTTTGAGATGGAGTCTTGCTTTTTCACCCAGGCTGGAGTGCAATCTCAGCTCACTGCAACCTCCGCCTCCCGGGTTCAAGCAATTCCCTGCCTCAGCCTCCCAAGTAGCTGGGATTATTTATCAGATTTTTAAAGTGTGGCAGGCTTTTTGCGGGTCTGAGAAAGGGCATCAAGAAGAGTGCTGTCCTCAGCGAGTGTACAGTCTAGTTGGGGTACACAGTACTGTGTATTAAGTGTTCTGGATACAAAAAAGTACTTTCAGAGTACAAGAAAATAAAATTTATTTATGGGTTTAGGGCTTAGGATAAGGTAAGTGCAGGTGGATATGGACACTCATTCATATGTATAGATCAGTACATATGTACGGTCACTTGCTTTTGGAACATGTAAACACCTAAGGAAGTTCAGGATCAGATGATGGAACTCATGGAAGCTGAATAGGGGTGGTAGAGACTAGGGTGGGAGAAGAGGGGTAAGTTCAATGGTGTGTCAGACAAAAAAAGTCTGGGAAACAATAGAAAATAGTTTTCAAAGAAAAGACTCAGGTCCCTCTCAATTGTCTTTGATGTTCTGCCAGCTTCCTTCAGAATCCCACACTCATTCACTTTGACCTGAACCTCTGGCTTTCACCAGAATGAGGAAAATACTTTGATCTACTTGAAAACTGAGTCTTGGAAAGGTGATGAGTTTCCAAGGGGGTTCTTGGCAGAGGGTTCTTGTGGGCTGCCAACCGCAAAGGCAATTTGGGGTCCTGCTGCTATTGGCCCCAGCAGTAGCACCTCGGTGCAGTCTGCATAAACTTGTGCATTATTCTCAAACCCTAAACCAAAGGGAGAATTTGATATCAGGGTGGAAAGAGGCATTCCCATTGGAAACTCTGATGTCACAGTCAAATGCGCTACCGTTCACAGTTGGGTTCCCCATTTGACAGCTGAAGCTTGAAACGGAATCCTTTTTGAAATCAGAAAAAAGGAACATGTTGGGCTGAATTTCAGGAAATGCCCTAATGATGAAATCTGGGAAATGGCAAACGTGTATAACCAGGGAAGTGGTACGCGTCCCAAAGCTTGAGTCATTCAAAACCATGTTGGAGACATCACTGGAAAAAAGTTGGGGGAGAAGGGGGACTGTCTTAGCGGAAAGTCTGTGAAGTCCCCCATAGTGTTGTGGCGGCACTTTTCTGAGTATTTGACAGGAACTGCCTTCCAGATATGCCTTGCTTTCCTCTGCATCATGTACTATCTAGAGCACTATCTAGGCACAGCACAAACTTTCCATTTCACTCACGTCCCAGCCATCATTCTCTTTAAGTATTGAACCAATTCTGAAAACAAAAAGCAAACAAAAAACAACACAGTTTCAAGAACAAAATATGATAAATATGACAGATAAAAATAAAGTCTAGTTAGTTACAGGTGAATTTTACAAAGCCAGACACATGCATTATCTCATTGAAACCCCAGTTTATCCTCTTGGTGGGCATTCTCCGTTTGTGGGTGAGGTAACTGAGATGTAATATGAGGTTATGACTGGTCTGAACTTCTGACTTCTAAACCACTCTTGTGGTTATTCCTGCCCCACTACTCAGCCTCTCAAGAGAATTAACAGAGAAAAAAATCTCACTCTACATTTTAAAAACTTATGAAATCTCATTAAATTATAAAAGGAAAATCTATGGCTTATTAGAAGACAAAGGTATGCTAACATGAACTCCATCAACTACCCAAATAATTTTTGTGTGTTTGTTTGCCTTTAGACCTAATCTTTCTTCCTTGCTCTGCAATCCTCATAAGATGAGGTCTTTGTTTGCTCTGAAATGTACCTCCTTATAAATTTGTAATTCACACACTTTCCTGGCTCTCCTTAGATCAACAATAACCTCTTTTTTCTGGTGCATCCTTAATTTCTCTCCAGTGGATGTTTCTTCTACTCTACAAAACTGTTCAAATCATTTCCACCCCAAACTTACCCCCGCCTTGTGCCACATTTGTTTCAACGTCCTTACGCTTCTCTCTTATATTCCTTTAACTTCTGAACTTCTTTACAATGAAGCACACACCACAGTTCCCCACTGCGCTACAAACTAGCCTCTTCCCTGTACTCTCCTGAGATGTTCATGGAAGATATAGTTAAACCAATGACCTCATCTCTGTCTGCTGAGCTGACTACCACAGCCTGTTTGACACATGCATCACTTGGTTTTAGAAACATAGTAACTGCCTAGTTCTTCCGTTTTTCTTCCTCTATCCTCTCTTATAAATAGACATTTAATAATGTCCATTTCTCAGCAACATTATTGCTCTTAAAGATCCTTTCAGGACCATTTATCATTCCAGTCTTGACTTTCATGCACGATTCTCCAGTCTAAGTCTCTTATCCTAAAAATTAGACTGAAATTTGGATCTCTGCCTTTGAAAAAGGTAAAAGACCAATCTGAATGATTTACCAGCCACCTTCCATTCAATACATTTCAAACTGAGATCATTTTCCATGACCTGAACTTGGAAACACCCTTTCAAAACTCCTGGTCTCCAGGTTCAAATCTTTCAGCCTTCTTTGCTCCCTTCTCACTTCTCATGACCCATTTACTCCCCTATTCTGCCTCTGAAAGGTACATGCATTCTTCCTTTTTGCTTGCCACTGTCCTACAGCAGATGCTCACCATTTCTCCCTAAGCTATTATAATGGCCTCTCAATTGCTGATGATGACAGCAATGACTAATATTTATAAGACGGTACTATGTTGAGGGACAGTGCAGAGCAGCCTATGCACATCCACAGCCCTGTGAGTTAACCACTGTTGTGAGCCCCTCTTTCTAGTAGGGAGTCTGAGGTCCAGAGAGTGAAATGTTTTTCTAAGGTCACACCATGTGCACGAAGTACAGCCATGACTCAAATACATTTCAGATTCAATGCCTGAGCTTCTATTCCCAAGGCATATTGCTTCCATATATAAATAACAAAATCTAAGTCTTTAAGCCCATCAGAACTATACAAAATATGGTCTTCTCCGACCTCCCCAACTTTATCTTTCAATTTATCCCTTTCGTCTACTCTAGGCTACTAATTTTGCAGAAGATGATCTCTTTATCTACACTGTTTGCCTCCTCTTCACATCTCAAAACACACATCCTCCAAGAAGACTTCACAGATATCCCCACTCAGAAGCAGTCTGTCCCTATGTGCCTTGCGTGTAGTTTGTCTCAGCACCGGAGCAATGGTTTGCTGCACGGTGTTACTTGAGTGTACATGTACTCATCTTTCCTGTTCACGTTTTGATACAGGGGCCATGTGTTATACCTATCTGTTATATTCATGCCCCACCCTCCCCACCATGCTGGTAGTGCCTGTCATGTGACAAGCCTTCAACAAATTTTGGTAGAACTGAAGAGGAAGCTTGGGTGTGGTTGGGGCTTGGATTATTAATAGCATTTCCAAGTGGGATGTGAGACTGTCACCCTGACCAGTTTGTTCCTGAGTTACCACAGATCACAAAGGGTCTTTAGGCTTAATAATCCACAGAACACAGCTGGTAATAGGATCAAGGCTCTCTTCCAATTAATAACTGGAGTCTGGGGTTCAACTTCCACAAAGCACCTACTCTATAATTGGTGTGAATTCCCTCAGAAGTCATTTCCACTGTTCTTCAGCTCCCACCACCAATTAAACTTGAGTATCAATATGGTGAAAATAACAATGACGAAAGCTAACATTTACCAAACTTAACATTTATAAATCTCCATTTGATCTTCAAAACTATCTAATGCGGTAGATACCACTATCATCTCCTTTTTCTGAATGAAAAGATTCAAGTTCAGAGTGGCTGAGGAACTTCCCAAGATCACTAAGCCATTAGGAAATAATAAGGCCAGATGCAATCTGATGACCACACTCTTAACCACTGAGCCTCACCATCTCTCTAGAGGCCTGAAGTTAATAAATTTCAGTTTCCTCTCCTCTCCCCACATGACCGGAAGACTTGAGACACAGAAGCCTTGGTGCAGGGCTGCTGAGCATTACCCAACCCCTGCTTTGTTTTTGCTTGCCTGCACACAGCCAGTTTTATGGCCGGGCTGCTCATTTGAAGAGGTCCACTCACATCCTGGTCATCGTTAATCCCCTCATTAAGCAATCCAGGAGGCAGAAGCAGTGGGAACGGCCACGGTTCTGCACAGGTTGGGCTCTGTTGGAGATGGGACGTGAAATCTTTGCACGCCACGGGCCATGAGTCATAGGAAGACTGAGCCGCCTCCCAGAGAGGACGACAGGAAACCGCAGGCCCTGGCTTTGCTCTTGCGGTGACAGTCTTTGAGAGGCTGGATGACCATGGTGGTTCAGCTGTTCCCTGATGGCTGCCTCCCCACCAGTGCTGGACTGTTGTTTGTCTTGGCCAGCCGGGATGTGGAATCCTTCCTGGCTCAGTCAGTGCTGTGGAAGCAGACACATCCAATTCCTGAGTCTCCAGACCCCTGCTCTAGCTACTACAGCCATTTTGCACATCTCCTTCCTGCTGATTGGAGACATATTTATGGGCAGTTGGGACATAGGGACTCTTCTCCTTGGTAACAGCTTCCCACCAAGCCAAGCAAACTTTGAACTGGTCTTGGTTCCTGAGTGAGCAGAACATCTATCTTCCAGCAACAAATGCCCTTTTGTTTGGTCCCCAGTTTCATGACCTCTGTGATAGAAGATGGTACCTTCAACAACAAGCCCAACCGGGAGTCCTTCATTCTTGTGTTGACATAACTTCTTTCTTGATTCATTTCTGTCCCACTTCATGCATGGATCACACTCACTACCTGAACAATTTAGTATCTGTCTTTTTCATTAAGGAACAAAAAGAGTTTCATCAATGCATTTAGCTGTTAGTATGTACATTGCGCTGTGTCATCCCCACAGAAAGGCAAAATACAGCCCTGATCATCTAGAACCTAGGGGAGACTTAAACAAATATATGAAAAGCATGGGAGAATTGCATTCCAGTAACATTTACTGGAGTTTGGCCTTAAACCAAGTCCTGAACACAGGTCTTGTTTCTGCCGCTGAATAACTGGATGTCTCCTTATTTACATCCATAAAACAGATGAACAAGCACCTCTGCCTCCCAGGCTTGCTTGTGAAGATTAAATGAGACAGTGTCATATCAAGCACTTGTCAGAGTCTCTCACATGTCATTAACACTCCGTAAGTGGAAGCTGTGATTATTTCTCATATTTAGGATGTGGGGGAATGTACAGGGCATTGCTTTACACAAACATTTTTTCTTCCAAAATGGAACCGGACAAAGTCAGGACAGAAAACAGCCTCAGATATCCACTCAAAGCAAGGATATGTACTTAGAACTGAAGCAAAATCTTTGCTTGGCTATCTATGGGAACTGCTCAACATAAATCATTCAGGCGGTCTTTGTAAAACTCGGTCTGAGTTTATCCCCATTTGGGTCAAAGACAGGTGACAGAAAGCTTCTTTTTTACCCAGCTTTGCAACCTCCCATCTGCCTCCAATTGCGTGAGCGGTCAGCCTCTCCATATTTAGAGTACACCAAGGCAAGGCCCTGGGTTATGCTCCTGTCGCAGACCGACTAGGAATGACTTCATAGCTGGTCATGGCTTGTCCCAAAGAAATTCCAGACACAACACTGCCCAAAGCATTTAGGCCTTGCAGATCACAAGATTATATTTTCACATGCTACTCATAATCCTGATTCTTCCTCTCTATCTGGAAACACAAGTTTGCCTCTCAGGTGGTATCCTGTATGCTTTGAAAACACTGAGTGATAACCACATCTGCTCATCTGTTCTGAGAGGAGGCTTGCTCTGGCCAAGCCAATTTGAACTCTGAGCCACAGGCACTGACTTCTGAACCTTCTCTAACGAGTCTGTTTGGTGACTTATATATTTTTACCCAAAGATAAGATCTGTTCTCATTTTCTCTACATCTATTTGTGCATCTCTAATAAGCAAGTTGTTATATTAAAAAAAAAGGTAAGTTTAGATGTAGTCTACACACTCGAATGTGTAGCAACTGCAAGCTTACCTGTCTGAAGTCTGTTGATAAGACTTCTCCCAGGGAGGACATAGCAAAAGGCAAGGCATTCAAATCATCAGAAGTACATAAAGGTGGGGTTTTGGGTTTTAGTTTTGGCTTTATTCCAAGCAAAAAGACTGAGCTCAGAGAGCATAATATCTCCATTATTCAAGGTCATGGCCAGGCCCAGATATTTTTTGCTTTGTCTAACATTTGTAGACTCCTCACCTCTGGCCTTAGGTGCATACAGTATAGACTTGACTTCCTATGAATTTCTGCCATTAATAAGACCCAGGGTCAATAAAAAATATGTACTGAATATCAAGGCACATTTTTTCAGACAGCCTTAAAATTCTTCTCTGTGGAACATAATGTTTGATGTACTTGGAAATGGTTACTTTGTTTTATAATACATAACTCTGAGGGAGTAAAATATTTTTCTTCCTTCCTTTTCTTCCTTCCTTCCTTCCTTCCTTCCTTCCTTCTTTCCTTCCTTCCTTCCTCCCCCCCCTTCCTTTCTTCCACTATTCCATCCTTTCATCTAGTCATTCATTTCTCCATTAACATATTTATGCACATATATATTAAGTATCTATTGTGGGCCAAGCAGTGAGCTAAGTATTAGATATAAAAATGAGTCTAACATCCAACTTGATTTTTAATCTAATAGGGGAGAGAAAGTTAAACTGGGAAAATGATGTAACCAAAGTGTAAGTAAAGTTCACTGGGAGAGTCAATACAGTTCACTGGGAGACCTATGGAGGGAGAATTCTCTTCTAGAATCAATTAGAGCTGGGCTTGAAACTGGCTCTCTAACTAGCTGCATGGCCTTGGGCATTACTTAACTCCTGTAAGCCTTGGTTTCCTCATCTTAAAATGGGGATCATAATAGGATCTACTTCATTAGACTGTAGTAAGGATTCAGTGAATGAATGAGATAATCATAAAAAAAAAGGGTTCAGCACAGTACTCAACTTCTCTATGATTAGAGTTAGTGATCTTGTCTAGGAAAACCTTACAGAAGAGTTAACATTGGTCTTAATCTTGAAGAATGAGTAGGGACTTGAAAAGGGGGAAGAACATTGCAAGTAGAGGGAAAAGCATGTCTAGGGCTGGAGTCATGCATATGTGTGACGTGTTAGGCAGCAGATGGTCAATGTGGTCAGATAGAGGGGATGTGTGGGATGGGTGTTGAAATTGGGCAAGTAGGTAGAACTGCTGGAAAAGGACCGGGAATCCCATGGTGAACGACATGCTTCAGACAGGAAACAATAGGATGTAGCATGGTAGTTCTCACTCCACAAACCAGAGACTGAATCCTGGAAGGAAGGAGATGGATAAGAAGCAGTTTCTTAGCTGTTTATCAGCCTTCTAAGAGCTCACATAGAACTTTCAGCTCTGTTGTCCATCCAGCTACCCTCAGATATTTTCTAGTTTAGGCTAAGGTATCTGGCAAAAGATTCAGGAGATCTCCTGCCTTCCTCTTCTTCTGCCACTGGCACACCCTCTTGGTTCACTCAGATGGAAATAGTGAAGGGCTGAGAACTGGGAATTCTTGGGTCTCCTCATTGATCATTATGGCTGAGTCTAATGGGATAATGGTTGAACAAGAGGGTCTTCAAGGTTACCCCCAGTTCTGAGTCATGATTCCAAGTTATAAGGATTCACCAACCTCATAAGATAAGTAATGGGCCTAAGGCCATCCAGCCAGGGAGTAGCAGAACTGAGATATGAGCCTAAGCTGTCTGGCTCTAGACTCTGTATTCTTAATTTTTGCCTCACTCTGTCGCTATTCTGTGCTCAACCATTTTGCCCAGGCCAATGATCACATTTCCCTACTTTCTGTTGTTCTCAAGTTCAAACTTAGAATTCAACTTGGGAGCAAGTGGGTTTTGTGGTCTGTTTAATTAAAATTCTAGAACACAGAGTTCTCAGCAGAGGCCTTGCTCTGGAAAGCATCCTGGGGGCTGAACCTTATGCAAGGCATGGGAACACTGGCAGCAAGTTTTTCCCTGTACTGTAGGCTGGCTTTTGGGAATGAGGCTCCTGGAGAGGAATTTGATTAGCCTCATTGCTCCTCTTGCCACACTTGGAGTGGCCAGATCCTATTCTTTTGCAGCACAGGTGAGGATGAGGAAGTGTGTGTGTGTGTGTGTGTGTGTGTCTTGTGTTGTGTCTGGAGGATTGTCTGTCCATAATGGAAGTGCGTAAACGTCAATCAAGCCTTCCTTTTCTTTTTGGATGTTCAAAGTGTGGAGGTGATATATCCTGTTTTAAATTCTGAATGGTGTCTTCAAATACTTTAAAAGAACGCTTATTATCAAAGGGCAAAAGGGATGCGCTTAAAGGTAATAACACCTTATTGGCTTAGAGGCACCTCACTGGCTTTAAAATGCTTTCTTGGCATGGACTGTAAATATTATTGGCTTTGAACTCACTCCCAAATTATGCAAAGCTTTTGTCCCTCCCTTGACTGCCAAATGTTTGAGCCCCGCTTCAGCAGTGTCTTGCTGAGAGGCCACCCTGCCAGAGACCCTCAGACAGCTGTAAAATCTGACAGCCTGAGTGAGGGAATCCAAATCTGTTTCTTATTGAGTAGCCAAGATGGCTGGGTAACTCCACAGCCAGCTGTAGATCACTTTTATGGACGCCAAGGGATGTGTCATCTCAGTAGCATCTGCACAAAGTATCTTCTTGGATGATTCCAGGCTGAGGAAGGGCCAGGTGTGGCTGTACATTTTTGTAAAACCCCCACATGTGAACAAAGCCCCACTGCTCAGCACATCCTGAGCTTTTCCTGCACCTCTTATATAGTGAACCTGGTACCTCCTGATCTTTGAAACTCAGGAATCAACTTAAAAGGTAACTTTCTGGTGCTAAGTAAATCTCGCTCCTTCTAATGCTGAATTCACTTCATTATCCAAGCCCTTTGGTCTCTGACTTACAGTAAATAATTATCCACAGCTGTTGCAAGTTGGTTTATCCTCCAATAAAGGTCAGGATGGCTGACTAGACATCAGAGGAAAAACTTCTAAAATTTGCTGTTTAGACTAACTTACATCTATGTTTATCTCTTTTGTGTTTGTTGTAACTAAATAGGCGAGTGTGGGTTGTGGTTAAAGCATGACCAGGCAACCTGGATGTCATGGTTTTCTTTCTAGTTCTTTAACCTTGAGGCATGTGGAATTCTCTCCTCCTTCAATGCCTCAATTTCCCCAGTTGTCACACATAGATCATCATTCAAGGGTTTCTCTCACAGACTTACTCAGGGGTGTTGGGGAGAGTAATGGGGATCTCTTTGTCTATATGCGAATAAACCAGATATCAGAAACCAATTCTCTTTATAAGACCCAGGGAGGGCCAATCCTCCTCCATCGCTTGACAGACCTCACCTAAAGCTGAAATAGTCACAAGCTAAAGTTTGCTGGGCCAGACAATGAAGATAGAAGTACTTCCCAGGAAAGTTTATAGCTGATACTTCAACACCAGGAGGCCAAAGAAACAAAAAGGCCCCATGTCCCAGCAGGAAATGGGACACACGGGTGCATTTCCATTCAGCGGGAGAACTGGGAGGAGAGGGAAAGCTTCTGCCACGCACATTTCCAGATGGGATTTCTCGGCTTGGCTTGTGGTGGGGCCCACACAAGCTCTCCAGCTGTGTCCTGGGATCTCTAGGAAGAGGCCTAACAGCAGGATGAGGCAGGAGACGTCCTCCCAGGGATAAAAATTTATTAGGATAAAACCTAATGCAAACACAATTTTCTCTGGAAACACCAACAAGAGGAGCAAAAGAATATGCAAAGATGATTCCAAAGAAAATGAAAGCAATTGCGATTAATGGTTAGGGAGGAAGGGAGGAAACTATAGGCCAGGAACAAAGAACAAGAAACCTCTGAAGCTTGCTACAAAGGAAGCTCTTGACCCCCTAGTTGAAGTCATTATCATTTCATGCCTCCAGAGCTGCCAGACAGGCCTCTGTGAACTTGAGCTCTGCTTTTTTGAATGATACACTCCCATCATCATGTCGATTAGAGTGCAGACTAGGAGCATGGTATAAGGTAGAGCCTTTTGGGAGCAGGCACACCTGGAGGTGTATGAGTTATTTAACCTCACTGTGTCACAATTTCCTTGTCTATAGAATGGGGATGTGTAGTACCTACCTTAAATGCAATCATGCTTGTGAGATACTTAACACACTTATCCCTCAATAAAATGATATTATTACTTCTCTTGGCTCTATACTTCCATCACACCACTTCCCTGGTTAAAACCCTTTCATGACTCCTCATAGCCCATGGCGTGCACACAGCCTAGGCAACTTTTTAAAAACGATGGCTCCACCTTGCTTTCTAGACCAGAGCTGTCCAATGGAACTCTCCACAGCAATGGAAATGTTTTATATTTTTGCTTTCCGCTCTGGCAGCCATCAGCTGTAGGTAGCTGTTGAGTACTTAAAAAGTAGATAACATAGTTGAAGAACAGATGTTTTAATTGTATTGAATTTTAATTCATTGAAATTTAAATAGCCATGTGTGGCTAGTGGCTACTATATTGGATGGCACAAGTCTTAGACTTTTATATCTCCTTCAGAAAGCTTCCACTTTAGCCAGATGGAGTTTTTCACTTCTTGCTTTTTTGCCTCTAAGTCTTCATGCCTGCAGAGCCCTGCATATGGATGAGTGGAATGCACACTGCAAAAAAAAAAAAAAAAAAAAAGGGTGGGGGTGGCCCAGACAGTCAGAAAGTGAAAGCTGAAATTACGCCAGTTCTTGCAGGAAGGACAGGGCATCTTTTCCTAATTCACCTACCAAGAAGGGGACCTTGCTCGAAAGTGCCTTTAGGTTAGCAGTGTGCCTCTGCACCACCCCTCCTTCTTATCCCTTCTCTGGATGAAGCCAGCTTGTCTTTTGGGACTAGCCCAAACTTGTGCTTGCTTACAAAGCTTCTCCTTCCTTTGACCTTACAGAACTTTCTTTTCTCTGTGAGACGTGGCAGAGGCCAGTAGTTAAGAGTTCAGTACGTGAAGCCATGTGCCTAGCTGGAATCCCAGCTGTATCACTTACTTGGTTCATAACCTTGGACACCTGTCATCTCTCTAAGCCTCAGTGCTCTCGATTATAAAATGGGAATGAGAACAATAGTGCTTCTCTCATAGAGAGGAACTAAAGAGTTCTAGTAAGGAAATGACAATATGGTTAGGTTTGTAGCATGGTGCCTGCCACAAAGTGAGCATGGATTACATGTTTATATACACATTCTGTCTTTCAATAAATATTTACTGAGCATCTACCATATGCCAGATGCTTTGTCAAGCTCTGGAGATCCGATAGCTACTAAACATAGATAAGATCCCTCCCTATCTGGAGGTGTGTTTTAAGTGATGACACAAACTGTAGAGCTGCAACTGGGACAAGCCCAAAGGAAAGATTCCTAGTGCTATGAGACCCTGCTGTAGGTTTTATATGCCACAGGGAGGTCAGAGAAGGCTTTGCTGAGGATGGGATGCTTGACGTGAGATTGGAAGGAAGACAAATAGGTGTTGACTAACTAAAGAGAAACGGGTGTTTCAGAAAGAGGGAACAGCATATGTAAAGACCTTTGCTTGGTAAGGCTGGAAATTTCCCAAAAGGAAAGCAACAGAATGAACTGGATGTGCATGCATAAGACCAGGCTGCAGAGGTTGGAGGAACCCCCTGGGCAGACTCTTGTAGGCATGCAAGAAAGAGCAGAGGAATGACATGGTCTGCTTTGCTTCTCCACAAAATCTCTCTAGTTTCAGTGTGAAGAACCAGTCAGACACTCAAGGTGGAAGCAGATCTGGAAGCTACTGAAGGCCTCCAGGCAAAAAATGATGGAGGAAGAGACCAAAGTAAAAGTCTGGATTTGAAAGTTATTATTATCTTCCTCTCATCCAAGAATTAATGACATGCTAGTTTTTGATGGCTAACACAGTTTTGTATTTCTATTTATTCAAGTCTCCTACCACCTTGAAATACCCTGCCCTGGTGTCCCAATTAGAGGATAAGATCTTTGTAGGCAAGGGTTGTTTCACGTTTCCTTGTAAAACTTGCATAAGCAAAGCAGACCATGTCGTTCCTCTTCTCTTTCTTCCATGCCTACACCCTGCTTATGGTAACTGCAAAAGGAATAACTGCTAAGCTATTTTCTAAATTTCATGAACCAGTGAGAGGGACAATAGTATGAATGGATGAAGACATGACAGGTTGTGGAGTACATAATAATGGAAACCTCTTTTTTTCTTTGTTGTCAGGGAAACCAGTGCAAAAACTAATAAGGGGAAAGAAAAAGACTCACAATGCCACTAGAAAAGGAGGAAAACTTCTTTTCCAGGTGGGCGACTCTTACCTGAAGGAGGTGAGTAAAACCAGCATAACAGTACTCATCTCCCAGGGGTGTGGAAACATACAATGAAAGACGGGACCTAACAGTGATCTTCACGTGTATTCTACATGCAAAAGTTGCTATTATTACTGATCGAAACAACACAAAATAACTGAGCCTTTTCTTCCTTATTCTCTTCTCAACTTCAGACTTTTACCTTAGCTTTTTGTTTTCAGGATAAAGCAACAAAAATTCCAACATAAGGTAACCAGAAGGAAATTGCTCTCTCACACAACAAGAGTGAAATCTGGTCCAGCATACTGATCATCTCCAGGAATGTCTGGGACTTCAACTGTGTCATTTAGGATAAGATGATTTTCTGCTCTCTGTTTTGCACAGGACTAGGCTCAAACCCAAACCGGTTCTTGCCAAGGTCATAAGGTAAATGGGGCAGCCTAGACAGGATCTTGGCATGGAAGGGAAAAGCCCTAGGGCAGCAAATAGAGTGGCATCCCTTGCCTGTTCCCAGAGAAAGAAATGGAAAACTTCTCCTCATGCCGTGAACTTAAAACTCATCCCTTTTAATCTGATTGGGCACATGCATCTTCCCAGACCCGTCATAGGCTCCATGAAAAATGCCGTGATCTGATTGGCTTAGACTAAGAGTTACTGCTGGGACTAAGGATACAGAGGTTTATGGAACAAAACTGGGTGCATTCAGAAGTAGAAAAGGTAATCAAGTATGCCCTTATACTAGTGAGCTACTTTCTAGAAAAATGAGGTGCCTTTATAACTCACCCAAGTTCCACTTCCTTCATCCATCCATTTACTCACTCATTCAGGGAATATTTATTGGGTGCTGACTTTGCTCCAGGGACCAGGCAACCTTATTCAGGCACCTCAAGAATTTTTCAAATACCTCTGCACATATTTTTCATTCACTGGCCACATATGGAGGCAAGTAGCCATATAAATAGACAGACGTATTCATGTGGCACATTTTCAAAAACCCACGTTTCTAACACTCAGTTCTCACATTCAGATCTTCATAAATCTGGATTCCACTGGGACCAGGTCACGATATCATTTTGGGCCACTGTCAAGGAGGATTTACGATGGTTGTTTGCATGACCCAACCATATGCTGTGGCAGAGGAAATACTCTGGTTAGCCTGCTTTGACGTATGTATTGATGACAAAGAAAGTTACACCACACCGCAGGAAAAAAGCAACATGAAAACACTCCCAGATCTGTTCGTAAGCTCCCTGTAGAAATAATGACCTTCCTGGTGAAATCAAGAGATGATTAAAAGTAATTAATGGATACTTCTCAAAAAAGACATAACAATCAGAGGATCTGGAAGCCAGCTGTCGTAACATTTCTCAAGAACAAGGTGCATTTTATTGGCTTCATGAAATGCATGCCTTCGGCCCCACAGCAGAAGGCCAGGAAAGGCAGATCTGTCCCAGAGATAATGCCAGTTTTCTGTTCTTATATCCTTTCAGCACAGAGCTCAAGTCTTAGAAAACAAGGTGCAATTTTCTGAACTGACTTGACGTTTTCTTGTGTGTAACCTGACAAATGTGAGTGCCTGACTTGGTGATCTGAGAGAACAGGTCCCTTATCTTCACAGACACAGCAATCACACAATTTCCAGAATGAAGCCAGAGAAAGAAGGAAGACAACAATCCACTGAGCCTTGGTTTCCTCCTCCGTAAAGTAGAATAATAGATATGAAGATTAAATGAAACATTGAACATATAGAATATCAGCAAGGGCAGGGAGAGGGGAGAGGGGTTGACCATAAAACTGCAGCATGAGGGAATTTTTCTGAGTCATGAAACTATTCTCTGTTTTGGTACTGGGGATGGTTATATAGCTGCATGCATTGTCAGAGATCATAGATCGCTACATTGCGAAGAGTGAATTTTAATTTATACAACCGAAAAAGTAAATAAAATGCTTAGACACATACTTTTAAATTAATAAATCCCTAATGGCAAGCTAAGTGTTTATAATTTAAAAATAATGACAGTGCCTAGCTTCAAAGAGGTAATGGTTTTGGGGAACAGATGTAAAAAAATGCCAGCTTTCTCACCATTTCCATGGAAGATCTCTTCACATACACTGAGCTCTCTGATTGCAGATGTGTCTTGCTCCTGCTCCCAGCCTGTTCAGATTTTCCTCATCCCCTCCACACATGCTATTCCCATTGCCTGGCACAATTGTCTCTGATGTCCCCTTCATTTGGTTAGTCCTGACTTGCTTCTTGTATCTCAGCTTAGCCACTTTCTCTTGGGAGCCTTTCTGGAGACCTTGTCCCCAGGCTCATATACCTGCATCTCTTCTGTGCTCCTCAGCACCTCCCACCTGGCACTCTACTTACCTGCCTGGTATCTCCATAGGTTGTGAGGTGGTGAGTGTGGGAAGCTGAAGTCCTGTTTGCTATTGTATATCAGCATCCAGGACTGTGCAAGGCCCACATGAGGGAGTAGAGAAATATCTATTAGGTGGATGGATGTGTGGGCAGGTGGATGAAAGCTGGAGAGGTTATATGTGAGGAAGAGATAAGGCCCACTCTGAAATCTCAACTTAGTCAGGCTTCTTTACCTTGACAAGGAACAGGAGCTGATTTGAACAAGCTTAAGCAAAATAGAAGATTTACTGACAGGATATTGAAAGAGTTCTGGAACTAAAACATCACTGTGTTACATGAGAACCTGGAACCATAAACTAGATTGCCACTGGAAACCCAAGTGAATTGTTTTCTCCATCTCTAATTTTTATTTTTCCCTCTGCAGATAACCTTCATCTTTCTCTCCGCTCCAATTTTATACTTTCTGTCCCACATGTACATGTTGGAAAAAGATAACCCAACAAATAGTTGTCTCTTCCTCCATAAAGGACAAGAGCCAGATTAACTGGCTGTTTGTAAATTCCAGTGCTCGAACCCTGGAAGGTAGAATCTGATTGCTTTGAGCTGGGTCTCTCCCTGCCCATGAATCAACTCTGTTTAGGGTGTGGGGTCCCATAGCACACACATGGCTGCCACAGTTAACGCATGTCTCAGAGAAGTAGTGTTGTTTTGGGGTTGAACAGACACCCTAATTAGTGATCACTACTTTCACAAACTCATAAGGTAACCCTCCTCCTAGTCATCTGCTGATGCTCATGCCCTTGAATGTGGGCAAGGCCTGTGATTTTCTTTTAATCAATAGAGTATGACAAAGGGGACAAGATATAGGTGATTACATGTATATGATTATGTAACATAAGATTGTAGCACCAATCTTGCTGGGGTCTCTCCTCACTTGCTTGCTTTGGTGTGCCATGTGGTCATGTTGGAAGACCCTACATGCCGAGGAACTGAGGGTGGACTCTGGTCAGCAGCCATTAAAATGGAAGTTTTCATTTCTACAGCTTCAAGAAACTAAATTCACTCAACAGTCTTAATTAGTTAAAAAACAGATTCTTCCCCAGTCAAGCCTCAGATGAGACCATGGCCAACTCCTTGATTGCAGTTTTATGAGACTCTAAGCAGAGAACCCAGTTAAGTAGTTTCTGGACTTCTGACTTACAGAAATTGTGAGATAATAAATGTGTGCTGCCTTGAGTGGCTAAGTTTGTAGTAATACTGTTACACAGCAATAGAAAACTAATTCCACAATACTTTTCAACTAAAAATACTCCAAGAAGATTCACAGGTTCTCAGTACAAACCTGTATGGCAACCTCTGAATTAAGGTCACACTGTTCTAGGTGATCCAAGGAAGGCATGGTAGTTATACTTGACAGTCAGTTGAAAGGGTATCACAATACTCGACAGTCAGTTGAAGGAGTATCACAAGCCCCAGGCAGGGAATCTCCACTGGTATGGTACAGGAGATTTAACTTTGATCCTCCGGCTGCTGCCAGGATACTGATATATTCTGTTGAGAAACTTGCTCTCAGAAGATCTAGTGGTGAGCTCATCTGGGGGCTTTAAGGTATCACATTTAAGATGCTCACCTCTGGAGTTTAAAAGGGCAGTGAGCCCAGAGGCAGCAGGTGAGTGACTCAGAGAGGAATGTGAGAAGAGGAGGTCAGGAAGGGCAAGGACACATCTACGACTGTGTCTACAGTATAGCTTTGCTCTACTTGAACTAACTGCACCCTCAAAGATAATGATCTTTGGTGCTGCTAAGTTGGGTGTGGGGGAATGGGTCTTCGTCTCTTATCTTCAGCTTTAGTTACCAGAGGCGACTAGTACCTCCATCATGAAAGACAAGTGGCTTCTTCATGAAGTAGGGAGCTTTGGCAATGCTGGAAACATCCACACCCATGTTTCAGACTTTACTGATAAAAGTTGCCTGTGACATTGGTCAAACATTTCTGGGCAAACATTGCTAGGTTGAACCCAGGAATCAATTATTTTCACCATCAGGGAAATTTGGGAAACTGCTGTACATTAGTGTTTGTGGAATCTAACCCCTGTGATTGCAATAGTTCTTGCCAATGTCAGAGAGGCCACTGTGGTCTAAGACTGGAAAATGATGCATACCTGCATACTCTGCATTGAAAGCTCTGAGACTAGACAAAGAACCCACTGATGCCCAAGCAAACATGTGTCTGGGCTCCCCAAGACTGGAACCACCTTGAAATCTTATTTGCTTTAGAGTCATGATCAAGGACAGGCAGAACTTGACAGTCTCTCTTCAACAAATGGGCCAGCAAGGCTCCTGGCAAATACCCTGTTCCATACGCCATAAAACCACATGGTTATTTGGTTTCCAAGGAGCGTGACTTGCACAAACACAATTAGTGAGCCAAAAGTAATCATAGAGGGAAGAGTTCTTTTACTCCTGTATTTTAACAACAAGAAAGACGATACAGATCCTCACAATACTTACTTAATCTTGTTTCTTGTCTTATACCATCCCTAAACTCTGCAGCTACAGTGGGACGACCTCAGCCCTCAACACACACAGCACACACTCACAAAACACAGGCATGCACGTATACACACATACACACAACACACGCACACATGTGCACACCGTTGCTGTGTTCTGAAGATTGCACTTTGCTTTCTCCCCTCCCTTTTCACTTGGTGTTGTATTATGGAGATTGACTCAGTTTCTCCCACCCTCTTTGTTAGATTCAGTTATCCTGCTGAGGGTGGCTGGGGGGTAGAAATGGAGGCTGTTCCCACAGGATTCTCTCTACAAGGCTAGGGGAAAAGATGAGCCTGAGAATACTCCTCAATCCATTTATCCTATTGCATGAGTATTATTACATGCAGGTGAGAAATCTGCCTGCTTAAAGACAAAAACTTGCTGATACCTTGGACAAAATAAAACTAAAACTGTTCTTCCATTAGACTGTGAGCTCCACAGCAGGTGGCCCTGGGCCCTGTGATCTGCACCTCACCATCACCTAATCCATGCCTCATACTTAGCACAAAATCTCCCAGAAGGAATCATTTATTGTGTAGTTACTGTGTACAGGTAAGTAATTTATATGCATTAATTAAATTTTGCTTCAAATCCACATCATTAGGGAGTCTAAGTTCTAACATAATATTAATAGCACTCTTAAATAGTTATATAATTCTTACCAAACACTGTTCTGAGTTAACAAATATTACTTCATTTGAGCCTCACAAAAGTGCCATGAGGCAGATCCCATAATTATCCCTGGTTTACATGTGGGACAGGCACAGAGAGGCTCCATTGCTTGGCACCTTTGCAGTCTGTAAGTGATGGAAGCTTGCGGGGATCCAGTCTAGCTCATGGTCCCTGGCCTCAGCTACTGTTCACCTGTCTCTCATGATGTTGTAGGCCAGAACACATTCCTTGGATCTAGACATGCTGAGCTGACATTTGACTCTGTGTTTCTAGCTGTATAAGCTGAGGCCACTTAACTCATTTAAACCTTGGTTTCCTCAACTTGGCCAGATGTGGTGGCTCACCCTTGTAATCCCAGCACTTTGAGAGGCTGAGGCAAGAGGAACGCTTGACGTCAGGAATTCAAGACCAGCCTGGCCAACATGGTGAAGCCCTGTCTCTACTAAAATACTAAACTTAGCTGGGCATTGTGGCACGTGCCAGAAGTCTCAGCTACTCAGGAGTCTGAGGCACGAGAACTGCTTGAGCCGAGATTGTGCCACTGCACTCCAGCCTGGATGACAGGGTGAGACTCTGTCTCAAAAAAGAAACAAAGAAACCACCAAACCTTAGTTTCCTCAATGGAACAAGAAGTTAACAGTGATTCTAAACTCAAAAATTGCTGTGATGACTAAGTTAATACATCTTTCTAAAACAATCCCTGGCATGAATTAAATCTTAATGAATATAGCTATTATTATTATTAATATTAGCACCATTTTGCAGATGAGAAAACAGAACCAGAGAGGTTAGTTCACTTGTCCAAGGTCACACAACTCATCAGTGGTAGATATAAAGTGGAAATCCAGGTTGGCCTGGTCTTTCCTCCTGTGGATGAGAGGCAGTCAACACACCTTGTCACGACATTTTTCTTGAGCTCCAGACTGTGAAAGTACAGTAAATTTTTTTCATAGTTCATTTCTTCTAAACAACTACCACTCCTGGGTAGATCCAGCTCCCAAGGACACTGGACAATCTAGGAAGTATATTTCCAAATCTACAAATCATCAACAGAATTAAATCTAAATGTCACATTACATCCTGTCTGATATTTGGTCTTCCCTAAACAGACATAAAACTAAAATCTTTTTGGACTGCTTTGCCATTTTCCAAAGTATTTTCCAGACTCTTTCTTCTACTCTGCCTTCAAAGTCCTGCATTAGCCCCTCTCCCTCAAGGGCAGCTTGGCATGGGCTATGGTTTAACACATATGGTCTTCTGTCTACTTTTGCAGGACAGGGTTCCTCAGGCACTCTCCGCAACATATGAAGCTCCAGAGGGCTGAAACTCAAGCGCGGGATGCCAAGGCTCCGAGGGGCACATGCAGCTCATGAAGTAGGTAGCTGATGCGAGCAACGGTATGTCCACCCTGCCTCAGAAACTCCAGACTGCACAGCTAGGTACTAGAGGAATATAAGATGAGCCCAAATGTAAGGAGCCCTTTATTGAATTTCATAGAGTAAATTAATCTAATCTTACCGCCCTTGAAAGTGAGATGGATTAAATTCTCAATTGCTTCGAATTAATCTCTAAATTGCTTCAAGAACACATTTTACAAATAACAAATTCATGGTGCATTACATAGAAAGTAAGAGATGTTAAAAAAATCAAATTGACATTTTTGTATATCTTTGATTATTTTGTTGATGTCTTAATCTGCTGCTATAACAGAATACCTGAGACTGGGTAATTTATTAAGAAAATAAATTCACATGGCTCATGGTTCTGGAGGCTGAGAAGTCCAAGATCAAGGGGTCTCATCTGATGAGGGCCTTCTTGTTGTGCCATCCCATGGCAGATGGGCAAGGAGATGGTGAGAGGGAAAGGACCAAACTCATCCTTTGATCAGGAGCCCGCTCACACAATAGTTAATCCACTCCCATGATATAGACATTAATTTATTCACAAGGGCAGAGCCCTCATGACCTAATCACCTCTTAATGGTCTCACCTCTCAGCACTGTTACATTAGGAATTAAGTTTCTAACACATAAATTTTAAGGAACACATTCAAACCATAGCAATGTCAGAAAGAGTAGCCATAGTTTCCAACAAAGTTATCTGACATTATTTTGGTAAAAGTTTTCTGGCTTAGAGAATTGTGTAAAATTTCAGTGACACTCCATTTGCATAAAATGATTCATAAAAACCATCTGTTTATAAATTAAAATGAAAAATACTGTTGTTACTAGATCAGAGTATTTGATTTTGATAAGACATGTAATGTATACATTGTCTAGAGGCTAGGAATATATCTAGATGATTTCTGCACGCAGAAGTCAGGGTCATAATAAAGAAGATCACCTTGGCAAGCTCCACAGCATGGTTTTTATTAGTATTTCCTATGTCTGTGGTGTAGAAGGAAAATACTTCTATGAATGCAAATCAAATTGCATTGACCTAAAATATTGCTTGCTTATTAAAAAGTTAAAATTAAAACAAAACAAATGGAATTTACAGACAATTTTCTCAGTCATAGATGGATTCTGCCTTATTTTTATTAGTTATGTGTGTTTTAACAAAGCATTTAAAATTCCTAGCACCATTAAGATATCTCTTTACATGCTTGTGACATTACCTGGGATAATTCAGCTACATGAACAAGAAGCTCTAATATTTTATGATTCAAGGATCCAAAAACAATGTTTTTCCTAAAAACAACCAAAAATGGCATGTTTTAAGAATAAATAAGTAAAATTATAAGGGCATCAATGAGATACTGCATGTTAAACTACCATGGAAGATCTTTCTATGATGTTGAGAATTAGTTTCCGATATATCTTGTGTTATTTTAAACAAATTTTCTTGTATCTAAAATAAACTTATTTAAGACATAAATGTCCTTCTTAAACTTATGTACTTCAGGTGTTTTAAGTCAAACATTGCATTATCAAATATTATTTCTTTGATAGTTCAATTTATTTTTTAAATTACCTTTCTCGTCTCAGAGAGAAAAGACATTCTCCTTACATTCCAACGATTGTTCTGTGAAAACTCAGTGTTGGTTGGAGTTAGGACTAAGTGTTTCTGATAGCTCTCCCTGGCTTGTACCCTGTCTGCTGGGACCTAGGGCCGGTGGAGCTGTAACTGCAGGCAGAAGACTGCTTCCTTCTTGTGGGCTGATTTTTGCTGTCTAGCAGAATTTAGCTCTGCTCTGCATCTTCTGCCTCACCTGGAGTCCTACATGTATCCTAGCAAACCAAGTGAGAACATCAGACACACCCCCACAGTTTGACCCTTTCCGGTAATCTTAGAAACCCAAGCACAGAGTTCAGAGAAATATGAGCACCTGTGTGGAGGGAAGATGAGTACCAAAAAATGAGTGGGGTTCCTCTTTGCCACCCCTAAAACCGTGGCAGTATTTAGCAGCATCATTGATGAGGCCGGTCTCAGAACCGTGCAAACATCTGCCCTGCCTGGACTCTCAGTGAGAAAGCTTCTACCTCTTAACAGATATTTCCACAAACTTGCTGTCCACCTCCCTGTTACAGGTTAGTAAACTGACCAAGCCTTTTATTTGAAAACTGAGGAGACTCCTCCTTAGTTAAATAATAAAGAAAATTCAAGATACCAAACACATGCCGAGGAACGAAATAGCTGCATCAGAATAAGATTCTGAGGCAACATTAGATTCTCTGTGGGCATGCAGACAGTTTCAATTGAGGGTTCATTTTCCCTGAGACTCCATTTTCCAACCTGAGTCAAATGTCTAAAGGTAGAAGACAGACAAAGATGACTTCCTGAGGTTCCTTCCAGCTTCTAGATCTTGGAGCCTTTGTTCTTAAAGTGGAACAGCTTATTTCTAAAACATTAAATGTATGATACAGCAGAAGAGTTAATAGTCCTTGAATTTATTACCTCCTTCCCACTTTCAAGAAATATCTGACATTCTCTTCCAGGGCAGGGGTAATAACCTCATTCTCTCAGGATTCACAGTGCCAAGCTTAAAGTAGGGACAGCATATTCTGAACTGACTTGAAATCACATCTTTGGATTACTTAATAGTTAAGTTCCACACAAACCTTAGGTACCCAAAGAGGGCTGAGGATACATCTTCCAAACAAAGACTATTTTAAAATGACGTAGATCTGTGCATCCTGATGCAGACAGATCTCTAAGAGATCTTGAAGAACAGAAAGTGTGGAACAGCACTTTCTTCATATGATTTGGATTATGTTGTTTAAAAGAGAAGCAACCCCAAACTATTGGTTTCTTTAGGTCTGTATCTCTGGATGCAGATGTATTAGAAAAGCAGCAACCACAGGAACGCTATCCAAGGCACTGACGGCAGTGGCAGCCTCTGCGAGAGGATGGACTTGGAACTTTATCCGACCTTTGTATTTTGAACAACCAAAATTTATTAATTCAGTACTTGTGTTCCTAAAAGTAAGCAAAATGAAAAAAGAACGTATAACAAATTTCTAATCCCCAAGATAATTCAGACAAAATAAGCAGATAGGTCAATGTTTTATAGTTTATGAAAGCAAGGTGGAAATGCATAAAATCCGAGTACTGTGGAAAGGGTAACGTTGGGGCATTTTTCAAATGCATCTTCTTGTTCGAATGTACTCTGAAAGGGGGTATAAGTTAGCAGAAGTCACCTTAACATGCAGCAAATGCCAAAGCAGAGGCATTTGAAGGAGTCACTTATTTTAAAAATAAATCTTAAAGGCACACGTTTAAACACAGAACTTAATATAGATGTTTATTTACATTCAAAAATAATTTTCATTTTTGAAATATATTTCTTTTTTGGAATTTAATAAACAGGTGAAAGAGATTTAGACTATAAAAGGCAAACTCAATTTAAGTTTTAAAAAATTTGATGTTAATGGTTTCTGTGGGGATTTGAAAATTATCTAAAGATTTTGATGAAAACCTCTCCACATGAATATGTAACAAAACATCTACAAAGGGAAATTTTATCTTGGTTGAAAATGGAATTTTTCCACCCACCCTATCAATATCTTTTTTTCTTTATGATTTTGTTTAATTAACATAATTTTTTTTTTTGTAAAACATTTCATGGCCACTGTAGAAAATCAGAAAGTACAAAAAGCAAAAAGGAAAAAATGAAAATATTCATAATTTAACTAGAAATATCTATCTTGGATTATGTCTTTGCTAACCAGCTTATGCATATGTGTATACATATTAAAATGATATTTTTCAAAAATAATTTTAACTTAATGTATTGGAACATTTTTCATGCTGTTGGTTATTAAATATTTTTAAACTTGGAGACAAGAAGGCATCTTGTTCATCAAATTTCTCTAGTTGAAATTTCACTCAATAAAAATCATTTGTAAGCTCAAATCGCTCACTTTATTTGATCCTCCCAAAATCTGGTGAGCAGGGAGGTGCAGGCACAATTGCAGGGAATGGAGCCAGAACTGATGACATTCCTGGTGAGACAGCAAAATCAGAGATTGTCCACAAGCTCCCCAAGTTCATACTCAGCTGGTAAGTAAAGCAGACAGGACATGACCCCAGGCGTCTTAATGATAAATCCCAAATCCCACCTGCTGGACTATCACACTCCTGTGGCTTCCTCCCTTGTACCATTCAGGATTCTGTTCAGATAGAACCTCCTCAAACCCCCTTACGCTTATCACCTTGTTTCTTGCTGTCTCTGTGAGGACCACAACACCAAGTTGGTTTCCACCTGTAGCCCAGCACCAAGCACAGCATCCAGGAAATAGTAAATGCTCAACAAGAGTTTGCTGATTGAACACCATACCATGGTGCCACTGGCTCTCAACACAACCGCAGTTTGGAGAGCTGTCAAAAGAGATGACAAACACAGGCTCTGACAAGCTTGCATATCTATTTAGGTTAATCTGAGTAAACAGACTGAATCAATGTACTGGTTAGATTAAATTAAATTCCTTCTTTTATCTCTGGGGAGAAAAAAAAAAAAAAAAAAAAAAAAAAAAAAAAAAAAAAAAAAAAAAAAAAAAAAAAAAAAAAAAAAATAAAAAAAAAAAAAAAAAAAAAAAAAAANATAAAAAAAAAAAAAAAAAAAAAAAAAAAAAAAAACTTTGTATAGTGAAGAAGGAAAAAATTAATGAATAGTTTTATACTATCTGAATAACCAGATGATAGGATAACCAGATTCTTGTCACTTCCTAATCAGTTATTTCTATGTATGTGTATGATAGAAAATATTGGAGTATATCTTTGCAGTTTATTATTAATTACTGTCCTTATAAGAATAGACCAATAGGAAGGCCCCCTAGTGGCCAGTTATAGACGACATCTCTTTTCTGTTGGCACATCGAAAAATTTTAACTAAAAACAGTCCTGTACACGGTTCCATTTCTGTTTAAGCACTATTTGTCAAAAGCACTTTTTTTTAAAGAAACCAGATTTTCTCACAAATGTCTAATAGTTATACCTTTGAAACATTTAGTCTAAAATTATTTGTCTTATGTTTACAAGCATAAGTAGTTTCTATATAAAGGTAAAGGAGGAAAAAAACTTATTTCTCTGTCTACCTTTTGACTACTTGGTCTATTTTAAACTTTTTCTTTTTTCTAACTATTTTCTCCAGTAATAGTCACTCAAATAAATGTGTAGTCACTGTATATTACTACATATTTCATACCGAAATGTCTTTATTAATAACTTTTCTCCAACTTTAGTCTCATTAGAATAGTAGTATAGTTTTAAGTTGATACATTTGAAAATAATTTATTTGAATATAATTTATTTAGAAGAATAATTGACTTCATTTTCAAAAATATATAAATATAATTTGAATACTGTTGGGGTAAATGTGATGTCACCAGGAATTATAATACTGAAAGAAGTTAATTCTCAAATCTTAAAAACAAAGCAACAAAAACTCAACTTACGGTTTTTGAAAATATAGGATATTTTAATTTTGAAAAATAATATCAAACTGTATACATTTTAAATATAATTAATATTTATTCTAAAACCCATTTTCTTAAAAATGAAATGTAATATCTGAAGCCTTTCCTGTAATGATAATTATTGTTTTCTGCATTAAGTGGAAACATTTTAATGATTCTTTCAAAGGACGCAGTAAAAACAAAACATGCAACCTTCAACCGATTCTGCCTTTGTATAAAGTGGCTCTTCTTTCGCGATTCACATGTCATCTGCAGACTGACACAATGCCATGGCATTTTGGTAAATGTAAACGCAAATGAAAGACAGTGATGGAAAATGAGCGACTGATGGATTCTGTTATTCCAGTACTCCTCTTCCAGTTTATTTTCACTAACCTTTGTTATCTCAGTTTGGATATTGTGCTACTTCCAATAAATGAGTGGCTTTGATCATTTTCAAAAATGAAAACACACGTAAGCCAGGTATGCCCATATTTTTCTGAATCTATACAGAACTATGCAAAAGAAAACACATCTTTCTCTTTCCAAAACACAGCTCTGTTTCATTACTAAATTTTTATGCATCATAATTTCCAGAGACCTCTTCTCGTCATTAGCGGAAGGTGATTCTGGCCATGTGAATTATTGTTAGTGAGATTCTTAAGGTACACAAAAAATA
Source organism: Cebus imitator (assembly GCF_001604975.1). Lineage (NCBI taxonomy): Eukaryota > Metazoa > Chordata > Mammalia > Primates > Cebidae > Cebus > Cebus imitator. The sequence goes on from NW_016107323.1 coordinate 12,291,840, forward strand.
GAAAAAGACTTCCCATCTAGGTATTTTCATCGCTTTCCTAGTTTTGGTTGATATACTTAACATTGGGGCCATTTAGAGATCACTTGCGACTCAATTAAGGCAAGAATGAAAAACATTTCTTTGAAAGTTCCTTGAACTCAGTTAGATGGGGTCCCTACCTCTCCCTTCTCTGCTTGCACTTTTGTAGGAGATTGCATGTTACTATGAAATATTACTGCTTTACTTTAGTAACTTTATTTTGGGCTTTAGTTGTGGAGGAAGTGGAAAATTTTAAACAGTTTAACCAAATGGATTAAAGAGATCACCTCCGTGCTTCCTTTATGTGGGGTAAAAGGTCAGCTCTCGGACACTTCCAACCTCCTACCTTCCCCTGGCCAGCCAGCAGTCCCCCTGCCATGCTGTATGTATGGACACAGGCTTTTGAGGTCTTTTCTGTTAGACTATATAATAGCCCAGCGTTAGAAGTGTAAAATGGAAACCTCTGATCATATGATTATAATAGGCAATTTCAGTGTCAGACCAGTGGACTGAATAAACATAGAAAGGATTTATTATGAAGTTCTGTAGTGATGCTGGCACCAGCGGCAAACTGCTGGGCAATTTTCTATCGCCAAAACCCAGGAACAAGCACAAACACTGAACCACTGTGTTCTTGGTGACAATAAGGAGAGTAGCTTTATGATTGGCTGGCATGGCCACAAAAGACACATGCTGGCATGTTTCAGGACATAAATGATAGATCTGCTGCTGGGAGTTTATAATTATTTAATCAAACCCAGACTGCAGGACCTGGAGAGACATTGTTGTCCTCCCAGGAGTGGAAAAAGGACGGAACTCAAACATTGACAGGCTCCAGGGGGACCTGAAGAGGAACGGGGGTGTGAAGGTGTGTGCTTTCCCTGGCCAGCCAGATACCAGTGCAGGCCCAGTGAAGGGTCACTTCCCTTGGGCTGCATCTCCTTTGCAGCCAGGGCTGGTAGGAGGTGAATTACCCATCATCCTCTTGATGTGCTGATGGAAGTGGAATTAATTATGTTTCCTTTCATGGAAGGAAACTTACGTCCTGCTCTGAACAGGAAACCACTAATTTGATCCAACTCTTTCTCCAACATACACACACACACACACACACACACACACTTACAAAGGACTCCTGCCAGCCGCTTGCATTGTGTGTACATAGTTTTAAATCCTTGAAGACTAAAAAGCTCCACCCTATTCAGCCCTCATTCCTGCATCTGGAAAGTAAGATGATGGACCTGCTGTGGTCATGAAACATCCCTGGGCACTGGGTGTTTAGAGATTAGGGTCTGAGATGCCACTGGACTTTGCTCTTCAAATCAGCCTATAATTCCATCTAAGCCCGATGGAAAAAGAAAGTTGGGGATGGGGATGGGATTGAGGCTTTCACAAGCAATGATTGTGTGTTTTGGAGGAAAGAGAACAAATTACTAAATTAAATTAGCATTATATTTCATTCCTAGACCCTAAGAGATTCAGAAATTTAAATAAGGTGCTCTCTTGAATTTGGTTGTTACATGTAAACTTTAAGTTTCTGTTTTAATGCCCCAAGAAATGATGCATGCACTGATGATGTCATGAGGGCATGGACTTTTTTTTTTTCAGGATCTTAAGTTAAAGACAACTGGCATTAGAGAAAATGAACTCAATGTGATCTTGATATAACTAATCAAAGTGTCAATTCTTTTATTCCTCTTTCTCTACAGAAACGCTTTAAAGAGTGGATGCTACCAGCCAAGCAAACAGGAAATCTTCCCTACCTCGTCCCCTTTGCAATCCTGTGTGTAATCTTCATGTTTGGGATACTATAAAACATTTACAATTATCCAAATTGAAATTTTTTTCCTCTAAATATGATTGGTTTAAGTAGCTATGAAAATTGTACAAGTAGCACATTAATACATTTCATTGTAAATAAAATGGTGAGGTAAGAGCCCCCTCATTGCCCCCACTTCATGGTCCTACTCCCTAACCCCAGAGGTAACCGTCATAATAGATTGGGTGTGTAGATTTCTTTCCCCCATATGTTCATTCTTTGAAAGGAACAAATTTCAGAAACAAAGTATGGAAAATATTTAACCTTCTGCCACGATTATTAGGTTTTGATGTTTAAGAGGGAAAAATGCCCAAACACATAAAAGTGGAAAATCCCCAAACAATTTGGTAAGATATGCATTGTAGATTTCTTCATTCTGAGAAGTCCTCCAAAGGTTTGACAGACATACTTTCAAACATATGTAAAGACATCCCTACTTTTAGAAAATAAACTAAAAATGAGGTCAACTTTTTAAAAATTATAAAATCTTTTATCAGTTTCCAAAGGGCGGAAAAGAATTGGAAAAAAATTAAGCCATATTTCAACTGCTCATGTCTTACATTCAACCAGTTTTTCCATTTTTTGGTCCTGCAGTGCACGGGCATAATTCTCAAACAGCTTCATGAGTTTGGGGATTTTAAACACAGTCTCTTGCCATGATATAAATCCATATTTAAAAAATGGTTGTTTGTTTTTAGTTGGCATTTTAAGAGAATAATAATCTTCTTTTATTCCTTCTTTATATACCTTCAGTAATGCTAAAATAGTTTATATAGAATCTATAATTAAACAAAGATGTGGGCTTATTTGATAGGTTGCAGTCAGCACTCTAATTTCGTTTTATAAATGAATTAAGAGGAATTTAAGCTAGCAGAAGAGGTTGAGATGATGGTAATGAACAGTCTGCTTAAGTATAAAACGATCAAGCAAACACAGTAACAAAATTATCCAGAGCATCTTGAATCTTCCCTTTTATGCCCTATGAAGATCCCTGGGAATTTCCGTGCTCATGTTGCAAGCACCTCCCCTGACTAATAACTTATTGTTTACAGTTGCTAGCCTGTGCTGAATTTCTGTAAGGGCATTAATTATCAAGAATGCCATTTTCTATTGCCTGTCTGAGTAAGCTCAGAAACAGGACGACATTTTAAATACACCTTTAGGCTATACTCTGTCTTAGCATGATGCTAAATTCAGAGAACAAAGGACAAACCAAACTAAAAAACCACCAAGCCATTTCCCTGGCACCACATAGTCAACTAACCCAGGCAAAGTATTGAATGCTCACATTTTATTTGTTGTGTTTTTTAAAAAATGAGATCCAGAGACACACAGAGAGAGAGAGAGGGGAAAAAAAAAAAAAAAAAAAAAACAAGAGAGAGAGAGAGAACTCTGTACCAAGAAGACACATGGTAATTCTACTTGACAGGGTACTGTAGGTGAAATGAAATATTCAGTCCTTGACTTTGAAGAACACAGAAGACTAGATAAATTGCGTAAGATGAAAACATAATTCTGACTGAGGTCATTCTATGTTCTCTCACTCTCTCTCTCACACTCTCACTGTGTGTGTGTGTGTGTGTGTGTATGTGTGTGTGTGTGTGTGCGCGTGCCTGTGTGATGCTGTCTGTTCATCTTTTACAGGGAAATGGAACTGAGTGATATAGTTCACTGAATTTCAACTTAGGCATTTTTATTCTTTTAAAGAAAGGTTCCTCTAAATATTAATACCCTTCATTCAATGCATTCACTCAGTAAGCATTTCTTCAACAATTGTAATGTTCCAGCAATATATTGGTAATCAATAGGACAGGTACAGTTTGAAGGAGAGCATGGTATTGCAGGGGGGTTTGGAAATAAGAGGGCAGTACAGAGATGGAGAGGGCTCACTCATCGAGTTTGGGAGGCAGAAGGTAACACAGGGGGATACTTGAACATACAGTAAGCGCAGGAACTCTTACAGATGGACAGGAGTTATCAAGGGAAGGGACGAGGGGAGGAGCCAAGCTGGGGCACTTGTAGAGCAGGTCCAATACTCACATCAATGGGAAATAATGTTTGAGCAGCAGTATTGTTCTGTTCGCTTGCACAGCATCAGCCGTACTTCTTTGTCCTTTTCTGGAAATCATGAATGTGAATGTCATATGCAGCATGTGTTTGTGTAGTGGATGGAAGTTCTCCGTGGACCAGGCTTTCTCCAAGGTAAATCACTACTATAACTCCAGCAGAGACAACCATATCTTGTTCTGAATGAGTGTCAGTAAGAATAAATGTCAAAGTTTATCCACCAAGTACAGTCAAAATGTGATTTCCTTTAGTTTGAACTCATTGTTTCTAAGTTTACTGAAGTAAAGTGAAAGAATTCTCTAGAATGTTCTATTCTGGTACCACAGGAAGTAATTAAAACCCCAACTTAGGGGGTAATGTCTATTTTTGGCCTGATCATGTCATGTTGCCTAAAAAGATTTTGGCTTCAGGAAGAATTTCAGAGGCCGCATGTCAGTGAGTGTGTCCAGTCATGTTGGTGGCCCTGCCTTGGGTGGGAGAACACACCTGTGGAAATATCAGTGGGTTCCTTAATATCACTGGGCTTTTCCTCAAATGGAGAGAGACTTGTTGGAAAAGATAAGAAATGTTTTTGTAAAATTCTCCTAAATGTAGCTCCTTTCTTCATTAGAAATATAGTAGTTTCATTTCAAAGGGGAAAACTCTGTTGCCTATTCTTTAGTATTGAAGAGGTGAGGTTGCATTTATGGGTTCTAGATCAATTATTATAAAGTTAAACATGAACCTTGATCATATTATTTTAATCTTAACCAACCAGTGCAGCTAACTGGCTGGACTAGATTTTGCACTGAGGTTTTTTTTGAGTTACAGGAGAACCAGGTGAATCATCCCAATAGAAGAACATCTCAGATTTCTGCCCAAATTCTGGCCTACCTTGTTGCTGGAGGATTCTAAAAGAATAGACAAAACTTTCAACTTTTACAGTATGAACCTTCCTCAAGGCCTTCCAGTAAGACTTTTGTGCAATACCAGCCATAAAGGAGAGGGGGAAGGAAATTAGAAAATAAGGGCTAAGAAACTAGATACAGGATGGCAAATAAATATCAACTCTGACAGATTAATGGTTGCTGCTAGGAGCACTGGGTTGGAAGGATCAGAAAGCTGCATCTGAGATTGCTGGAAAGAGCACCATGACTGATGATCATTGTCTGCCTTAGCTACAGAGTGAGATGTAGGCCCAGATGCAATGACTTGCCTTTACCAACAGTTGATAACATCCCCCATCTCATGCATCCTATGAGTCTACATAGGCAAAATTTTTGTTTAGAAATAACACTTTTTCAAAGATATAAGAATATAAAAGATTACAGATTATAGAAAATTAGTGACTCAGACCGAGCCCTTTCTTTAAAACTGCAGAGTCTATTGGGGAGGCCAATAATGCACGTAACCAAATATAAGGTCACAAAGTGACTAATTCCAAGTAGGTTTGGATGTGGTTTGTCCCTGCCAAAACTCATGTTGAAATTTAATTGCCAATGTAGTGCTATTGAGAGGTGGTACCTGCAAGAGGTATTTAGGTTTTTAAGATGGATTTCTTGACAGGCTGTGTTGGTTTTCCTAGAATAGTTTCATTCT
>NW_016107323.1:12297346-12459613 GCF_001604975.1 Cebus imitator
GCTTCCTCAGTTCTCACTCTTTCTCCTGCTCTCAACAGGTCAACTCTTTGCATACATCCACTCACTTTCTGCTTTCTGTCATGAGTTGAAGCAGCCTGAGGCCCTCACCAGATGGGCTGCCAGATCTTGGACTTCCCAGCCTCCAGAACCATGAACTACATAGGCCTCTTTTCTTTAGAAATTACAGTCTTACTTACTCTGTTAAAGTAACAAAAATGGACTAAGGTGGCATGGGGAAAATGCCCTGGAAAGGAGGGAATCAGAACTTGGCTTTAAAGGTTGAATAGTGGTCCAAAGGCACAAGGGACAGAATTCCCTGCAGCAGGAACCCAGACAACTAAAGGCCCTGAGATGGAGAAGGTCATGGTACATTTGGAGTTCTGGGTTTGCTGAAGCAGCAGAAGAAAATACTGAGTCTTGGAGGGAGTGGGGAGTAGAAGAGGGAGCTACAAACATAATCAGGACTTTAAGAACCACAAAGATTTGAATTTTGTTCTCTAGGTAACAAGGAGCCATGGAACTCTTTGAAGCAGAGGAGTGTCCTATTCAGAACTGTTGTATTAAATGATGATTGTGCAGCAGGGTGGAAGCTGAATTAGCAGGAGAAACACTGGAGACAAGGAAATTCAATTAAAAGTCTACTGCAAGAGGTAATGAGGGCTTGACCAAGGTCAGGGTCAGGGGCCATGCCTCTGTGGGAAGGGAAGCTGATGGGAAGCAGGGGTAGCAGTGGTAGCTGTCTCTTGTGTTCCAGGCCAGCAGGGTCTCTCTCTCAGTACCAGACCCACGCTGTGTTTCAGCAGGGATGGGAGGGCAACAGATCTTGCTCTGGAGGGATAGGTCAGCAGGCTTCTCTTCTGGGAAAAACATGCGTACCTTTATCTTTTTCCTACGGCCTTGCCACCAACATGACCCTGACAGACATTTTCCTTTTTAGTCATGGCTGTACTTTTCCATTTCAGTAAGATGCAAGCCCAGTTCCATGGGGATTCCAGGGAGTCTGGAAGGGTGAAGTCATCTCCCGTCTTGGGATATAGCAGGCACATTTTGCTCTGTTTTCAATCCTAGAATCTGAAAGTTGGGGAGCTTCTTAAACCTCCCATCTGACTCCCCTTGGGCAAGAGAGAAAGGTATGCAAACAGACCATCCACAATGCCAGTGGGCCTCTGATGGTGAGGAAGACAGAGGTTTGATGTGGGGAGCGGGGGAATAAAACTCCATGCCCTGTCCGTACTGTGGCTGTCCTTAAACCACAGCTGGAACGAAGAAGCCCATGTTTATTAGGCTGTATTTGAGGAGAGAAGCAAATTGGCACTGCATTGTCTCAGACTAATAAAATATTAAATTGCTATAGGAATAATACCTTGTCATGAAAGGGATCTCATTTCATGTTCATACTTGCATATTAAATTAGGCTAATGCATATTAAATTAGGCTTTTACAATACTTTGCTAATCCAGAGAGTGAATGAACTTAGATATGCATATTAGTATTTAGCTAAATTAATACAACCCACAGCCAGATGCTCCACCAACTATGAGCCTGATGATCCCAACATGATTGTAATTTACTGCAAATGTCTCCTCCAAGTCAGTGTCCTCCTTAGGAATTTTCATAGTTCCTCAGTGTCCGATATTCCTGCTGTTGACTTAAATCATGGACATTTTAACCTATATTCAGATTCAAAGTTAAACACATTTTGTAGCATGCTCAGATGATTCTGATGTTGTAGAACGGAATGTCTTTATTCCTTTGAGACATCTGGTGCAGGCCACCAGTCCATATGGGATCCCTTTCTTGCCCAGTCCAGATGTTCCGCCTTAAAGAGTGTTGCTGTGTCTGAAGCACACCAGCCTGATTCAGGAGGTTAGTATGTGAAGTGAAAAGGGCTCTTTTCACAGATCCGTTGTTCACTGCCCCTTTCCCAAAGAGCAGGGAAAGGCTGTGAGGAGAATAGAGTGACTGAGCCTGTCTCCCTGTCTCACTCACAGATGTGGATATCCATCCAGACTTTCTTTTCTAAGCCCTCTGCAATCCATCCTGGGGTGGGGGTATTTGTAGTACAAGGACATTATTCTGAAATCTGTCAGTCTTCATGTTAAGTGGATTCTTACATGTTCACGCCTTGCTTATTTTAGAGTAAATTTATGTGTGGTCATAAGAGCATTCTGGAGACAGGGAGATTACTCCTGGAGCCATTGCACTCACTCAGGAAGAATGGAAAGGCGGAGAGTTTGGCTTGGCAGTTCCTGAGATGGGAGAGTTCCTTGGGGGTATTAGCCAGCTGTCCTGGTAGATGAAGGGTCTGGGACTAGTTAGACTGATCCTAGTAGCTGCAATCCTACATAGGATTCACCTAGAACATCTCTACCTGAACTATGGACTGTGGACCAGCAGCATCAGCATCAACTAGGACTGGGTTAGAAATGTCCTCTCTGGTTTCATCCCAGACCCCCTGAATCAGAGTCTCCAACCAGGAAAGTTCTCCAGGTGGTTTTATGAATGCTAAACTGTGAGAAGCATCAATCTAGGATGTGGAGTATGTCATACCCTCAAACTATGGTTCAAACCCAACTTGCCCATCACCCTGATACAGTTGTTGCCAAGACAGCCTGTTTCACTTCCAACCTGTATGTTGGAACCACGCACGTAACCATGAATGAAACCTAAGTTCACATCCTTTCCCAGCTCCTGACAGTCTTTCACAAGTTGCTGGGATACTTCAGAATTACTAGTTTAAAATATAGGGCTGAGAATGTGGAATGGAATTAAACATAAATACATTTCATAGACAAAGACTCATGACACCCACAAATGTGCTGAAAAAGATTTATATTCAACCAGTAATACTTTACATTTTGATAAACTGTTTGAAAAATGTTTCCAACGCTTATTATAAGAGATCATGTCATTTTTCTCTGCTCACTCAGTGGAGTTAATGGTAGAGCTGACATTACTCTCATTTGATAGAAAAGGAACCTGAGGCCCAGTAGGATATGTTCTGAGAATAATAATTTTAATCTGGAAATCTTCCTATGCATTATCAGATTTCAGGCTGGGTGTGGTGGCTCACACCTGTAATCCCAGCAGTTTCGGAGGCTGGGACGGGAGGATCACTTGACATCAGGATTTCGAGACCAGCCTGGCCAACATGATGAAACCCTGTCTCTACTAAAAGAAAAAATACAAAAATTAGCTGGGCATGGTGTCAGGTGCCTATAATCCCAGCTACTTGGGAGAGTGAGTGAAGAGAATTGCTTGAACTTGGAGGCAGAGGCTGTAGTGAGCCGAGATCACACCACTGCACTGCAGCCTGAGCAATAAGAACAAAACTCTATTTAAAAAAAAAAAAAAAAAAAAAAATTCAAAACCTTTCTGGTGCAGTATGTTGCTAAGGTCCACAGTCAGTCAGGAAGAAGGTCTATCTATTGAATCAGATTAGTCTGTCCTCTGGCATTCCATCTATGGGAACGTTCAACCCCACATGAAGTGGGAGGTCCAGTTCCCACACAGGGAACAGGGACAGAAGGAGCACATTCCCCACTTTCTGGAGTTCCACCAGGCACCAGGACCATCTTTCAGTGGGCAGATGACCCAATACCCGCTGGAAGCCCAACAGTGTTTTGATTTTAATGACTCCTAAGCTGAAGATGTCCCAGTTAAACAAAGCTGGGCAAACACTCAGCAGTCAGTTAATACTTAGACTATTTAGTCATTTGAAACAATGCAATTAAGGATGAATCATGGCTCAGTAACCTAAACAAAATCAAATTAACAAATGGGCAGCACCCCCTTTGGTCTGGGAGGATAATTCATAACCCCCCACCTCCAACTTCCCTGAACCTTGTATAGATTTCAGGGCACTCTCACTCTGAAGTCCTTCCCATTTCAGCACAGACTCCGTTGTGCTCCTGGATATACAGCTAATGACTAAAAGCAGAGGGCACTCTGTCCATGGAGGCTCCATGGGCACTGATATTATAGGGAAGTGGGTATTTGTGCAGACATTGGGATTACACAGACTACAACCTAAGTCCCAGCTCTACCCTTTACTAGCAAAGTGACTTTGGATGAGTTATCTAATCAGTTTTCTGGTCCAAAATATTGAAATAAGAATAGTAACTTGTGTGTATGTACACATGTACGTGTATGTGTGTATGTATATATGTGTGTGTGCTAGTGCATATATATACACATAACCACACATGCATATACTTACACATTATCCAGTAGTGATAATTATTAATTTGTTATGCTTTTGAAACAAGTCTGTAATACCATTACAGTAGCATAACTCATTACCAGATAGTTTCCTATATTAACTATAAAACTCAAATTTTCCTCAATATTAAACTATGACAATTAATATATTTGAGACTTTGAATATTTTAAAGGGATCATAGAAACCTGGAATGTAAAAGAAGTTTACCCAGTTTGGGGGTTTTAGAAATAATTTTTATATTTTAATCTTTGTGGGTACATAGTTGGTATGTATATTTATGGGGTACATGAGGTGTTTTGATACAGGCATGCCATGCACAATAATCATATCATGTAAAATAGGGTGTCAGTCCTCTCAAGCATTTATCTTTTGTGTTACCATCCAATTATATTCTTCTAGTTATTTAAAAATGAACAGTTAAATTATTATTGACTGTAGTCACCCTGTTGTGCTATCAAATACTAGATCTTATTCATTCTTTCTGGGTTTTTTTGTACTTATTAACCAACTCCACCTCCCCACCATCCTCCCACTACCCTTCCCAGCCTCTGGTAACCGTCCTTCTGCTCTCTGTCTCCATGAGTTCAATTGTGATGTTTAGAGGCCACAAATAAATGAGAACAAGAATATTTGTCTTTCTGTGCCCGGCTTATTTCACTTAGCATAATGACCTCCAGTTCCATTCACGTTGTTGCAGATGACAAGATCTCATTCTTTTTTGTGGCTGAATAGTACACCATTGTGTATAAGTACCACATTTTCTTTATCTATTCATCTGTTGATGGACACTTAGGCTGCTTCCAAATCTTGGCTATTGCTAGCAGTGCTACAATAAATGTGGAAGTTCAGATAGCTCTTCAATGCACTGATTTCCTTTCTTTTGGGTATATACCCAGCAGTAGGATTGCTGAATCATATGGTAGCTCTGCTTTTGCTTTTTTGAGGAACCTCGGAACTGTTCTCTATAGTAGTTGTATTAATTTACATTCCCACCAACAGTGTATGAGGGTCCTCTTTTTTCCACATCCTCATCAGCATTTGTTATTACCTATCTTTTGGATATAAGCCATTTTAACTGGAGTAAGATGATATCTCTTTGTAGTTTTGATTTGCATTTCTCTGATGAACAGTGATGTTGAGCATCTTTTCATGTGCCTGTTGGCTATTTATGTCTTCTTTAGAGAAATGTCTATTCAAATATTTTTTCCTTTTTAAATTGGATTATTAGATTTTTTACTATAGAGTTGTTGAGCTTCTTGTATATTCTGGTTATTAATATATTCTTATATATTCTGGTTACTAATTCCTTGTCAGACGGGTAGTTTGAAAATATTTTCTCCCATTTTGCGGGTTGTCTTTTCACTTTGTTGATTGATTTCTTTGTTGTGCAGAAGCTTCTTAACTTCCTGTGATCCCATTTGTTCATTTTTGCTTTGGTTGCCTGTGTTTGTAGGGTACTGCTCAAGAATTTTTTGGCCCATATCAATAGCCTAGAGCGTTTTTCTTTAACGTTTTCTTGTAGTAGTTTCACAGTTTTACACAGTTTTTTAGAACTTGATCCATGGAAACATGGTGACTTGTCCAAGTTTGTGCCATTTGAGACAAAAGTGTGAATGGGATCTGTCCCCATCCAGTAATCAACTTCTCTGCAAGGCAGAGAAAAGCCAGCTTTTCTCATCTGAAAAGTAAGATGTGCGCTCTACGGCAGTACAGTTCAGTAGAAATATAATGTGAGTTACATAAGTAATTTTAAATTTTGTAGTAGTCACATTTTAAAATGTAAAAAGAAGCAGGTGAAATTAAGTGTAAAAATATGTTCTATTAAATCCAATATACCTAAACTACTACCATTTCAACATATAATCAATATAAAATTTATTAATGACATATTATACATTATTTCTTGTACTCTATCTTTGAAATCCAGAGTGTGTCTTACTCTTAAGTACCTCTCAATTCAGATGCTAAGTTTTCATCAGATATATTTGATCTGTATTTAGATTTCATAAAATTTACAGGCAAAAAGGTAGATCCCCAAACCCAAGTTATTCCAAACATACTTAAAGCATTCCAATACCTAATTTAGTATTGATTTTAATATTAATGTTTAAACTAACATTAATATTACATAAAAGTTAAAATTTAATACATCAGTTGCATGAGCCACTTTCTATTCGGTTACCAATATCAAATCTATTTGATTCAGCCACTACAGTCAGATTTTAGCTACAAGCAGCCAAATGCAATCCTAGTTAATAAAGAGAATTTAGAGCCAGCTAGGAAACCCATCAGGCTACGTTTGATTTCTTCCTCTTCACAGACTGCTACTTGTTAGAATCTCTTCTAATGTGGCATTTTCTGCAGGAACTTATCTTTGTCATTTCCATGGATTGGGCAAGTATCTTTTTTCCTCTTTGTACAAACTGATTTTGTCACTACCAAGACATTTCCCAAGGAGAGAGATTTTCTTGGCTGACTGAGGTCATTCTTCCTGGATGACCTGCAGAGTTTCCCACAAATAGCACAGATTCATCTGGCAAAACTAAAACTTACATGATCACAGTGGCACAGATTCCTGCTTATCCTTCAGGCCAGAGGTCAAGCCGCATGGAAGCCAGGAGCTCCGAGCTTCCAAAGACATCAAATAGTTACCTACAAATGAAATCCATGACAGGGGTTGGCAAACTACAATCTGCAAGCCAAATTCGGCCTGCAGCCTGCTTTTGTAAATTAAGGTGGTTTTCGTTTTTTTGTTTCTGAAACACAGACGCACTCATTTGTTGATATGATTTTTGTGTGTATCTTTGCACTACAATGGCAGAGTTGAGTGGTTTCGGCAGAGACTATGCAGCCCATGCGGCCTAAAATCTTTACTCTCTAGATCTCCACAGAAAAAGTTTGCCAGTCTCCACCTTTAGAGCAACTAGATATGGAAGAAAGACATGACAGAGACTAAACAATAAGAAGAAATGACAACTCCAGCCCCATTTTACCCATGGCAACCATAGTCCCCACAGATTCTTGCCACATTCTGGAAGGCATATTTAAATGGTCCATTTTGTGAGGATCCTGAAGGCTCTTAACAACTTTCCTGAGATCATATCTAGTAATTGCTGAAGCCAGGATTATAACCCAATTCCATCTAGATCTAAAGACCATGATTTGGCTTATTAATCCCTAATCATTACATTGTATTCCTCCTCTTAAGCTTAATTCAATCTCTACAGTAAATACTGAAGGTGACAAGAGAGAGCAGTATGTATGTATGTATGTTTGAGACAGAGCCTTGCTCTGTTGCCCAGGTCGGAGTGTAGTGGCATGATCTCAGCTCACTGCACCCTCCACCTCCCAGGTTCAAGTGATTCTCCTGCCTCAGCCTCCCGAGTAGCTGGGATTACAGGAACCCACCACCACACCCAGATAATTTTTGTATTTTTAGTAGAGACGGTGTTTCACCATGTTGGCTGGGCTGATCTCAAACTCCTGACCTCAAGTGATCCACCTGGCACAGTAACCCAAAGTACTGGGATTACAGGCGTGAGCCACCCTGCCTGGCCAGACAGAGAGCATTTTAAATTTCAAAATGACTATGTGCTACAACAATCTGATCTTTGACAAACCTGACAAAAACAAGCAATGGGGAAAGGATTCCCTGTTTAATAAATGGTGTTGGGAAAACCGGCTAGCCATATTCAGAAAGATGAAACTGGATCCCTTCCTTATACCTTATACAAAAATTAACTCTGGATGGATTAAAGATTTAAGCATGAGGCCTAACACCATAAAAACTCTAGAAGAAAACCTAGGCAATACCATCCAGGACATAGGCATGGGCAAGGACTTCATGACTAAAACACTAAAAGCAATGGCAACAAAAGCCAAAATAGACAAGTGTGGGATCTAATTAAACTTAAGAGCTTCTGCACAGCAAAAGAAACTATCAATAGAGTGAACCAGCAACCAATAGAATGGGAAAAAATTTTTTTGCAACCAACAGATAGCAACCAATCTACCCATCAGACAAAGGGCTAATATCCAGAATCTATGGAGAACTTAAACAAATTTACAAGAAAAAAACAACCCCATCAAAAAGTGGGGAAAGGATATGAACAGACACTTTTCAAAAGAAGACATTTATGCAGCCAACAAACATGAAAAAAAAGCTCATCATCACTGGTCATTAGAGAAATGCAAATGAAAACCACATTGAGATACCACCTCATGCCAATTAGAATGGCGATCATTTAAAAATCAGGAGACAACAGACATGGAGAGAATGTGGGGAAATAGGAAGGTTTTTACACTGTTGGTGGGAGTGTAAATTAATTCAACCATTGTGGAAGACAGTGTGGCGATTCCTCAAGGATCTAGAAATAGAAATTCCATTTGACCCAATAATCCTGTTACTGGATACATACCCAAAGGATTATAAATCATTCTATTATAAAGATGCATCCACATGTATGTTTATTGCAGCACTGTTGACAGCAGCAAAGACTTGGAACCAACCCAAATGCCCATCAATGATAGATTGGATAAAGAAAATGTGGCACATATACACCACGCAATACTATGCAACCATAAAAAAGATGAGTTCATGTCCTTTGCAAGGACATGAATGAAGCTGGAAACCATCATTCGCAGCAAATTTACACAGGAACAGAAAAGCAAACACCTCATGTTCTCACTCATAAGTGGGTGTTGAACAATAAGAACACACAGACAAAGGAAGAGGAACATCACATACTGGGGCCTAGGGGATGGGTACCTAGGGGAGGAATAGCAGGGGGTTGGGAGATTGGAGAGGGATAGCATTAGGAGAAATACCTAATGTAGATGACGGGGCGATGGATGCAGCAAACCACCACCATGGCACGTGTATACCTCTGTAACAAACCTGCATGATCTGCACGTGTACCCCAGAATTCAAAGTATAATAAATAATTAAATAAATGACTATGTGGAAGAAAAAACTTTGTTTAGCTCAGACAGGCCCACAACATAGCAGGATGTGAGCCCCCAAAGATGGGGAGAAGAAAAAGAGATATGGGATCCCAAATCTGGGGAATACAAGTACCCCTGAGAATAGACGGATAGATTTCTCTGCTCAAACAGGGCTACCTTCAGTGTCAATTCATGTGTATGGGCTACCCAGAGAGCTCACCTTTCATTGGGTGACACAGCACCTGAAGTGCCACCATTAGCCCTTCAACTGAAAGATGCACTGTCACCAAAGGATGGTGCCAATCTGGTGGGAAGCCATTGCAGGTCTGAGTCACGGGACTTGGTCTTTACTCCTCCCCCAGCTCTGTACAAGATAATCAGTGACTATGATAACAATGAGATGACTTCATGCTTGATAAAAGAGAAGTGGCCAGGAGATGGTAAGACAGAGGATCTGTGCTGAGGCCTGGGAATTTGTAGCATATTTTTGGCTCAGGCAAGTCATACTGCAGGGGAACACATGTGGAAAGAGCTGAGAGCATTTGAAGACTTCATGTTAGTCTAGTGTGAGCCCAAGGTAGGAGGCAAACACTGGAAAAGGTCACTTAAGCATAGAATTAGGAAGCATGGGCTGTATAATATGGGAAAGGGCAGTGTGCTGAGGGAGGGGCTAACAGGACCCCTAGGAGAGATTGGCTGTCTGGGAAGGCCTCTGAGAAGGTGACAGTTTAAACTAAGACCGAAGAGGCCAGTGGGAGGCAGCCTCTTAGTAAGTCGAGGAAGAGCATTTGAGGAAGAGGTAACAGCAGGGACAGAGGCTGGAGTGGGAAAAAGCCAGTTGAGAACTGAGGGGAGGGTGTAGCTGGAGCTTCGTGAATAAAGGCACTGCTAAATTTTCAGGGAGAGAGGAGGAAGATGTCGCAGGGGCCTTAGCCAGTTTAGAGAGTTGTGTTTCCATCCAACTTCAGTAGAGAATGATTGAAGTGTTTCAAGCAGGGACAAGATAGGATCATTCATATTTTCTGCTTTGGCTGCCATGGGCATTAGAGGAGTCCAAACATCAAGGGCCAGCTATGAGGCTACTGCAATAATCCAGATGAAAGGGGATGACAAGAGCACTGAGCAAAGGGTGGAAGGCCTGAGGAGTTGAGTCCTGGAGAAACAAGTCTTAGCAAGGAACAGAGTGCTTGCCTTCTCGTCTCCAAGGAGCTCGGATGTGTAAGAGGGACTTTGCAGCCTTACATCATTCTTGCCCAGGAAAGAGTAAGCAGCAGCGGCAGGAAGCTATTGAGGAGGAGGTTTCCACTTAACACACAAAATTTCCAAGCAGGCAGGCATCTGCTCATAGCTTGGGCTGCCTGGGGAGCAGGAAGTGTGCTAAGACCGAAGACCTTCACCCATAGCCTGGATCCTGCCTTCCAAAGCAGGTTAGGGCTTCCAAAGTCTTATTCTGCAGCCTTACAAAATCAAGAAATGCTCTGGAAGCAAACAGTTCTGTAGTCAATTAAACATGAGACATATGGTATGTACCTGTGGTGGTCACCTCAGGCTTGATCATGTTCATCAACACCACTGAGAATCCTGCTGCCAAGAAATTAACTCAGTGAACTTTAAGCCAGAATTTTTCAAACTTATTTGGCTGTGGAACTCTATGTGTACCTGCCTGTTGATATTCTGTAAAACTAGTGGTCCCTGGAACACCCGTGAGGGAACATTACTGTAGAGAATTTATATGTTAGCTGAAGAGTGTATTTCAACACATCTCCCAAGCCTACGGTCTGATGTTCTGTGTTAGGTCTTATTGATTCTTGTTTCCTTTCACAAGTCAGATATTTCTGATAGGATAGGAGTTCCAATGTGGAGAATCATGACGCATGTAAAGAGTGTTGTCTGTGGATTTAAACTTTACTCTCACACTGACTAGGTCAGGGTTTTGAGTAATCTCTTTAATCTCTATGAATCTCTGTTTTCTCATTTGTAAAATGGGAAAAATATTAGTACCAACCACAAAAGGTTGTAGGAGTGCTTAAATTAAACACCATACATAAAGGATAGTAAGCATTCAATTAACGAAGCATAAAATCAGGAAGGCATAGCCCTGGGGGTTACCATTACCCAGTAAACCAGGCTGATGGTTTTGAAAATTCAGCATGCACCCACATCAGCACTAGCATCCCTTGGAGGATGTGCTACAGCACAGGATGCTAGGCCCTCCCCAAGACCTTCTGATTCAATGGGCTGGAGGTGGGGCCTGAGAATTTGCACTTCTAACAAATTCTCAGATGACGTTGATGCTTCTGGTCCAGGGACCACACTTTGAGAACCACTGGACTAGACTGGTGTTCAAAATATCTGCAAACTCCTTTCCACTCTGGCCTACAGACTTAATTTATAGATTAATGAGATAAACCCAAAATGACTTTATTGTTATGTAATTTCCTTCTTGGGGCCCAAGCTCTTCTCTGAAAGAGAACCCCTTCCCCACCCCACAGGTGCATTGGTGTGTACTGGGGAAAGACACAGGAAGTGGGAACACATTCCGGGAGGGGGGGATCATGCTGGCCTGCACATGGTGAGGGCCCTTTGGTACAAATGCTCTGAATCAAAGACCTGTCTCCCATCTTCCCTCCAGGCCTGGCTTGGCTCCTGGAAAGGCAATTAAACTTTGGTTCCATTTTGAGCCCTTTTCCACCCAGTTA
This sequence comes from Cebus imitator, assembly GCF_001604975.1. Taxonomy (NCBI): domain Eukaryota; kingdom Metazoa; phylum Chordata; class Mammalia; order Primates; family Cebidae; genus Cebus; species Cebus imitator. The sequence goes on from NW_016107323.1 coordinate 12,309,212, forward strand.
GGAGCCTCTCTGGAGGATTGTTCTCCTTCCTGGGAGCACCTAAAAAGACAAGCCTATTTCTTTGGCTTGTCTCCATTAATCTCAGGGGTTTACGCATTGAATTTTTTTTAATACCCACACTTTATTTGTGGATTCAAAGTGGTTTTGAAAGTTCTGACACTTTTCTTGGCACTGTGTTGAAGACAGGGGCTGAGGAGATGATCTGAGTGGATGCAGTATTTATGAACTATGATATTTTCTAAAGACACTGGCATTTATATAAACAAGGGAACTAGGGTTTTTAATAAGGTAACCTCTCCACGTTTGGCATCCAAATAGAAAACATGCTTATTGTGCTTTCCTTGCAAGTAGGGAATTTCATTGAAAGTACCCGGCACTCAGACAGTATTTTTTGTAAACAGTGATGATTTTAGGCTATGGTGAATTCTAAATTAGACACAACATATGTGATATTGCAATACTTAATAATTTCTCTCTGTTTATTTTCATTTAAGGAGTGATAAATGGGAATGTCATCTTTGTATCACATCATCCTGAAGGACTTTGCTGTGACAATTGTAATGTGGAGCCCGGAGGGTGAAGGAACAACATAAAGTGACCAGAAGAGATGGCTGATGGCTGGCCCCTTGCTAGTACATGCCCACTCTCCCCATCCCCCAAGTCCCTCATCCCTAGCTGAATTCCTGTCCTACCAAAGGAGCCTTGGAGCTTTTAACAACGTGCTAATACCTTCCTTTTAAATAACATCCCTTTTCTGCGGGGCCTAATATAAATGGCTTCTACTCTTAAGTCTACAAGAAGAGATGCTGGAAGAATGGCTACTTCAAGGCAAAAGGATCACAAAAAGGCTTATACACCAACTGCATATAAACTTGAGCAAGTTGTTTAGACTCTCCACCTTAGTTTCCTCACCTGTAAAATGGGTGGTGGTTGCACTGGGGTTGCTGACAGAGAATATTTTCCTGCTGGGCCTCTCGAGAAGGATGAAATGAGACATTGTCTGTGATGTGTCCAGAATACAGTGGAAGCTCAGAAAATGGTAACTTCTTTCCTTGGCATTTCCTTTGGTTTCTCATTATTTCCTCGCCATCCTCTCATGTGCTCTGAAATCATGGTTGGAGTTTTCATAAATGGTTTTACTGCCAAGTTTTAAGAAACAGCTTCTTTTCTGAGCTCTGAAGTCCTCAGGAGACACACAGTCCTCTAGCCAAGCTCATTCACTAAGACTCATCCATGTGAGTCATGGATTTTCTCTCTAGGACCTGAGCATGGTGAGTTCATTTCAACATCATCTTAATCCCATGTAACTAACAGCGGTAGAATCAATAAAACCCACGTGTGATGGGAAGACCACAAATCTATTTACCTGTTTGAATCAGGCAAGTACCTACCCTGTTGGTGCTCTCATTAAACTTCTGGGAAAACACTTTCCACACCTGGAAATATGAACTGGAAATCTCATCATGAAAGATTTTCTCGATAAATCCCAGGCGTCACTACATTGTGATTCCCAGGAAAGTCTGACCCTTCTTTCTTTCTGTCTGGACTAGAGTCAAAAACATCTCTTAAATGAAAAATCATTTTCAGAAGGCCCCAAAATGTAGGGCCATTCATTCCAACTGCCACTGGATCCTTTTCAATGTGCCAGCCTCTTTATTCATACCATTTTGTTTTTTTAAAAAAATCAATGCTCAATTGACATGCGGCCAAGCTGGTTGACTATGGGAAAAGGAAGTATTGTGTTAAAGAAGATTACAGTTGTTGAGAGGTGAAAAAAGTGTAAGAACTGAAAATGAAGAAAGCGGCCTAGAAACTATGCTTGTCCTTTTTTTTCCTTTTTTTTTTTTTAAAGACAGGATTGAATCAGTTTTCCAGGACCTTGAGTTTAATTAAAGTCAAAGGAATATTTCAAAGGTGAGTCAGAAAAACAGCGGGCAAGACATTGCAGTAGCCAGGATAAGAGACTATGGAGAGAGTCGTGGACAGACAAAGCCAAAAGCAAGGAAAGGAATGGACTGGAAAGGAGGTGGAAACAGAGGGGGAGGCTGGGGGAAAGGGCAGCAGAGAAGAGGAAAGGGGAGAGGAGGAGTCAGGGGAGAGTCTGTTAAAATGTTTTCATATATAATATATTTTTCTTCACACCAATGTAATCCTAAAACATATTTTTAGTATTTTTAATGGACAAAGGGGCCCCTTATTAGGCTGATTGCTTCCTACCTCAAACCAGCCCACACTCCATCCCCTTCCTCAGGACCATGGGCCTCCTCCATGAGAGACCAAAACCGGTACCAGGAGGACTACTCCAGTGGTTCAGAGCCCCTGCAATCAGCCTCCAACTGCAGAACGTGCATGCGCTTTAAAAGCTTTACCACACATTCTTTACACAATGTCTTTGAGAAATTCCATAAAACCGATGCTTTACCTTGTCTTGAAAAATGACTCAACCTTTTTCTCTGGGGCAATTTATCCTCCAACCTTTTATCCTTGATAAATTAACCATTATAATCAAACTATCGAGCTGAAGCATTTTGGGTTGCTGTTTTATTTTTTTAAAAAAGAGAGGGAGGGGTGGGGGAGGACCAACCAACAAACCAGATGTGGTTGGCTCCAGTTTCAGTTCTTAATGTACAATAAGGTGCAGGTTTCTTATAGTTCCTCGGGGGTAAATCACAAGCAAGAATTAGCACATCACCAGCCCAACTTCCTCTCCCCAGCTTGTCTGTTTAAAGTTAAAGTGAATGACGGACTCAAATATCAAAGGCATATTGCCCCTAAATGAGCCAATCAGTTCCACATACAGCTGGAAACAAGAGGATGGGATAATGTTTTTCGATCAATGGACAACTCTTTGAAGGTTTAATTATAAATGGTAACCATTTATTTCAAGCTAAATAAATTTTGCCACTTCTATGTGGGTGATACACACTACATGTCACCCAGCCTGCTCTGTCTCAGTCTGCAACAGGGAGTACAGAAATTATATAGACACTTATGTTCTAACTTCTTTTCTGTTATTGTGTCCTTCTTTTAAGGGAATGGCAAATGCTTGCTATATAATTGTTTGAAGAAATCAATTTTCTGAGAAAGAAATCTGTCTGGGTTGACCTGACCAGAAGGATTAGAATCAGTGCCCTCGGAATTGGCAATCTTGTTATATGTCTACGGGGCCTGAAGAGGTGGGCAGTTTGAGATTGGTCTCAGGCATCAGGTTTGGGGAGAAACAAGTTTGTTATCTGTTCCTGTCAGGAAGATGATGGCTTGGATCCCAGGGGTTCAGGCTCTGGGGTTAATTGCAATGAATCATTTGTGAGACAAGCCCTTGAAGCTTCTGTTCTGTGTGACGTAATCTTCCTCACCCATTTGATCTCCCACTGCCAAGTGACCCACTGCTTCCTCAGATAGGGAGATACAGTGGAGAGGTGTGGATTTATTGGCCCCAAACATAATGGCCCTTAGGACACTCCTCCTCCTTCCCTCCATCCCTGTGCTCTACCCTGTCTCCCTGCAGGATGACTATCAAACTATCTAGCTTAAGCATTTTGGGTTGCTGTGATGACTGGCCCAGTCATGGTCAAGAGCCATCCCTCAGGTCAGCTTCTAAGTGGGATTCAAGGTATAGCACGCCTATCCTTCCACAGGACTCCTGTATTCTTTGGAATCAAGCCCAGGATTGGAAATTGGGTATATGGCTGGTGAGAAAATGCAGCCTGGCCTTTGAGAACAGACAGATCTACCATTCAAGCAGTTGAATGACCTTGTGCAAATGACTCATCACTCTGAGCCTCACTAATCCTATAAGTCAAATGGGGACAATATCTGCCTGGCAAGGCTTTTGTAAGAACCAAGTTACTGCATGTAAAGTTCTGGGAATATTGTAGTTAGGAGAAAATAACAAATGCAGATATAATCATATACCAAATTAGTAAGCCTCCTCAGCCAGTGATGATAAAATGGGGTCCTGTTTAACTCCCAAATTTCCAGGATCCTGGTTCTGAGTAGTGTTGGTTCTACCTTTCCAAATACCCTAAAACTTTCTCCGTATTTCCCTAATTGCTCTCTCCTGTGTGTTCACAAAATGACCTGAGAGCATCTCCAGGTGGGATCCTCAAAAGGTACACGTATTGATCGACTTACCACCTATGCAACTTACAACCATTCGACTTAACGACCACAATCGCTAGCCACGACTGCTCCGCGTCTGGCAGCGCAAACGTTGCCCAGCTGGGCATATGACAGTGCGGACCAGCTTCCGGCAGCACTACCATCTCCGCGTGCACCATTTCAACTGTACATATAGTCTACTCAACTTACGACCAAATCGTGTTACGACCGGTCCGTTGTCCCGACCGTGATCGTAAGTCAAGCACTAGCTGTAGTATCTGCCAAGTTTTTCTCTCTTTCGCTGTCACTATAAAGGGTGCCCCTTCTTAAGTGACAAGACTCCAGGTCAGGGATGTTGTTCCTGATGTTCTCTTTATCATTGCTCCCTAGGGTGACCCAGTGGTGCTGGGTCCTGGAGGCAGTGAGGAACTACCTGGGCCTCCGATTCATTTCTTATTTCCTAAAGCAACTCAGCAAACTCCAAAGAATCAGCAGCATTCAAGAATAATCCCATCACCATTATTCTGCACCCTTCAGAAAGCAAAATCTGCCCAACATGACTGAATAACACCAGCTCTAGAGAGAGACAACTTCTTCAAATTGGTGGCCACTTCTCTCTACACTCACCAAAACCTCCGTGGTGGCTTCACATGTCAGAAACCTGAGACTCGGTCTCGGGCAGGTCACACATGGTATTTGAGCAAGCTCTTCATTTATCAAAACAAACCTAGAGTGTAGAACCCACCCACAACCAGTGACCACATGCTTGGAGGACAGAGAGATGGATAACATATGGGTTTGCAGAGGTCAAGTGGCCTCCAAGGAAGAAGGTGAAGATGATTTGTTGGAGTGCACATAAATCAGCATCTTCCCTCCTCCCTTTCTTACACATGTCATGTGATATATAGGTTTTTCTAACAATAAAGACAAATTATGATGATAACAAGGTCAAAGTATAGCATTTATTATAACTCAGTTTGGCTTTATAAGGAAATACAGATATTAGGTCAATAAATAATTTGTATATGTATTGAAATTATCATCAATTGATATTACATCTTAGTATTTAAAATACATAAAAATTCCTTTTTGTAACATCAAACTTTAAACACATGTAAATAATTAAGCCTCTGTTAATAGAGTGGGGTCAAAAGGCAGGTGCTTTGAAAAATCTATTTAATTTTTACAAAGAAAACACTGGCAATAAATAGTAATATATTCATATATTAAAACTCTTTTGGATTTATCTTTCCAGCCCTTCAAAGCTAACTTTGTGCTGTGGTTGAGAAAGTCTGCCCACTACATCTAACAGCCAATTGTTATTATGCCAGAGGTATGATATGCTCATATAGGCAAAGACAGGAAACTCAGGGGTGCTAGTGACCAGTAAATGGCTAGTTGCCTACCAGTAAGATTTCAGTAAAAGCCCTGCATGAAACGGATCTCACACTTACAGCAAAATGAATCTGAAACAATCAAGAAGGGATACAAGGTCCATGGTGCTATGAAAGGCTAACTTCAGGAGGCCACAACCAGACACACAAGGAAGATACAGCACATTTCATGCAGCCCACCCCTTCCAGCCACAAATGGCTGCTCTGAAGGTTCTCCACTCTAATGGTGAGTTTCAGACATTGATATCTCACCAAACAACAATTTTAAATAAATTATTACTGTTTTTACATTTTCTCTTAATTTTACTAGTCTTTCATATCCTTCTTGGCCAAATTAATACAGGTATTGATCGACTTACGACCTATGCAACTTACGACCATTTGACTTTACGACCACAATCGCTAGCCACGACTGCTCCGCATCTGGCAGCACAAACGTTGCCCAGCTGGGTGGACGACAGTGCGGACCAGCTTCTGGCAGCACTACCATCTCCGCATGCACCATTTCAACTGTTATCCCAGACTCGGTACAGCAATTTGTGTTTTGTGTCTTGGATATTTTTCATCAAACCCCTCCCAATAAACTTCTTATACATTTTGAAGCAATGGACCCAAACATTGAACGATTTGCAAGGATTGAACGGATGGCGCACGATGTGTTTCGTCCGTATCGTGAAATTTATGAAGAAAAAAAGAAACATACAATTCAGACAAAGCTCCCCATGTTTATGAAAAAACCAACTCCAGTAACCCCAACTGCTGCCTCAGATGACAACATCAACGATCCGCAGCCAAGCACCAGCGGCCAATAAAATGTTTCGTACATGTTTATATATTTTGATATGTTTTGCAATTGGGAAAAATGTTTCCTATGGTATTTTTTACACCTGTATTTTGTATTTTTGTATGCAGCTGTATTTTGTAATTTTGTATGTTTTGCAAACATTAAACCAGTTGTACTGGTAATGCAGTGTTTTACTTAAACCTGAAGAATGTAAAAATAAGAAACAAAATGGCATAGAGATGATACAAATGGCATAAAATGAACAAAGAAAATTATGATATATAACAATAATGAAAGAAAATTATGATAAAATATGACTTAAAGATTTTTATAACATCATTTCACAGTACTGTACATATAGCCTACTCAACTTACGACCAAAACGTGTTACAACCGGTCTGTTGGAACCAATCGTGGTCGTAAGTCGAGCACTAGCTGTACTTCTTTATTTGTTGTATTTCATCTCTGTTGAAGATGTACGATGGCTTCACCATTTCAAATGAATGAAACTGGATTATGTCTGTTTCCTTCATTTCCTTAATTTTAGTAGAGAGGTGCCCTCATCCAGAATGCCATGTAGTGCTGAATGATAAGGGAAGAAGGCTCTGAGAACAGGGTCTCGAAGCCGAACAGGCCTACTGAGCAGGGGAGGGCTGAAAGTGCCCAGGTAACATTTTCCTAAAAGGGTCTAGGGTGAGACCAGAGGGATAGGGAGAAATGCAGCAAGTCTGGAAGAAACCAGATTTCACTAACCAATTCAGTTCAGACAAATTATTTAGTAAAACTAATTTAGGAAAATGAGCAATAAAAGTTTTATTAATATTTTGATGTGAAGTGTCTGTTGTGTTTGTTGTTGTTTCAAACTTTTAATTTTGAAATAATTGTAGATTCACATGTAGTTGTAAGAAATAATACAGAGTTCTTTTAGTATCCTTTGCCCAGTTTCCCCTACTGGTAACATCTTGCAAAACAGCAGTACAAAAAAAGCAGGATACTGACATAGATACAGTCCAGATGCAGAATACTTACATCACTATAAGGATCCCTCATATTTTCCTTTTTCTAGCCTCACTTCCTTCTTTGCTGTTCCCTGGCAACTACTAATCTATTCTCCATTTCTATCATTTTGTCATTTTATGAATGTTATAGAAATGGAGTCATACAATTTGTAACCTTTTGAGATTGGCTTTTTTTTCATCCACTCAGCATAATTCTTTGGAGAGTCATCCAACACACATGTTCTGTGTGTTGATAGTTAATTCCTTTTAACTGCTGGTATTATATGGATATGCCATAGTTGTTTAAACCATTGAAGGATATTGGGGTAATTTCCAGTTTGGGATTTTTACTATGAATAAGAATGCTAGGCACATTTATGCATAGGTTTTAGTGTCAACATACATTTTGATTATTCTGGGATAAAAGCCCAGAAGTACAATTGCGGGGTCAATGGCAGCAATAGTTTCTTAAAAAACTGCCAAATTATTTTCCAGGTGGTGGCAACATTTTATACTCCTCCCAGTAATATATGTGTGACCCAATTTCCCTATATCTTCAGCAGCATTTGACTTTAGCACTAGTTTTCATTTTGCTGATTCTGATGTATGTTGTGATATTTCATTGTGCTTTTGTGTTTTCTTTATGACGAATGATGCTGACCATTGTTTTATGTATCTTGGTATACGTTCCATAGGTGCTTAAAAAGAATGTGTATTCTACTATTAATGGGTGGAGTGTTCTATAAATGTCTTTGCATATCTTTTGCTCATTTTCTACTTGAATTGTATATTTTTAGCATTTTTAATATACTCTAGATGCCAGTCATTTATTAGATATGTAGACTGCAAGCATTTTCTCCAAATCTGTAGCTTGTATTTTCATTTTTTAAGAGTCTTTTGAAGAAAGAAAGTTAAAAAATTTTGATGAAGCTCAATTTATCAATATTTTCCTTTTATATATTATGCTTTCAGTGTTCAATCTAAAAACTTTTTGCCTAGTTCTAGATCTTGAAGATTTTCTTTTAGGTTTCTATTCTGAAAGTGTTACAGTTTTACATTTTACACTTAAGTCTGTGATCCATTTTGAATAAACTTTTGCATAACGTGTGGGGTTTATAACAAGGTTTTGTATTTGTTTTTTGCCTGTGGATATTCAATTGCTCCAATACCATTTGTTGACAAGACTATTCCTCCTCTGTTGAATTGAATTTACATCTTTCTTAAAAATGAGTAAGTTGTAATTATATGGATCTATTTCTGGGTTCTCTATTCTGTTCCATTGAAATATATGTTTATTCCTTTACAAATACCACCAGTCTTGATTGCTATACCTACATAATAAGTTTTGCCATTGAGTAGACTGATACCTCCCACTGTATTCTACCTGCTCAAAATTGTTGTGGATGTTCTAGCTCCTTTGCCTTTTCATGTAAATATTAGAGTAATACTGTCTATATCTGTAAGAAATCTTATTGGGATTTTGGTAAGAATTGAATGAAACATGCATATAAATTTGGAGAGTACTGACATTTTTACTATTTAGATTTCAATTCATGAACATGGTCCCTCTCCTCTTTTATTTAAATTTTCTTTCATTTATTTCATCAGTGTTTTTTAGTTCATTGATTTCTGCTATTATCTACGTTATTTCTCCCTGCTCTGGGTTTGTTTTGCTCATTTTCTACACTTGGGAGTTTAAATTGTTTAGAGTTTTCTTGTTTTCTAAATTAAGTATTTAGTGCTATAAATTTCCTTAGCACTGTTTTAGCTGTGATATACAAATTTTGATGTGATGTATTTTCATTTTTATTTAGTGTTTTAAAAACATCTCCTTGAGACTTCCTCTTTGACCCATGAGTTATTTAGAAGTACATTGGTTAGTCTCCAAGTGTTTGGAGATTTTCCTGTCATCCTTCTGTTACTGATTTTTAGTTTTATTCCATTGTGGCCAGATAATAAACTATGTATTGTTTCAATTATCTTAAAATTGTTAAAGCTTGTTTCATCTTCCAGAATATGATGTATCTTGGTATGTGTTCCATAGGTGCTTATAAAGAATATGTATTCTACTGTTAATGGGTGGAGTGTTCTATAAATGTCAATTAGATCTTATTGATTATTGCTGAATTCTTTTATATCTCTGGGGATTTTTGGTCTACTGATGTATTAAATGCGACAGAGGAGGTGTTGAAGTTTCCAACTATAATTGCAGATTTGTCTGTCTCTCCTTTCAGCTCTATTAGTTTCTTGCTCACATATTGCAGCTTTGTTGTTTGGTACATACACAATTAAGATTGCTATGTCTTCTTTTTGACTCTTTTTTTATTATGTAACATTTTTCTTTATCTCTGGTAATTATCTTTGCTCTGAAGGCAACTTTATCAGAAGAAGATGAATTAAAGATTTAAACATAAGACCTAACGCTATAAAAACCCAAGAAGAAAACCTAGGCAATACCATTCAGGACATAGGCATAGGCAAGGACTTCATGACTAAAATACCAAAAGCAATGGCAACAAAAGCTAAAAGAGAAAAATGGGATCTAATTAAATTTAAGAGCTTCTGCACAGCAAAAGAAACTGCCATTAGAGTGAACTGGCAACCAACAGAATGGGAAAAAGTTTTTGCAATCTACCCATCTGACAAAGGGCTAATATACAGAATCTATGGAGAATTTAAACAAATTTACAAGAAAAAAACAAACAACCCCATCAAAAAGTGGGCAGAGGATATGAACAGACACTTTTCAAAAGAAGACATTTATGCAGCCAACAAACATATGAAAAAATCTCATCATCACTGGTCATTAGAGAAATGCAAATCAAAACCACATTGAGATACCACCTCACACCAGTTAGAATGGTGATCATTAAAAAATCAGGAGACAACAGATGCTGGAGAGGATATAGAGAAATAGGAACATTTTTATACTGTTGGTGGGAGTGTAAATTAGTTCAACCATTGTGAAAGACAGTGTGATGATTCCTCAAGGATTGAGAACTAGAAATACCATTTGATCCAGCAATCCCATTACTGGGTATATACCCAAAGGATTATAAAACATTCAACTATAAAGACACATGCACACATATGTTTATTGCAGCACTGTTTACAACAGTAAAGACCTGGAACCAACCCAAATGCCCATCGATGGTAGACTGGACAAGGAAAATGTGGCCCATATACACCATGGAATACTATGCAGCCATAAAAATGGATACATTCATGTCCTTTCCAGGGACATGGATGACTCTAGAAACCATCATTCTCAGCAAACTGACACAAGAAGAGAAAACCAAACACTGCATGTTCTCACTCATAAGTAGGTGTAGAACAATGGGAACACATGGACACAGGGAAGGGAACATCACACATCTGGGCCTGTTGATGGGTGGTGGGAATGGGGAGGGATAGCAGGAGGTGTGGGGAATGGGGAGGCATAACATTAGGAGAAATACCTAATGTAGATGACGTGGGGATGGATGCAGCAAACCACCATGGCACGTGAATACCTATGTAACAAACCTGCATGATCTGCACATGTACCCCAGAACTTAAAGTATAATTTAAAAAATAATAATAAAGTCTCAATATATTCCTATTGTCTGAAATCTAGACAATATTCTCTGATTTCAGTGTAACAAAATTTAAAATTAATAGTTAACTGGAGAAAGATTAACGTGTATGAAAACTAAGAAAAAGCAAAACAAAACAAAACCCACTACCAGGTAGATTTTGGGTAAAATAGAAGCAAGAGAAGGAATTGCAGCATACTTGTAGCTTAATGACAATGAAAGCAGTTTATGTCAGCATCTGTGGGATGTAGCTAACACAGTTCTTAGAGGACAATTTATAGCTTTGAATATAGTCTCAAAATAAAGATTGAAAATTAATAAGCTAAGTGGTTAAAGGTGGTAGAAAAAGGACAATAGAGCAAGCCTCCCCAAATAATATGGCAATATGAAGATAAAGGCATAAATCAGTAAAATGGAGATGAGTATAACAATAAACAAATACAGATCTTAACAACAAAAAACAGACTTTTTAGATGACTAATAAACAACCCTCTCTGGTATCAGTTTTTTTCCAAAAATAGGGGGAAAGGGAGATGAAATAAAGAATATGGAATAAAAATAGGGACAAGTTAAAGAATATCAGTCATATGCTAATACATTTGAAAACCTAGAAAAAACAATGTTTATTTAAAAATGTTAAAATATGCATAAAGAAATTAAAGTGATAACCAACTCACTTTTACCCCAAAAAGACAGGCATAGAGGGTTTTAGAGATGAGGTAAGGAATATGCAGTTCTTATCTTATACATGTTATACTAAAAAGTCAAAAATGAGGACGCCTGGACAGTTCATTTTGTGAGGCTAGTATAATTCTAACAGCCAAGTCACATAAAACAAGTACATGACAAAAATAATAGTACGAGTCAACTTCTGAACTTAATTTTTAATATCGTAAATAAAATACAACTTATTTATTTCTGAACGTACATTAAAATGACTGTGACTCAATAAGAAAATCCAGCAGTATAATTCAACTCCTTTTTAATAGACTAATAGACTTCAAGGTCACAAGAGTAATAGAGAAAGCATGTGGTAAATTTCTTTCTTTTTTTTTTTTATTATTGCATTTTAGGTTTTGGGGGCATGTGGTAAATTTCAACATGGAGAGATGAGGATGGTTAATGGGTACAAAACAATATTAACACTTAGAATGTATAAGACCTAGTATTTGATAGCACAACAGGGTGACTTGGTTGATAATAATTTAATTATATATTTTAAAATAACTAAAAGAGTATAATTGGATTGTTTGTAACACAAAGGATAAATACTTGAGGGGATGGATACACCATTTTATATGATATGATTACCTTACTTTGCATACCTGTAGCAAAAATCTCATGTCCCCCATAAAAATATATACCTACTATGTACCCATACAAGTTAAAATTAAAAATCCTGTACTCATACAAGTTAAAATTAAAAATCTAAAAAGCAAAAAATAAGTTCGACATTCATTTCTGGAAAAAAAACTTTTTAGAAAACTAGACTATAAAGGAATTTCCTAAATCTGATAAATTATCTGATAAAGGATATCTATCAAAATTCATTGAAAACATCATTTTAATGAATAAATTTTAGAATATTTTAGAAGCATTTCTTTTCAGATCAGGACGAAGAAAAGAATTACCACCATAACAACCATTATTCAAAACATCTGGAGCTGCACAGTGGCTCACACCCGTAATCCCAGCACTTTGGGAGGCCAAGGTGGGTGGATCACTTGAATCCGGAGTTCAGGCATGGTATGACCAACATGGTGAAACTCCTTCTCTATTAAAAAAAATACAAAAATATTTAGCTGGGTGTGGTGGTAGCAACTGTAATCCCAGCTACTTGGGGGGCTGAGGCAGGAGAATCACTTGAACCTGGGAGGTGGAGGCTGCAGTGAGCCAAGATTGTGCCACTGCACTCCAGCCTGGACAACAGAGTGAAACCCTGTCTCTAAATATATAAATAAATAAAAATTTTACCTTGAATTATCAACTAAAGTGGAATTCTCTCTTATCCTGATAACCTGGCTGAATCTAGTCTTTGCCCTTAACTGTACTTACACAGCCTTTGGGATTTTTTTGCTGATGTCAAAGGAAGAGAGAATGTCAGGGAAGAATGGGTCAATGATGTCAGAATACTGCAAAGATGGCAAGGAGAGGCTACTGAATTGAACACTCCAGTGACTTCTGAAAACATCGTTTCAGGGAGGGACGAAGAGGAAGGCCATACTGGGCTTGTAGGGAAGTGACTAGCCGTGAGAAAACTCAAACCTTGTAAACTCTGACTCTAGAAAGTTTGAAAAGGACTCATCTTTCTTCTTAATATGAGCCACTTTAGTGTTTTGGGGTTTGCATTGTAACAGTATATTTTTTAAATTTTTTGGATCATGCTACTGATTGTGAACAATACAACTCTTATAAAATTCATGATCCTGACTCTCCAGAACATATTCTTCACAAATTCAGGGTGTCTGGTGAGTTATGGCCAAAGCCATTCTCAATAAATTGGTTTTCAAACCAGCATCTCCAACTAATATTTTCCACAACATGCAACCGGCATTCTTGTTTGCAGTAAGGCATTGGAATGAAACCATACTGTTTGTTTTCCAGCTCACATTATGACCTGCTATAAAAAGAAATAATATTCATAAATCTTTTTTACTGCACTAATCTTAATGTTTTAAAATGGTGATTACCACCTGACATGGGGGCAGGCCAAAGCCTAAAGGACTCTTCAGAGAGCACCAGACTCTATTTCCACGTGAGTGTTCAAAGAGAAAAGTGACAGAAGGAGTCACATGTTGAACCTGGGCATAAACATGAATATTTTGAGGAGGCTTTCTATAAGATCTCCAGATACGTTGGGGTAAAAGTGTCCTGAAATATTTTTGGTAATGTCTGGGAACAAGAACAGGGGTAGTAAGCATAGGTTATGTAACATGGAACACACCGCATGGCTAACCTTTTCGAAATTTTCCAGATAGGTCCTACGGTTTGAAATGTCTCCCATGATATCCATGTTTTCTGTAATTAAAGTTTCCTCAGGCTCTGAGAGCTGAGCAGTGGATTGATTTTGACTGTCCATAGCCAAAGCTACTAAGAGAGCCCACTGGCTTCATAATCCTAGCCAAGGAGAGCTAGACCCTGCAACCATCCAACAGGAAACTGAACCGGCTGGAAACAAGAATAGAATGGGACATAAAACCAGAGAAATCGGGGAGAGAATTATTACAGGCTTTGCATACGATTCTACTGGGTGGGTGCAAACATAACTGAAGTTTTCACAATTACTTTTAATGACAAAAACCACAATTACATTTGCACTAATCTAATAAGTAGAAGAATAAAAAAGTGGGATGGTACACGTTGTTGAAAATCCTTGTTTTCAGTTCAGGGTCCAGGGTTATCAAGAGTGGCGAAGTCAACCAGGAGGAGGGCTCGTTCATTCAATAAATATTTATTGAATTTCTATTATGTCAGAGAGCACCAGGCAAGGCGCTGGGGGATACAATGGTGAGCACAGCAGAGCTTAAAATTGAGTGGGCAAGATGGATAAAGCAGAAGAAGGGGGGAAGTGCCATCTGAGATAAATGCTTTTAAGCAAAGTAGCCACTTTAGAGTAGTGAGGAACCTAATCATGTTTTGGGCATCAGGAAAATTCTAAGGAATTTGAAGGAGTTCGGGAAGATGAGTGGGAGGGAGAAGCCATTCCAGGCAGAGGAACAAAAACGTGCAAAGGCCCTGTGGCGTGAGGGCACAAAGAACTGGGAGGGAACAGGGAGTTCTCTCTGCGGTCAAAGAGGGGAAGGAGTTGATTGGTGGGAGGAGGAGAAAACAAAGTGAGCATCTATATTTGCTCATTTCCCTCAACTTACCACAGCTTGAATTCTTCTATATTGCTTTTCTGACACTGCTGCCACCCAGTTCGTCAGTGACCTCCACAATGCTCACTTTGGTAAGGGCAGTTCGGTTCTTATCTCACATGACTGCGTGGCTTGGTAGAATTAGACAAGGCCGCCCAGTTGGTCAACTCCTGAGACTCCCTTCTCCCACTTTCTAGACTGAGACTTCTTGGCTTCCTTTCAAGGAGTGTCTCAGCCCAACCCTTAGTTGCTGACCTTCTCCTGCGTCCTGTTTAATAGACTCTATTTATGTACTATACTGTGTCTAGTGTAGACAGTGGGACAACCCTACTCCGTCCCACAGTTGTTCTCATCCATGGGCTAATGTTTTAGTTTGGATTATTCCCCAAACAGACCCTGCTCAGGAAGTGAAGACAAGACTGTGGAGAAGAGAGCTGGGAAGAGAAGGTGGTCAATAATGGGTGCATTCTAGGCCAGCATCCCCAAGGAGTAAGTAGAGTTAATCCTGCTGAGGATCTCCGAGAGGGGGTGGAGAACACACCCTTATAGAGTGATCCTGCCTGAGGGATGAGGGAATTGGGGTATTTAAACACAACTACCAAGTATTAAAGGTCATTGGTTAGGAGGTGCTTCTGGAATATGTTAATTCCCAGCAAGAGAAAAGCATCAGGCGTTGGCTATTGGGAGTTTGAGTCTATGTGTCTTGAGTTCTGAGGATGGGAGGGTATGGGTTGGGCTGAACAAATGCACTCCAGCCCTTTCAACTAAATGTTTAAACATGACATTGCCAGGAACACTCAGACAGATGAAAGGATATTGGAGGAAGCAGCGTGAGACCAGCTGCAAACTAAAAGCTACAAGCAACAACGGGCTATCGGCACGCACAAAGATCAGATGGCTAACGCAGTTGGTAGAAACGCAAGGTCATGTCCCACCCCACTCTCACCTGCTTTCTGACTTTCTCTCACAGTGAAGAGTCCCGTCCCCTCACAGTTGTCCAGCTCAAAACTCTCAGTGATCTCCTTGACTCCCCCTGTAACTTGCCTCTCACATCTATTCAGCTGCCTGATTCAATTGACTCTAGTTCTTGAACACTTCTGAAATCCAACCACTTCTCTTCATCCCCATCCACCACCCTGGTGAGGCTGCACTCGTTATTACTTAAACTTCAGTAGCTGACACCTCTTCTCCCTCCACATTGCCCTGTTTCCAAAAGTGAGCCTCAACCCATTCTCCACTCAGCAGCCAAAGCTACCTTTCAAAGTTCAAATATGATCAGATTAGTTCCTTGCTCAAACCTCTTCCAAGTCTGCATCCCTGCCTTTCCAGAATCCATCCTCCCTCTCTGGCACCCACTTCCCTTGTATGAGGGGTCTGCATGACCTAACCTGCCTTAACTTCCTGGGACACACATCTCATTTTCTTCTTTGTGAATTCATGCTCCAACCAAAGGAAATCCCTGAATGGGCTCCTTCCTTCTGTCCTCTGCACCTGGTTTATGCAATTCCCTCTGCCTGGAATGGTCTTTTTTCCCCTGCCCTCTCTCAATCTGGGTAATTCTACTCATGCGGTCAAGACTCACAAGGGACATTACTTCCTTCAAAAGGATTTCACTGATACCCAGGTCTGGCCCAGGTGTCCCTTGTCCATTTCACATGTCTGTTGAGAAGTCCCAGCCCTGCCCACCAGGGGCCCTCTGTGCCACAGGTCCCTGATGAACAAACGGCATCACCAGATTCTTCCTAGGAGTCCATTTCCTGATGCCCAAGACCTCCAATGTCCTCAACCCCAAGACAGGTCTGTGGCACACACCTGAGAGTGAGGGAGCCATGCCAGGGCCCAACTGAGGGTAGGGTCAGCTCTGAGACGTTTTCAAAGCAGGGAGGAGGCCTGGGCTGCTGATGGGGAGCTACAGATTCCTCTCCAGGAAGGGAAAAAAGGTGTTGTGATGGTTAACATTAGGTGTTAACCTGATTGGATTGAAGGATACAAAGTATTGGTTTTGGGTGTGTCTGTGATAGTGTTGCCGGAGGAGGTTGACATTTGAGTCAATGGACTGGGAGACGAAGACCCACTTTCAATGGGGGTGGGCATCATCCATTTGGCTGCCAGTGTGGCTAGAAAAAGCAGGAAGAAGCTTGCAGAGTCTTCTGGCTTTTATCTTTCTTCTGTGCTGGATGCTTCCTGCCCATGAATGTCAGACTCCAGATTCTTCAGTCTTTGGATTCTTGGACTTATACCCGCAGTTTGCCAGGGGTTCTCAGGCCTTGGGCCACAGAATGGAGGCTGTACCATCGGCTTCCCTACTTTTAAGGCATTGGGACTCGGACTGAGTCACTACTGACTTCCTCGCTCCTCAGCTTGCAAACGGCCTATTGTGGGACTTCACTTTGTGATTGTGTGAGTCAATTCTCCTTAATAAATTCCCTTTTGTGTGTCCATGTATCCTATCACTTTCGTTCCTCTAAAGAACCCTAACACAGGGGCCCATCACAGTTGTGCCTCTATGGTCCCTGCAATAGTTCTATGTCAGGCGGCAGAGCTTCTGCAACCTGGAGCTTCTTTCCAGAATGCATTTCCTTGACAGACAGTGATGAGCCTGCTCTGACAGGGATAGGACAGGGACAGGAGTGCTGGGGAAAAGAGGCAGGACAGAACTGAGGGGAGCAGCAGCACCTGAGCTCCCTTTGCTAGAGAGACCCAAAAGGGCCATTGCTCCTGCAGTGTCAGAGCAGAGGCTGGGGTGGGAGAAGCCGCATAGTCAGGAGAGTAACAGCCCCAAGCCCACTCAGCACATTCTCCAAAAAGGATGTCCTTTCAACAAAACGTTTTAAACACTGCATTGCCAGGAGCATCAAGGTTAACGGAAGAACATGAGGATAAGCGGCATGAGAGCAAGCCCATGCTCTCCGCTACAGAGACAGGAGCCAGATGTGCCTTTTCCATGTGCTCATCTCTAAGCCCCAGCTAGGAGGCCACACCACACCACAGGCTGGCCCTTCCTCAATGGTAGGACCTCACTCGCTTCTTTTCAGTAGCTTAATTTATAGCTTCACCAAGCTGACTTTCCTGGGCTGCAGACTCAAAGAGCCTTCTGTGTGATGACAGTTTTATTTGCCTGTCTTTTGTAGATTTCAAATAGGAAAGGTCTTACATTGGGCTTGTCTTTCACTACTAAACCTGCTTCTCTGCTTTGCCATTCCAGTGACTGTCACCACCATCTACCCATTTGCCCAAGTGAGAAACCTGGCCAGGGATCCTCAGTGCCTCCTGATTGCTTCAGCTCCCATAGCCAACCATCACCAAACAACTTCCAAACCACCCACTTGATGCTCTGCTCTCCCCTCTTGCTGTGTTGAAAACACCACCGCCTGTCACCTGGAAGACTCCAGTCACCTCTGCTCCCAGCCTGGCCTCTCTGCTGTGCCTGTGGCTCCACCGTCTCCAGGCTAGTCTCCACTAGAGACCTAGAGGGCTTTTGAGTGTGTGAACCTTTAGAGAGAAAGAAGGGGATGAGGGTGGAGAGGGAGGGAGAAAAAGAGTGAGAGTGTATTACTACTGCTACCTTCAAGGTGCCTCAGGGGACTCAGAAAACAACCTTGAGTCACTGTTGACAAATGGCAGCAGGCCCACTCAGGAGGCTGGTTTTCAGAGCAGAAGTCATCATCACATGACATCTAGTGAAGATGAGCTCTAGGAAGGAATGCCTCAAGGGAACTGGGGAAGCTGGTGCTCTGAATGCTCTAGAACCTTGCTTTTCTACTATTCCAGAAGGCTTTAAACATAGCATACTCATTGTACAACAACACTAATATGCTGTGGCAGAGGTCAGTGCCATGCCGGGATTTCTTAAGGCCTGTTATCTCCCCTCATCATTTTCTCCCACTCGGTGCCCAGTGTGCATTCGCTCCAAGTAACCTGAATGCAACTGTCATAGGTGAGCCTGCTGGAGCCTACCTTGCCTGAATGTACTAAGAGCCAAGGTGTCTGGGAGTTTATATCCCCCAGGGATAGCCCTTAACCAGCCACCTCCCTCCGAGCTGGGTCTGCATTGTTTCCAGAGCTCCCCGAGGGATTCAGCCAGTCATTCTTGGTGTAACGTTCTTGATATCCTTGCTTCACTTCCTTCTACTTCCCTCTGGCTTTTCCTGGGATCACCTCCCAATAAATCTCTTTCCCACGAATCCTGGCCTCAGGTTCTGCTTCTGGAGAACTCAGCTCTGGGCACCAGGCACAGACTGAGTACTTTGTTTTTTTTTTTTAAGTCTTTTTATTTTTTTATTTTTAGAGTTTTTAAAATTTCAATGGCTTTGGGGGTATAAGTGGTCTTTTATTACATGGAAGAATTATATGGTGGTGAATTTTGAGATTTTAGGGCACCTGTCACCCAAGTAGTATATTTTGTCTCAAATATGTAGTTTTGTTTTTATTCCACATCCTCCTCCCACCATCTCCCTTCTGAGTCTCCAAAGTCCGTTATATCACTATGTATGCTTTTGCATACTCATAGCTTAGCTCCCGCTTATAAGTAAGGACATACCATGTTTGGTTTTCCGTTCTTGGGTTACTTCACTCAGAATCATGGCCTCCAGCTCTAGCCAAGTTGCCACAAAAGACATTATCTTGTTCCTTTTTATGGCTGAGTAGTATTCCACGGTGTGTATATACCACATTTTCTTTATCCACTCATTGGTCAGTAGGCACTTAGGTTGATTCCATATCTTCCCAACTGTGAACTGTGCTGGTATACACAAGCTTGTTCCTGTGTCTTTTTCATATAATGACCTCTTTCCCCTTGGGTAGATACCAGTAGTGGGATTGCTGGGTTGAGTGGTAGATCAACTTTTAATTCTTTAAGAAATAGACTTACTACTTTTCATAGAGGTTATATTAATTCATACTCCCACCAGCAGTGCTTAAGTGTTTTGCTTTCACAATACTCATGCCAACATCTATTTTTTAAAATTTTTCAGTAATAGCCATTCTTGGAAGACTAACATAGTGTCTCACTGTGGTTTTAATTTGCATTTCCCTGATGATTAGTGATGTTGAGTATTTTTCATATATTTGTTGGCCATTTGTATATCTTCTTTTGAGAAATGCCTATTAATGTCATTTGTCCACTTTTTGACGGGATTGTTAGTTTCTTTCTTGCTGATTTGCTTCAATTCCTTGTAGATACTGGATACGAGTCTTTTGTCAGAGGCATTGTTTGCAAATATTTTCTCCCATTCTGTGGGTTGTCTGTTTACTCTGGTGATTATTTCTTTTGCTGTGCAGAAGCTTTTCAATTTGATCAAGTTCCATTTATTTATTTTTGTTTTCATTGCATTTGCTTTTGGAATCTTAGTCATGAATTCTTTGCCTAGGCCAATGTCCAGAAGCATTTTTCCAAGGTTATCTTCTAAAGCTTTTATGGTTTGGATTCTTAAAGACTTTACGCCTTTTTGAGTTGATTTTTGTATAAATAAAAATGTGAGAGGTATCGAGTTTCTTTATTCACGTGGCCAGTCAGTTTTCCCAGGACCATTTATTAAATAGGGTATCCTTTCCCCAATTTATACCTTTGTATGCTTTGTCAAAGATCAGTTGGTCATAAATATTTGGCTTTATTTTTGAGTTCCCTATTCTGTTCCATTGGTCTATGTACCTATTTTTATACCAGTACCATGCTGTTTTGGTAACTATAGCCTTGGAGTATAACCTGAAATCTGATAATCTAATGCCTTCAGATTTGTTCTTTTGGCTTAGGTTTTTCTTTGGCTATTCAGGCTCTTTTTTGCTTTCATATGAATTTAAGGATTGCTTTTTCTAATTTCTGTAAAAAACAATGTTGGTATTTTAAGGGAATTGCATTTAATCTGTAGACTGCTTTGGGCTATATGGTCATTTTCACAATATTGATTCTTCCAATCCATGAGCATGGGATGTGTTTCCATTTGTGTCATCTATGATTTCTTTCAGCAGTGTTTTATAGTTCTCCTTGTAGAGATCTTTCATATCCTTAGTTAAGTATATTCCTAGGTGGGTTTTTTTTTTTTCTGTTGTAAAAGGAATAGAGGTCTTTATTTGATTCTCAGCTTAATCACTGCTGGTGTGTAGCAGTGCTGCTGGTTTGTATACACTGGTTTTGTAACCTGAGACATTATCAAATTTGTTTATCAAATCTAAGAGATGAAACACTTTCTATGAATTATTTCCTCCACCACAAACAACCTATACCACAAAGTATCCCCACTTTACTAATGGTGAAAAACAGGTTCAGAGACATTTGGTAACATTTCCATCTCACAGTCAGTGCCTGGGAGAGTTCCAACCCAAGTCTGATGGAATTCTTGGGCATTTTTTTGTACCACATTTTCCCTGGGGAACCTCCTTCCACACACATACCAAGAAGAACCTGAGACAGCGTGGTTCATTCTGGGGAGTGGTCCCAGGAAACAGGTAGTAGGAGTGAGGAGAGTGCCACAGGGAGACAGTGGGTTCGAGACGGTGGGTTCAATCCGGCCTCCACAGTGGGGATTGCCGATACCTGGTAGGGGCTTCTGAGGAGTGTGTAGAGAGCATCCCCAAATTGTCCACCTGAAGAAGAGAGGACGGGCATATTTATCCTCCAGCTTTGTCTGCTCCTAGTCACATACGTTACCCATAGGTGTTAACTTCCTCCCGGTGAAGGGAGCATCCATGAAGGGTGTATGTAGGAGCTCCCAGCAGGCAGCATGTGAGAGCACTCTCAAGTACAGCTGTGTTGCGTGGCTGCCGCAACAGTGGCTAGAGTATCACGTGGTCAAAAGGATTTGAGACTAGACACAAAGGGCTTCCAGACACAAAATTTTTTACTGTCTAATAAAATCATTATCTTTTAATTAGCACTTGCATTTTTTGAGCATACCAAGCCCCAGACTAAACACTTTCCACACACCAACTGGTCAATACCTGGGCAAGCACTGCTATTAATCCCATTGTACATCCATGGAAACTGAGACTCAGAATGGTGATGTGACTCACTTGCGGCATGTGGCATTGCTGGGACACGGGCTCAGTTTGCCTGTTGCCAGCTCCTTTGCCTCCCTGCCTCTTCCTACTGCTCTCCACAGAGGCCAGGCAGCCGCTCTCACAGCCATGGCAGCCTTCCACAGGCTGGGCGGGCCCCAGCTCCAGCTTGGTTCTTACGTGGGGGAATCTCGCCAGAAATCCAGCCAGGGACCGGATGGCGTCTTATAATTCTCTGTATCCCCTAAGCTGCCTAGCACTAAATAAATACTTGCTGACTGATTGACTCATTCCCGTCTTGCTTCCAAGTTTCCTTGGGCCCCTTCTCGAGGCAGGCTGGCCCCCACCCTGGCCTTTTGGACTCCCCCATTCCTACCAGCTCCTAAAGCTTGAATTTGGCAGTGGAGGGAGTGTTGCATTTTGAGAGATATGAGCTGGTGACAGAAGGAGCTTGGCAGTGAGAGTGGGTGGGCAGTTGAGCTGTGAGAGGGGTCTTGACATTCCTCGTCCCAGAGGCCTCAAAGAAACCTGAAGTCAAGAAAAATGTGTGTTGATAACTGCTGAAATATTACTGAGAGACCACATCAGGTAGCGGTTAATGGGAAAGTCTCCAGATCAGGCATCCTGGGTACTAATGCTGTTGATTGTTGGATACTGGGATCCAACCAGCACTTTACTTCTCTGTGCCTCGGCGTCTTCAACTATAAACTGTGATCCTAATAACTACCTTGAGGGCTGTTGTTTGGGTTAAAATGAATTAATATAATGCCTAGCAAGTGGTAAGTGCTCTGTAGATACTGTCTTGGTGGCTAATACTATGTCATCAGCATTTATAACCCTGCAAGGTCAATTTACTACTCCCATTCTACAGTTAAACAAACAAGGTTTTGAGAAGGTAAATGGCTTGTACAAGTACTAGAGTTTAAATTCCAGTGAGAGCTGAACTGACTCTGAAGTCCACGTACTTATGCTAAATCCGTGCTTACACATTTTAATCATTTATTCATTGGTTATTATTTCAGTACTAATAAGATATGTTTATCATTATTGTCCATCATACTTTTTCTCTTTTTTTTTTTTAGAGATGGGGGTCTCACTATGTTGGCCAGGTTGGTCTTGATCTTCTGGCCTTGGTGTCCCGAAGTGCTGGGATTACAGATGTGAGCCACCATGCCTAGCCCAATTTTCCATCAAACTTTGAAAATAATCATTAGGAAAAGGCTTCTGGAGGGGAAAAGGAATTAAACAGCAGGCAATAAAGAAGCAGCTCATCTTTGATTGCCTGGCAGGACACTTAAGTATAGTGGCTCAAAGTGGCATCAGTTGAAGTCAGGTTGTTTACAATCAGTTCAGATGTTCCAGAGTAGTCATTTCATAAACCTGCAGGATTGGGTACTGGTTTTAAAAATCTCATTCATAACAGTAAAATTGTTTTGGCTTGAAGATCTATTAACATATAATGTTTGAGTTCATGTTTGAGATTTAGGTAAGGTATGTCATGTCTATGTCAAAAGTAGCCTGGTGAAACCGGCTGCCCCATTCTCTAGAAAGTAGCTGATCAGAGAAATGGCATCTTGTCAACAGTAGGGGGATATTCTAAAACTATAAAAATCCTGGAAGGCAACCTAGGCAATACCATTCTGGACATAGGCATGAGCAAAGATTTCATGAGAAGGTACCAAAAGCAATTGCAACAAAAGCAAAAATTGACAAGTAGAATCTAAAGAGATTCTGCACAGTGAAAGAAACTATCAGCAGAATAAACAAGCAACCTATGGAATGGGAGAAAAATTTTGCAAACTATGCATCTGACAAAGGTCTAATATCCAGCATCTATAAGGAACCTAAACAAATTTATAAAACAAACACACACACACACACACACACACACACAAAACCCCATTAAAAAGTGAGCAACGGACATGAACAGACACTTCTCAAAGACATACATGTGGCCAAACAAGCATATGAATGAAAGCTTAACATCACTGATCATTAGAGAAATGGAAACCAAAACCACAATGAAATACTATCTCACACCAGTCAGAATGGTTATTATTAAAAAGTCAAAAAATAACAGATGTTGGCGAGGTTGTGGAAGAAAAGGAATGTCACACACTCTTAGTAGGAGTGTAAATTAGTTCAACCTTTGTGAAACACAATGTGGCCATTCCTCAAAGACCTAAAGACAGAAATACCATTCAATCCATCAATCCCACTGCTGGGTATATACCCAAAGGAATATAAATCATTCTATCAGAAAGACACATGCATGCGTATGTTCAATGCAGCACTATTCACAACAGTAATGACATGGAATCAACCCAAATACTCATCAATGATAGACTGGATAAAGAAAATATGGTATGTACATACCATGGAATACTATGCATCCACAAAAAAGAATGAAATTGTGTCCTTTTCAGGGACATGGATGGAGTTGGAGGCCATTATCCTTAGCAAACTAACACAAGAACAGAAAACCAAATACCACATGTTCTCACTTGTAAGTGGGAGTTAAATGATAAGAACATATGGACACATAGAGGGGAACAACACACACTGGGGCCTACTGAAGGGTAGAAAGTGGGAGGAGGGAGAGGATCAGCAAAAATAACTAATTGATACTAGGCTTAATAATACCTGGGTAATGAAATAATCTGTACAACAAACCCCCATGACACATGTTTACTATGCAACCAACCTGTACATCCTGTACCCTTGACCTTAAATTTTTTTTAAAAAAATCAAAACAGTAGAGGTATATTAAGATGGTTCCTTGGGATTTACGATCATGAGAGGTGCAGGAGTGAGTCTGCAGTGGCACAGGAAGTCTCCTTGTAATGCTATTTCTACCCCTACTCATTGACATCCACAGAACATCCATGACTTTCTAAGTGTCCTACTTTATCTTCAGAAGAATCCTATGAAGAAGGAAATTGTCCCCGTTTTACAGATCAGGAAACCAAGGCACAGAGAAGAACAGTAATTTTCCTATAACCACCCAGTCAGTGAGTGGCAGTCACTCCAAGAAATCTGACTCCACTTTTTGTGCCTTCAATGACTACCCTCCACTTTATTCCTCATGCTGAGCTTGAAAACAAGCCTCCCTGTGGTCCCCACCGCTCAATGTGGATTACACATAGGGAAAGTGTCCTATGGTGGGGTTTATAACACTTGAGTGAGGAAGAACAAGATGGTTAAGGGAAATAACATCAGATTTAATTTCCTTCCTAATACATGCTATGTATTTCACCTATGCAAGCCCATGTGACCTTTATTGAAATACAGCAAAATGAAAATTGTCCATGTTGATGGAAGTGGAAATGTAACCCTAGCAACATCAAATGGTTTGGCCAAAACCACTTGATATGCATCTGGTACAGTCAGGACTGAGTTTCCTGACCTCCAGTCACAGGGCCACTTCCATTCTACCAAATCTGTGTTGAAGCTCTCAAGGAAGGTACATTTGTCCCACCTGTTTTTAAATGTAGGCTTTATTATTGTTGGTATGGTGAGGCCAACAGAACAGAAGAGAACAGCCTTTGCAAAGATAGTTTGTTACTCACAGTTCTTAAGAGGAGGGGCATTCTGCACCACACAGAGCCACACAGGAAGCACCAGGATCTGTCAGGAGGCACGAGGGGCAAGGGGAAAATATGGACAGGAATCTTTATCGTGGCTTTTGCAGGAATGTGGGAGCCAGGTTAGGCAGGTTTAGCACTGGCTGGTTTGAATAATTTTGGTAGGCTCTGGGGACTATCTCTTACTACCCCGTATCTGGCCCTGGGGAGATTAGGGTAAGAGGACAATGACCCAAGTTTGAAAACCCATTGAGAGTCTGATAAAGGAAGTGGTTGTGTTAGGTTTGTTCGCATATGGAAGATATTCTCCTGGGGGTGACGTTTGCTGTCTGTAGGAGTTAACTAATCCTGAGAAGGGCAGTTTTTTCCAGTTTCAACAAGGCCCCAAGATGTCAAAGTATCAAGATAAAATACATGCTTAATAAACCACCCTTGAAGACAGTAGAATGACGGGTGTCCTTATACGAAGAAACAAGCAGAGAGTACAGAATAAGGATGGATGGATGGATGGATGGATGGATCAATGAACCAAATATATCAGATTTATCCTTGTATAAAGACTTGTTCATCATATGAGTCCAACAGATGATTATTTCAGAGAGAACCTCCTATTTCCAGATGAAGGATAAAACACAGTCACAAAGCAGCCTTCATGCGACACTGGACTGGCATTTCATCCATTGCTTCAAAACGAAGACTTGCAGGGAGAGTTGTCAGCATGCAGCTGCCCCTCTGGGATTGCCCATTACTCATTATTTCCCACAACTCTGCCTCCCAGACATCAGAGCCCTGCTGGTTATAAACGTGAAGTCAGTTCTTTTCCAAAATCAATAAGAAACTTTTGACCAGGGTATCCGCATTGACTCAGAAAGAAGAATAAGGATGCTAACCAAAGCTAGAAAATAAAAAATCTCTGAATGGGTGCTTTCATTCATCTGTTGGCAAGGAACACATTCAAGGAAACCAGGTTGGTTCTCAATTCCCTTTTTAATAAATTAAAAATAGCTTCTTCTGATACTTAAGACACATGGGCCCCAAATGGCCCGGATAATCCATTAGCTCAGATGGAGAAAGCACATTTCTCCATCAGTAAGTCGGACTCATCTTGCCATGACCTCCAAACTCATAACTAACTCATAACTATACTGGAAAGAATGTTGTGTTTAAGCCCAGTCCTGCTAAATTCAGAATTTGAATCCCCCTGAACCTCTGCAATTGGTGTTTTTCCTCATGGGGTATTTCTATAGAAACCCATCCCCAAGACTAGCTATTAATTAGAGAAGGTTTATTTATCCTATAGGTTTGATAGTCAGTCATCAGATTTCAGCACTTGTTTTGTGGGATTCCATTTCATCACTTGCTACAGTATATATTATTATTCATTATATAAGTTAGTTAACGGTGTATTTATTTGAGTGAGTCTCCCTCTAAATAAAGGGGCCTTATAAAGTTTTTTTTTCAAATAAAAGGTTTATTTTTACATCAGCTATTTGCTTTCCTATGCTAAACCTACGTTGAAGGCTCTGAGCCACATGCAAACCAAATTCCAGCCTTTCAGGCCAGGATGGGGCTATCGGGAGGGTGATAAAGGCAGCTGCATGGGCCCTTCAGCAGATCTGGGTTTTTCAACCCTGTCAGTCACTTTCCTTTTGAGAAGAGAACTAGACGGCTAGTAGAGATTAGCAATGGTAATGTAAAGGTTTCTACCTACTGTCTAAGTCTTTCAAATTAATGCAAGCATTAAATTGTCAATGATTTTTCACATAAAGCAGATATTAAACTGTGCATGCCCGCTGGTGTTGATATAGTTTTGTCAACATTTTTGGCACATGGGGTCTGAGCCTGGGGGTCAAAAAGCGTTTTTAACCAAATTTTGTTGTTTTAGTTGCTTTTTTTTACACTTGTGTGTTATAACTCAAAAGTGGATCCTTTTCCCAAAAATGAAATTTGGCAGGCCATTAGTCCATAATGTGGTCTAATGCCTTTGGGTATTTTTTTTAAACATGTAAATGGCCAAGATATTTAGCTTTTTGAGGTTGAAAAACTGTGCACGCACTTTTAACAACTTCTTTTTTGGCTGTATTTAGTATGCATATTTACTGCACATGTGTAGTATGCAGCATGCCGATTAGACTCAAGATTAGTTGGGAAAATACACAAATGCCTGTTCACAGGGAAGGCTTCTTTGAGGAGTCTGAGCTGATATCTCTCCTTGTTTTTACTAGGGATGAAGGGGTTGGGCTGAGGGATCAGTGAGTGAGGAGGCGCCAGCCCATTTCCACTCCTCCTCAGTGCCAGAAAACCCTGATCAGGTCAGCCATCCCTGAGCTGCTGGCCAGCTCCCTGGTAGGGTAACATCGAAAGGGAAAGGGTGAGCATGCAGGCCTCTTGTCTCTGTCTCTGTATCCTCACTTGCACCAATGCCCTGGGAACCCTAATCCTGGGCTCTTCCCTACACTGAAGGACCCATGGGCAGAATCTGCAGCAAATACTTTGAGCATAAAGAAAACACATTATAGCTGAATCCACTGTTCAGATCATTGAAAACTAGCAGTTATTACCTCATTTGAAAGTAATTTTTAACAATTAGCTTAGGAAAGTATTTTATAATTTTTTGCTAGCCTTATACAAACTAGAAATTTCTCATGTAATCAATTAAACCTGGCAGCACAGCATCAGGCACTCATTAGGCTGGGCTGCTTGAAATTCGTGTACAATTTCTTCCTTATGGTGATCTGCAGGAGTTTTTAAACTTGCACTGGGATGCTGGCAACATCCCCCAAACATCTCAGACACATTGTCTCTCTGAACCTGAACTTCTTAAATGGTGGTTAAACATGTTGTCTGCTTTAGTTTCCTGTCTATCTTCATCATAAGCCAGCACCTGTTTCCAATAAATTATACGCAGAGCTGTATCAGCAACACCTTGGCAACAGCTGCCACCCTTAAAAGCAGAGTGCCCTTAAGGACAATACACCTGTGAACACACAGAGTGTTTATTTAGCTGAAAGCCAAAACTCTAAGTTACATAAAGCAATTATCTAAAGCCTAATGTATGCCCATTATTAACACAAAATAACCCTGTTCTTAAAAACCAATAAAAATCTATTTAAAGGATTTTTCCAAATCCCACTGAAATTTGTACGCAACTAGAGACCTAGTCTTAACCTGGGACTTGAAATTCTGATGGTGGGCAAGGCAGAGGTTTGTGTGTGTTATAATATGCTTAGCTCATGCTTGGAATTTGGGGCATGGGCATGCATGGGTGGCATGGCCAAAGTTTCAGACTCTTGAGCAAAAACATGTCTATTTTAAAAAATCCTTGTTACAAGCCACTTGAAAACATTTTTTACTATGGTCTGAGGTTCAACAAAAGGAATGGATTGTTTCATTTCGTATTTCAGTGGGGGAATAGTTCATCTTAGATAGCTTTCTTTATTTGAACAACCCACCTTAAACATATGGTTCATTATCGAGTAGTATTACCTTTGGGTAATGGAGTTAGCAATACACTAAACGAAAATGGAACTAGCGTCAGGTAAAGACCTTCAAACTTCCATCCTGCCACGTGAAATAGATGAACAATGAAAATACCAGCCAAATACAGTATGTACTGCACACGATTCAGTTTCTAGAGTGTTTGACTGTGGCCCTTTCGAGAAATGGGCCACAGAGTATATATTGTTGAGCAATAAATAAGAATGGGGTATAGCTCTTGTCTTTCCCATCTTGAAGCCTCATGAAATCGGAATGATTTTTTGCTTAGAGTCTATAATATGTTAATCCTTGTCTGATACTTCCTGTTGACGTTTAACTGATGGACCTATAGTCACTGAGGTGCAAATGTGTTTTAGCACTTCTGTTTGGCTGAATGCAAATGCTGTGGAAATAACTGCTAATGAGTATTACAGCTTTCAGCTTGGACCATGTCACTGTCGGTTCACATGCAGTACACACAAACGAGCAGATGCCTGAAGCCTGAGAATTGGACTCCGTGGAAGAAAGTTTCCAAACAGCAAGTCTGTGTCTTATGACAAAGACCATTACACGTCAGGCTTTCCCAAAACTGGCCATGTGGGTGACAATGGGTGAGGCTGCTGTAGGTTGGGGAGAGACCTAAGAATGTGGCACGCCATGGCCATAACTGGTTTATTCTACTCTTTGCAACTTGTTGGTAACTTCATATATTTCATAGCTATTTTCTTAGCTCCCATTCCAGACTAAAAGCCGAGGATGCTGAGATAAATTAGACAAATGACTGTTTTTTCTTGCTAGATTCCAAAGACTTCTTGTTTGTGTCTGAAGCATCTGTGAGGTGAGACCGAGGTCCTAACAGTGACCTGTCACCACTGGTATAGTTAGTCTAGAGCAAGTCACCCTCCCTTTTTCCAGCATTTTTTTTTTCCCTTGTAAAACATAGAGATAGATTCCTGTGGCATCTACATCACAGAATTGATGTGAAACTCAAATAAACGAAAGCAAATATATTCTGCCTATTTCAACCTCTGAGTTCTTTTGGGATCCCTTCACTTACTGAGCTGTAGTAGCACTATGGTTCTTTCTTTAGGTGAATTCGCTTGTTATAAGTCTGAAGACTCAGCATGAAACTCACAAAACGCAGCCACAGCAGTGGTTTCATTATCAAAACTCCAGCAAGCATTCCAGCCAGACTCATTCCCCGCTGGATTCACTTACTGCCTAAGGAGATCTTTTAGCCAGACTTCACTGGGGGAAAATATATATATACACACACACATATATATATATATATATATGAAGAAAATTAGGAAAAATGTGTTTTTCTTTTCTAACCAGTACTGTATTATGCAAATTCGAGGCTCTCCTATACAGATTTAAGACTTCCTTCTTTGATTTATTTTCTTGATTAAAATAAATCACACACAATTACATGTAAACGTGAGAGGCACCCAGTTTGGATTCCAGACCAGAAGAAATCCAGGAACGGATTTAAAAAGGAAAGCTGGTTCCCATCTCCCTGGAGAATTTATCTTTATTAAAGGTCAGCAAATTTAGAGCGGCTTTGGTAATTTACCACGTGTATGGGAAATAAGTTGTGAGTACAAGTTTGCACAGAAGATAAGATTTGCTATGTTTTAGATAAACCGGTTTTTGATTATTGAAAGGGTAATTCAAAAAACATTTTAAAATCCTATTGGTTTCTCTGCCTGCTTGTCAGATTTCCCATTGGTGATGAAATCCTGCCAAGTATAGATTTAGTGTTAGTCATGAAATGAGACCTGGCTTGCGGTTACTTGATAATAACTGTGATAATAAATTCATCCATTAATTTCTTTCCTGTTTCTCTACATGGGTAACATTAAACCAAGATGTTATGCTGTTGGATGGAGAGAATCATTTTATTCGTGTGTGTGTGTGTGTGTGTGTGTGTGTGTGTGTGTGTTCACTCACATCCTCTTCGCTAACTTCATTATGCTGTGAACTCCCAAAGACTACATCTATTCTTCTTCCTATATAGTACGTGGAGGATAAAGCTAAGATTTGAAATGAGATGCCTGATCTCAGATCATCAAGGCTTATGAGAGACAGTGACAGGTTCTGTGGCCATGGCCAAATACATTAAAACAGGATTCATAATGGACATAATAAACACAGTAGCTTGTGTATGAATGAAGAGGCAAAACTTGCCCTGATCTTCAATCTGTCCCACAGATAAATGAAGCTGGGACCACAGAGTAATAATTGCCAGCTTTGTCATTGCTGTTGTCTGTACAGTTTCTGTTTCTTTTCCTTTTTTTGTTGTTGTTTTGTTTAGGTTATATTCTTGTTTAAGAGGAAAAAAATAGATCTTTATAAAATGCTTTCTGTTACTTTTGGCCTGAGAGAATTTATGCACCTTCTGGGGGCATATCTAGATGGGCCATGTTTTTCTCCATGGATGGCTGAGAGGCTCACATGTGACACTTTATCACACTTAATGCAGATTTACCAGCATTTTATGCTTCAGATTTATTATGTCTCACACATAGCAGTGAGATGAGCCTGGCCTTTCCTGCTTGCATGTCTTGAAACGGTTAATGAATCAACAATGATTTGTTTCCTGCTCCTTTCTCCTTCTCTTTACCTTGAAAGGATGGAGAGGATCAAGAAGAACAGGAGTGATTTTTAACTGTGATCCTTTTGTGCGAGGGTGATTTATTGAAACACTCCAAGTTTGAGGTTCTGAATGCCTTTTTGCTCTACACAAAGCAATGAGGGCAAACAACAGAATGATCTTCGTGTGTAAAACTGTGCTTGTTTGTGTGGAATTTGGTTTAAACTTGTTTTGAACTGCTGGTTCATTGTTTAAAAATGCACACCTGCACAGAACCAGTTGTGGCCGAAAAGTTTATTAGCAAAGAATGTTGGTCAGTTCCTGGAAATCCTGTATAAAAGAGCGTCATGGTTTTTGTTAAGAATATGATTCCCTCTTAGTTACCAAAACCAGTCCAACATCCAGCTTCAGCAAGGAGGCTTAGAGGAGAAAGAATTTAAGATGGGAAAAGAGTCCAGGAAAATACCCAGGAACACGGGGAAGCAGGGTCAGACCCAGACCTGTACTCTGAGCTTATAATCAGCATAGGGTAGGGGCATGAGAAGGCTCTGAATGTTCTCCCCAGGAATGAGAGCTGATGTCTCAGGTACAAGCAAAAAATGAAGGTGGGAGGTGGTTTTAAAAACTAAGACGCAGGCAGGCATGGTGGCTCACGCCTGTAAGTAATCCCAGCACTTTGGGAGGCCAAGGTGGGCGGATGACCTGAGGTCAGGAGTTTGAGACCAGCCTGGTCAACATGGTGAAACCCCACCTCTACTAAAAATACAAAAACCAGCCAGGTATGGTGACATGCACCTGTAATCCCAGCTATTTGGGAGGCTGAGGCAGGAGAATTGCCTGAACCCAGGAGGTGGAGGTTACAAGGCTACAGTGAGCCAAGATCACACCACTGTACTCCAAACTTGATGACAGAGTAAGACTCCATCTCAAAAAATAAAATAAAAAAATAAAAACAAAAACTGGGATCTTTATGACTGCAAACTAGGCATCCTAAATAAGACTCAGCCCTGATATTTTTCAAAGCTTGATGTGTAGAAATGAAGGAAAATGGCCTTTTTATAGCTTTAAGCCTAATCCCTCTTGTGATCCCCAAATCCAGACAGTAGGCTTAAATTCATCTTTGTCTGGGAACAGGAGGTAGCAATAACAATTGTTTAAAGGGAATTTTTTTTTAAATTTTAAGTTTAGGGGTACGCGTGCAGGTTTGTTACATAAGTAAACACGTGTCATAGGGTTTTGTTGTATAGATTATTTCATCACCCAAGTATTAAGCCTAGTACCCACTGGTTATTTTTCTTGATCCTCTCCCTCCTCCCCCCCTGCTCTCCAATAGGCCCCACTGTGTGTTTTTCTCCTCTATGTGTCCATGTGTTCTCATCATTTAGCTCCCACTTATAGATGAGAACATGTGGTATTTGGTTTTCTGTTCCTGCATTAGTTTGCTAAGGATAATGGCCTCCACCTCCATCCAAATGTAGAGGTATAAACAATAAACAGAAGCAAGATGCCACCATGTTCTCATGCCAACCCCTGCAAAGGACAGGATCCCATTTCTTTTTATGGCTGTATGGTATTCCATGGCGTATATGTACCACATTTTCTTTATCCAGTCTATCATTCATGGACATTTAGGTTGATTCTTTGTCTTTGCTATTGTGAATAGTGCTGCAATGAACATACGCATGCATGTGTCTTCATGATAGAACAATTTATATTCCTTTGGGTATATACACAGTAATGGGATTGCTGGGTCAAATGTTATTTCTGTCTTTCAGTCTTTGAGGAATCACCACACTGTCTTCAACAAAGGTTGAACTAATTTACACTCTCACCAACAGTGTATAAGCCTTCTAAAGGGCATTTTGGTTCTACGAAAAAGAAACTGAGCCCTGTACCGGATGCGGGATGTTTAAAGACTGCAAGGGGCCAAGGGCTCTGCAAAACAATGTCAAGCTTTCTTTGGAGATGGAGTTACAGGAACAGATTAGTCTTTCTTTTAGAGGAAGATTTTGGTGTGATTTTGTTTGACATGGATTTTAGCAGAGTAGGGGCTCAGGGTAGAGGTGCCTCCTAATAGCTGAGATGAGCTGGTTCCTTCAACACGGCGGCTTGCAAGAAGTCAGTGACAGGGCACCGTGGGAAGTCTGTGGAGGGGTTCTGCCGTATGTACTTTAATCCCCTTCTGTTTTCCAAAGGCTTTAGTAAGCTCTTGTTAAATCACATGGCCAAGGCCTGGCTTCATGTTTGGGGAAGGCAGTAAGTAGGACAAGGGAGGTAACCTGGGCAAAGCTGGCTGCCACATGAAAGAGGGAAGTAGAGATTCTGGGGGAAATGTGTCTCTCAAGAGGAACCTGGAAAAAGGTCAGAATCCCTAAGGTTATGTAGGATCCTCATAATTTCAGTGTGGAAGAGAAATAGGATGCCTGATGCTGGGTGTTTATGAGGCAGGAGAGAGGCAGGTGGTTGTTACAGGCGTAGACAAAGGCAGATTTCCTGGCCCCTAGCATGACATCACTGACCATCCCCTGCAAGTGGCCTCCTACCTGTGTGGCTGTGGGCAAATCCCCTAACCTCTCTACCTCAATTTCTGCATCTGTTAAAATGCAGATAATGTAAGTACCTACCTCCAGAGGTTTAAATGAGGCTTAAATGAGATAATGTATGTTAAGTAGGCAAATTACTTGGCATAATATCTGGGATGTCAGAAATGTTCAATCACTTCTATTATCTTATAATAGAAGCTAATCGAAATTAAATCTTTACCACTGCAACAGAAATAGGCATGACTATGGGATGTGAGAGGGTAGTCAGGGAGAGGACAAGGGTCTCCTACCCCATACATAATGCCTAACATAGAGTAAATACTCAATAAATTTTTCCCAAGTGATAAATCCTGCAGAACAGCTCTTTTAGTATAGTGAACTGGGACTCAGCTTCACTTACCGAGCCATTTTTCCAACCACTTTCTGAAATACCCAGTAGAAATAGTACCATTATCCCCCTAGGTCTGTTAGGCCAAGATATATAAACAGACATTCTAGAATACAGGATATAATCAGATCAATTCTAGATCGTCACTACACACCCCTCTTAATTTGCATCCTGACCTGTGCCCTTGTCTAGAGCCCCTACAGACATTGCTCTGGTTTGGCCTGTTTATGTCAGAGGGCACCCCCTTAGCACGGGACGATCTGTAATAGTTATGAATGAAAGCAGCTAGGGTGGCTGGTTTCTTTGCCAGACCCCATGTGAACATTCTGGGGTGACAGGCCAAGGGAAAGATGTAGAGGTATAAGCAATAAACAGAGGCAAGATGCCGTGTTCTCCATGCCATCCCCTGCCAGTGGCATGGGACAGAGCCAGAGGTAAAGCAAGGGCTACTCTTAGAAGACTGTGCAGATAAATTTGCACACCATTAAATACCATAAAGAAGGGAAGGGAAAGGCCGGGCGCGGTGGCTCAAGCCTGTAATCCCAGCACTTTGGGAGGCCGAGGCGGGTGGATCACGAGGTCAAGAGATCGAGACCATCCTGGTCAACATGGTGAAACCCCGCCTCTACTAAAAATACAAAAAAAATTAGCTGGGCATGGTGGTGCGTGCCTGTAATCCCAGCTACTCAGGAGGCTGAGGCAGGAGAATTGCCTGAACCCAGGAGGCGGAGGTTGCGGTGAGCCGAGATGGCGCCATTGCACTCCAGCCTGCGTAACAAGAGCGAAACTCCGTCTCAAAAAAAAAAAAAAAAAAAAAAAAGAAGGGAAGGGAAGAGGGAGGAAGGGAACTTATTTTTACAAAGCCAGGCTATCACTAAAACCTTTCTATGTACCTGTTGTATGTCCTACACACTCAATTGCCAGGAGGGTATTATTGTCCCACTCCAAAAAGGTGAGTAAATGGAGACTGCACACGCAGCCCAAGTCAGACAGGCAATCTGGTTCAACTCATGTCTACCTGTTCCCAAGCCAGGCCTCTCTCATTGCTCTGTGTTGCTCTCACAGAAAGTTCAGTCATATAGACACCCTCACCTGGGTAGTCAAACCTCCCGCACTTTTCTCCCCACCCATCTGTGACCCTATATCTCACTGTCTCATACGTATAAGGCACAATTAGTCATATGACCTCATTGTTTGGGCTGATTGTTATCAACCAAGGTTTTAACACTTCGTATGCCATAAACTCTTTGAAGGCAAGGACCATTCCTTACAGAGAGATGTGTCCCCCTGAGAGCCTGTCATAGTACTTTCAAACTAGCAGGTGCTCAATAGGTAATTGTTATCTGAGCTGCAATACATTGAACTAAACAATAATAATTTAGCTAACATTTTATGCCATGAGGTTTCATGAAATTGATTGGATAATGAGACAGAGAAAGGAGTTATGTTCTCCCTTACCACAGGCCCCTATTCTGGAGCTAAAATATGTGGGACTTTATCAGGGCAAAAGAGGAACAATCCTAAACCTCTCTGAGGAAGAAGGAGGGTTCCAGAACATGCAAAGTGGAATGTTTATTCTAAAGGGACTTGTCCAGGCCTTGCTCTTTGGGAAAGGGTTGGGTAGGGGTCTTAGTTGACCTATGGGGAATAGCTGGATTTTCACATGTAGATTTGGCACTAGTAAGGATCACTGCAAATCCCAATTATAGTTATTGTGTGAAATTAAGTTGTATCTCTGAATCGCACATGTTAATTACATTATCTCCAAATGCAGAGCATTGATAATTAAGGGAAAGGAGTCAGTATTTTTAAAGTATGTTTTGTTAGCTAGGCATTATGCTAGATACATCTCATTTAATCCTTCAGTAGCACTGGGAAGTAGATGTTATTTTCACTTTACATAGAAAGAAACTGAAATTCAGATAGGCTCTTGCTGCTAGGGAGTAGTAGAGCTAGGATTATGAACTGGCTCTGCCTTCCCTTTCCTTCATGGAGGAGAGAGTCAGAGATTGGCTGGGTGGTGGCAGGGTTTAAAAATGAAGTTGTGAATATTATAAAGAGCAAACGTGACACAGGGATGTGAATATATTGTGATTAAGCACTGAAAACATTATCCAATTATGGTGGGACTTTTTTCCATACTGGAAGCATGCATTTCATGTATGAAATTTAACAATACACATATACTATGATGTAGCAATTCTATTTTGCATCTCAGTATTTACCACAAAGTACCTACGGTAAAGAAAGACTTACAAATGAGCACAAGGAAGTATGTCCAAGGATTTTGATGGTAGCATTTTTGCAAGAGTAAAAAAAAAAAAATAACCAACCAACTAAGCTAAGTCAATCAAACAAACAAAAATCCTTAAAGGTCTATTGATAAGAGAAATGAGAGACAAAATTTTAAAGCAATAATAAGAAAAATCTTTTAGATCAGTAGGAGATGAGTTTTCAGACTGAAGGAGGCATCAAGCTTCCAGCGACACGAATACAAAATGACCCACAACTAGGTACATTATCATAAAAAGTTTCAGAACACCACTATAAAAAAAAAAATTCCCAAAAGCCCGTGGAGAGAAAAACGAGTCTTATAAAGAATCAGGGCTCAAAATGGCACTGGTCTTCCGGAAGCAGCACTGGAAGATTAGACAACAATTTAGCACTGCCGACATGTGTGACCATGTTGAGAGCAGGTAAATAGTTCCCTTGGAAAGTTTGGGAATAAATTATTGCTTGGTAGATAGAAGTCTAAAGATAGGAAAAATGTGAGGCAATTATCAATTCCAAGAAAACCAAGAAGTTGTATAGAAAAAGTTATATAATTAGCCAGGTTTGGTGGTCCACAGCTGTAATCCCAGCACTTTGGGAAGCCCAGGCAGGCAATCGCCTGAGGTCAGAAGTTTGAGACCAGCCTGGCCAACATGGCAAAACCCCCTCTTTACTAAAAATACAAAAATTAGCCAGGCATGGTGGCACACATCTGCAATCTGAACTACTCAAGAGGCTAAGGCAGGAGAATCGCTTGAACCCAGGAGGTGGAGTTTGCAGTGAGCCAAGATCATGCCACTGCACTCCAGCCTGGGCAACAGAGTGAGACCCTGTCTCAAAAAAAGAAAAAAAGAAAAAAAAACAGAAAAAAAGAAAAAAATTGTGTAATCATGGTACTATGTATGTCATCAATGAATAGCACTTACATTTATAATTTTAAAAGTATTTAGCCAGACCTTATTACATTACTATATTGGGACATTGGAGAGAGAAAAAAAAATAACATGTACAGAATGGGGAGAAGGTGGAAGGTGAACTAAATCATTTTCTATTATAAAAGTCAATCAATAATATCTCAAACTAAAAAAAAAATCAATCAATAGCAGTATATGTATATTATGTAGAACAGCAGAAGAAATCACCTTTCTGGGAAGGGGGTGCAGGGGTGCAGAAGGGATCTGCAGAAGACTGCTGCTTTTATCTGAAAACCTTATCTGAAAGCCTTGCTGCTATTTTCCTATTTAAACTATGTATGTCTATTTATTTTGATTTTAAAAAATGAAACTAAAATGCAATCACTTTGCATGTTTATTGGAAATATTTGGAAAATAAAGTATAAAGATGAAAACGAAAATCACTTGTAATCTGCCACTGAGACATAAGCACTGTTAGTGCTCATACATGTGATCTCCTAGTCTTAGTCTTATTTTCTTTCTAGCTAAACACACTTTGATGAGATCACAGCATTTACGTTTTATAGGTTCTTTTTACTATTTGACATTATATTAACACATTAGCACATTCATTTAGCATTTTAACACACTAAAACACGTTTCGTAGATAACAGCTTTGATGGCTTTATAATATTCCAGTTTTGTGGTTGTGTGATTATTTAATGATTAATTTCTTTGTTGGACAGGTACATTGTTTCAATCATTCAACATCATAAACAACGCTGTGATACATATCTTTATACATAAGTTGTTATTTTCATAGTAGTTTCCTTATGATATACCCCCAGAAGTTTATATGAATTCTTGAATTAGTATTTTATTAATGGACAAAATATGCTATCGTAGCAGAAAGAAACAAGAAATAGCCAGAGAGATCATTAATTAAATTAATTAACTAAGATTTCAATAATGGAAAGCATAGGCAAACATATACAGGGAGTAATAGGGCTTACTTTTTAGTACAAGTTTTAGAAATATTTTTAAAGCACATTTATGGTAATCCATAAATAAATGTGCAGATTTCTAAATGCAAAAAAACTTACAGCTCATTGACCACAATGTTTACCTCTGCAGAAGGCCTAAGATTAGAGAAGGTGATCAAGAGAATTTAACTTTATCTAGAATATTTGAACATTTTACAAACAGAATGAATTGAATTGCTGTGTGATATAATTTACAATATTCCTTTCTTTATATAGAACTCTTTTTGAAATGAATAAATTTTGTTCCCTCTAATCTCTAAGCATGGACATAACTACTTGTGTCTTAAGGTGATTTACATAGTTGACAAAAGACTTTCAACTACTTTAGTATTTATCACAGAATCCCTGTAAGCCGGGCCATGATTATCTTTTAATCTGCAGCGCGGATATACAGCTTGGACATGACACCAGTATGAGTTAAATTCTCAAACTTCCTTCTGCTGTAGAGCCTGATGTTCAAGAAAATGGACAAACCTTTGTTTTCTAAATGCCTCCCCTCTTCTGTTACCATAGAGCTTATCTCTCCATATTTTTAGAGGAAAATCCCACCTCCTCCACAGGACTCTCCCTGAAGACACAAGCCAAATGGATCTCCACTCACTCACTCCCTCACTCATGATGTTCTGGAGTGCTTATTATGTTCCAGACCCCATGATAAGAGATGAAAATACTGCACATTCAAGGTAGACACAATCCCTGCTTTCCTTCGTGTGGCATGCATTCTCTTTAGGGAAGCAGAAAGCAAAAGTTAGAAACATAAACAAAATGAAAATTAGTACAATGAAGAATTAAACTAGAGAGATGTGTTAGAATGTGATGATTTGGGGGTAAAATGACTTTAGATAGCATGCTTAGAGCAGGTTTTCTGAGGAAGGGTCTGAGCAGAGACCAAAAGATGAGAAAGCCAGGCATGAGGATGGACGTGGGCATAGCAGTGGAATGCAGAAGTAGGTAGCACAGAGACCAGACTGCAGAGAGGAGCTCATGGGTTCAAGTGACTAGGAAAAAAAAAAAGTAGTGACTATAATTGCACACAATTCACGTAAAAATTGGTCATACAATGACCCATTAAATATTTGTGTTTGCTGTTTTACATGTAATGATTTTAACATCAGAGGAAGGCAAGAATATTTATTAAGTACCTACTCAGGGCTGCCCAACTGACAACCCCAGGGGATGCCACTTGCCCTGTACTGATGTGAGTGAGGGTCCCTGCAGCTCTGTCATGTGGAAGTACAGCTGAGCGTTCTGCTAAGCACTTGACATGGCTCATCTCATAGAACCCAAAGTGTAGATATTATTAGTGTCCCCACTTTAAAGAGAAACTAAGACTAGGTGAGCTTAGGTAACTTGCCTGTGGTTATATAACAGATTATGCAGCAGGCACGCAGTAAAAAAGTATTTTTAATGTAGGTGATCTGACTCCAGAGCTATTCTGCTTCGTGGTTCCCATCTGCTGTTGATGTTGCATCTCATGAAACTCACATAAACTCTGTAGAGGCAACAAGCATGCATTCTACTATTTGGTGCAGCTGCAACACCCTCAACAGAATGCTATACTCCTAATATATACTGAGTACTGCTTATTGACTGATTCTATGAAAACTGTAAGTATTAAGTCACTTGTGAATGAACAAAATCCAGAGGAAGCAGAAATCCTATGACAATGGGTGAATTAATGGTCTTACTGGTATACACTTTTGGGAATCAACTGGAAACCCTTCCTTAGGGTCACTTACAATTCCCTTCCTCAGGAAATAACTCTAGGTCTGAAACTCAATCATTCTAAAATGACCTTAGACATATGGAATAGAAATAATATCTTGAGATGTTATTCTAATCAATTCATCGAGATTTAGATAAGTAAGTATCTGAAAAGAAGGTTTTTGTGCTGCATGTTAATAGGGAAATGAAGTCTACAAGACCTAATATTTCATCAAAATCATTGGGCCACATCTAGCAAAGGTCAAGTCCATAGTGAACTTTTTCTTCATCTTTTAAAATAAAAAATAGTAATACTCATACCAATGATCCCAGGACTTTGAGAGGCTGAGGTAGGAGGATGGCTTGAGGCCAGAAGTTTGACACCAGCCCGTGCAACATTGTGAGCCTGTCTCGAAAAAAAATTTTAAATCAGCAAGGCATGGTGGCAAACGCCTGCAGTCCTGGCTTCAAGGGAGGCTGAAGCAGGAGAATCATTTGAGCCCAGGAGATCCAGGCTGCAGTGAGCTCCCATCACACCACTGCACTCCAGCTGATATAACAGACCAAGACTCTGTTCCAAAAACAAAACAAAACAAAAAAGAAAGAAAGAAAGAAATTAAGGAATAAGGTACATGTACATGTTTGTGGCAGGCAGATTCTTATGGTGGCAGACTCACAATCTCTGCCTCCTGGTATTCATGTGCTGTAGCATTCTTTATCCTTGACAGTGGGAAGGAAGGATTCATGATTTGCTTCTAGCCTATAGAGTGTGGTAAACATAGCAAGACGTAAGTCATTATGTGTACATGAGTATGTGATTATGTGATATTACACTGCAGCACCTGTATTGCACATGCATTGTCTCTCTCTTTCTCTCTCCCTCCGCCTTCCTCTCTCCCATCTTAGCTAACTTTGAGAAGCCAAGAAACCATGTCAGGGTACCCCACACAGCACAGAACTATGAGGCAGCCTATAGGGTCTGATGACAGCCAGAAAGAAGCCCTCGTCTAGTTGTGAGGAACTGAATTCTGCCAACAACCTAAGTGAGCTTAGAAATGAATCCTTACCCAGTCAAGCCTCAAGTGAGACCACAACCCCAGCCAAAGCCTTGACTGACGTCATGTGAGACTCTAAGCAGAGGACTCAGTTAAGCCATGATTGAACTCTTGACCTGCTGAAACGGTGAGATAATAAATGTATGTTGTTTTGTTGATTTAAGCCACTAAGTTTGTACTAATATCACTGCATAAAAATAGAAAACTAAACATTATTCCATTGAGAGAATTCAAATTCGAGGCATATCTTTGGAAACAGGCTTTGTCTGAGAAGGTATAAAATTGGAGCACTTGCCAGTGTATTGCTCATGGTGGAGATGAAGGTCAAAGGAAGCCAAGCGCCCTGCCCTGTAGGCCAGCCTTGACCTTTCTGAACCAGGATCCTTTCGCTGTCACTCCATGGAAGTGTTGAAATGTCGGTTGTGTTTGCATGTGTGAAGGGATCTTACACAGAGGGCCCATGTTTCAGAACATGCACGTGGTGTTTTTACAGCAAAAATAATGTTGGTTTGCAGGACCTACATACGTAGGATTTTACTAGAGCACAGAGGTCTTAGAAAAACCTCCCAACCCAGCAAGGTTGTGTTTTCTTTTCAAAGAAATACAAACCAAGCTTAAATTAAATCAATAGAGAAGGTAACAGTGATAAAAGGGGGAACAATTACCTAAGCACAGGATAACAAAAAAGAAAGTAGCAGTCAACATATATGAACCTGGGAGAGAGAAAATGCAACTAGAATTTAGGAGGAACTACTCCTTTTTCTCCAAGAAATGTGCTGATTTATCTTCTTATTAGGAGATCCTAGCTAAGTTCCTTCTTGTCGAAAGGATAGCAGGTAGGCTATACATGCCAGCCACTTGCATATTAAAGGTTCCTGTTCTCTTTCTAGCACCTGTAGCAAGAAGTGGGATGCTCTGGATTGGAAGAGGAACAGCAAAATGTTGGCAAAATAGTTTAAAGCCAGAAAGAAGCTCTCATCCTAGTTATAAGAAACTGGATTCTGCCAACAACCTAAGTGAGCTTAGAAATGAATGAAAACAGCTTACAATGATCCAAAGAGAGGTGATCAGAGGCAAAGAGGAAATGTTAAGGCAGGCTAAAGACAAGTCCGGAAGAAAATGAAAAAAAATTCCCTAATGGGTGATTCGAAAACAATCATAAGGATAATAATAGTTGAGTAAACACCAGTAGAATTAAGCAAGAATATTGAAAATAATTTATTAACATATTAGCCTGGCACCATGGCTCACACCTGTAATTCCAACATTTTGGGAGGCCAAGGCGGAAGCTCACTTAAGCGTGGGAATTCAAGACCAGCTTGGTCAACATAGCAAGATGCTGACTCTTGCTAAAAAAAAAAGATTATCCAGGCATACTGGCATACACCTGTAGTTCTAGGTACTCAGGAGGCTGAGGTGGAAGCATCGCTTGAACCCAGGAGTTTAAGACTGCAATTACCTATTATCGTGCCACTGCATGTCAGCCTGGGTGACAGAGCAAAACTTTGTCTCTAATAAGAAATTATATTGGCTTCTTCACTGAGCTAGGTTTTCATTCATTTAACCAATATTAGCATACACTAGCTTTTATATTTCCTTACAACCCTAGAAGGTAAATAATATTGTTAATCCCCATTTTACAGACAAGACTGAAAGAGGTTAATTTGCCCAAGTCACATGGAAAGAGCTGAGTTTTGAAGTCAGAGCTCTCTGATCCTAATTTTCTCACATTTAATACAAGAAATGTCAAGTTCTATGGTTTAATAGAAAGGAAATGCAGGGCACTGTCTATGTTAAGAAATATCCATGTGCAAATGGGAAGAAATGTAATGAGTTATTCCTGGGGGCTGAGGTGCTGGCAATTGCAGAAAGTATCCCTGTGAGATGAGAAGAACAAAGGCATCCAAGACATGAGCAGGAGAAACGCTCTCATAATAAAAGAGTCAGAACAGTGGAAAATGGATCCCTGGTTCTTTGATTTAAAAATTACTTATCTAACCATTGTGCCAGTGCTTCATATAGTGAATCAAAGAGACGGTCTGTTGCAGAATCACCTGGAACTTTGTTAAAAGTGAGATTCCAGCACTCTGATTTAGATCATTTATGTAATGGGTTATTCCTGAGGGCTGAGGCGCCTATATCCCTGAGAGATGAGTAGAACAAAGGCACCCAAGACATGAATAGGATAAATGCTCTTAGAATAAAATAGTCAGAATAGTGGAAAATGGATCCCTGTTCTTTGATTTAAAAACTGCTTTTTGTAACCATCATGTCTGTGATGGTTAATCCCGAGTGTCAACTTGATTGGATTGAAGGATGCAGTATTAATCCTGGGCGTGTCTGTGTGAGTGTTGCCAAAAAAGATGAACATTTGAATCAGTGGGCTGGGGAAGGCAGATCCACCCTTAATCTGGTGGGTACAATCCAATTGGCTTCTGGCAAATGTAAAGCAGGCAGAAAAACATGAAAAGAGAGGTCAACCTAGCCTACCAGCCTACATCTTCCTCCCATGCTGGATGCTTCCTGCCCTCCAACACTGGACTCCAAGTTCTTCAGTCTGGGGACTTGGACCGGCTCTCCCTGCTTCTCAGCTTGTAGACAGTCTATAATGGGACCTTATGATCATGTAAATTAATACTTAATAAACTCCCTTTTATATTATACTATATATAATAATTACTATTATTACCATCTATCTAGCCATCTGTCCGTCCTGTTAGTTCTGTCCCTCTAAGAGGGCTCTAATGTAGATTTTGGTACCAGGAGTGGTTCTAGAAGAACACAATATTAATGAGAGTTCTTTAATTGGTTTGGGGGTTTCTGGAGTTGGCTGCTTAAGATGATTAGACCCAAAAATGCTAAGGACTCTATGTCTAATAATATAGAGAACACTGATAGTTCTTGGTGTGAACTATTTAGAGAGTTATGCAAAATAAATGCATTTGACACTATTGGTTCACTGCTTGTGAGAGGCAAGGACTTCAGTGACACTATACTACTTTTGATCATATGTAGAGAACCAAGGAACATAATGAAGCTGGTTGGTTGCTCCTAAGTTCAGTGGACAACGTGATGAAAGCAAATTATAAACTCAGGGATTCTGTCTCCCAGCGTTAGAAGCAGATACTGAGCCTAAAATTGGCTAAGACTGCCCTGAGTGAGTCTTATCTC
Source organism: Cebus imitator (assembly GCF_001604975.1). NCBI lineage: Eukaryota > Metazoa > Chordata > Mammalia > Primates > Cebidae > Cebus > Cebus imitator. Next base: position 12,353,639 of record NW_016107323.1, read on the forward strand.
CTATGGAGAAAGAGCTGAAATTCTGGAAAAACAGACACAAGCTCTTATCATGTGAGTGGTTGACCTACAATAAAAGATGCATGCACAGCCTCGCCAGATGTCTACTGTTAAAGTGAGGGCATTGATTGGAAAAGAGTGGGACCCGGAAACTTGGAATGGGAATGTGTGGGAGGACCTGATGAAGCTGGGGACGCTAAGTTTGTAAACTCTGATGAACCATTTTTGGCAGATGAGTTGCTGCATTTGGCCCCTTCTACAACCAAGAAAGAGGCATAACAGCATTCCCATCCCCATAGCGGCAACATCCCCAGCCTGACTCATGCTGCCATCAGCCTTTCCACCTTTGTCTGAGGAGATAAACCCTGTGCTGCCTGAGGCAACAGTGTTGGCCTCCCCTGAGGCAGGCGCCAGGCAAGATAATGTCGATTCTCCTCAGAAGCCACTCCCAACACTGCTGTTTGCTTCTAGACCTATAACTAGAGTAAAGTAACTGTGGGCCCCTAGAGGTGAGGTTGAGAGTGTGACCCATGAGGAGGTGTGCTATACTCTAAAATAACTGTTTGAGTTCTCTCACTTATGTAAACAGCAATCTGGAGAACAGGTATGGGAATAGATATGAAGGGTATGAGATAATGGTGGAAGGAACATAGAGTTGGATCAGGCTGAATTTATTGATTTGGGCCTACTAAGTAGGGACTCTGCATTTAATGTTGCAGCTCAGGGAGTTAAAAGTTCTAATAATTTATTTGCTTAGTTAGCTGAAATATGGATTAAAAGATGGCCTACTGTGAGCGAGCTGGAAATGCCTGATCCTCCTTGGTTTAATGTAGAGGAAGGGATCCAAACGCATAGGGAAATTGAGATAGCGGAGTGGAGTAGTCCCTTTAGACGTACTCATCCCAGCTGGGAGAGTCCAGAAGATATACCCTTGACTAATGCCTTGCAAAATAGATTTGTGAGGGCAGCACCTGCATCTTCGAAGAGCCCTGTAATTGTTTTTCTCTGTATGTCAGATCTAATGGTGGGAACCACAGTCACTCAACTACAGAATTTAAATACAATAGGAATAATTGGATCCTGAGGTAGCAGGGGCCAAGTGGCAGCACTCAACCATCAAAGGCAAGGTGGGTATACCTACCATAATGGACAGCAGAGGCAAAGTGGCAATCAGAGTAGTCTGACTCTTGTAGAGCTCTGGCATTGGCTAATTAATCATGGTGTTCCTAGAAGTAAAATTGACAGGAGCCTACTGCATTCCTACTGAAATTATACAAACAGAAAACTTCTAGGTTGAGTGGATGAGAGACTAATTTGAATTATAAAAACAGAGAATCACTGCCCCTCAATCAATTTCCAGACTTGAGCCAGTTTACAGACCCAGAACCCCTTGAATGAAGGGGAGGCCAGGTCCCCTTGAAGAAGAACATCACTACATTACCGACAGTTTATGCAGTGAATCTTTCTCCCATCCTTTCCCAAGGAGACCTCCAGCATTTTACCAGGGTAACTGTGCACTGAGGAAAGGGAAATGATCAGACATTTTGGGGACTACTGGACACTGACTCTGAGCTGATGTTGATTCTAGGGGACCCAAAACGTCATTGTGGTCCTCCAGTTAATGTAGGGGCTTATGGAGGTCAGGTAAGCAATGGAGTTTTAGCTCAGGTCTGACTTACAGAGGGTCCAGTGGGTCCCTGGATTCATCGTGTGGTCGTTTCCCCAGTGCCAGAATGCATAATTGACATAGATATAGTTAGCAGTTGGCAAAATTCCACATTGGTTCCCTGACTGGCAGGGTGATGGCTATTATGGTGGGAAAGGCCAAATGGTAGCCATTAGAGCTGCCTCTATCTAGAAAAATAATAAATTGAAAGCAATATTGCATCCCTGAAGGGATTGCAGAGACTAGTGCCACCATCAAGGACTTGAAAGATGCAGGGGTGCTGAGTCCCACCACACCTCCATTCAACTCTCCCATTTATCCTGTGCAAAGACAGACGGATCTTGGAGAATGACAGTGGGTTACCATAAGCTTAACCAAGTGGTGACTCCAATTGCAGCCGCTGTACCAGATGTGGCTTCATTGCTTGAACCAATTAACACTTCTCCTGGTACCTGGTTTGTAGCCATTGATTTGACAAATGCCTTTTTCTCTGTTCCTGTCCATAAGGCCCACCAGAAGCAACTTGCCTTCAGCTAGCAAGGCCAGCAGTATACCTTTACTGTCCTACCCCAGGAGTATATCAACTCTCTGACTTTGTGTCACAATCTTATTTGAAAAGATCTTGGTCGCTTTTTCACTTCCTCAAGATATCACACTGGTTCATTACACTGATGACATTATGCTGATTGGATCCAGTGGGCAAACACATTGGACTTATTGGTAAGACATTTGCATGCCAGAGGATGGGAAATAAATCCCACTAAAATTTAGGGAGCTTCTGTCTCAGTAAAATTTCTAGGGATCCAGTGGTGTGGGGCCTGTTGAGACATCCCCTCTAGGGTAAAGGATGAGTTGCTGTGTTTGGCCCCTCCTACAACCAAGAAAGAGGCACAACATCTAGTGGGCCTATTTGGATTTTGGAAGGAACAAATTCCTCATTTGGGTATGTTACTCCAGCCCATTTATTGAGTGACCTGAAAGGCTGCCAATTTTGATTGAGGTCCAGAACAGGAGAAGGCTCTGCAGCAGGTCCAGGCTGCTGTGCAAGCTGCTCTGCCACTTGGGCCACATGACCCAGCAGATCCAATGGTGCTTGAGGTGTCAGTGGCAGATAGGGATGCTGTTTGGAGCCTTTGGCAGGCCCCAATAGGTGAATCACAGTGGAAGCCTCTAGGATTTTGGAGCAAGGCTATGCCATCTTCTGCAGATAACTACTCTCCTTTTGAGAGACAGCTCTTGGCCTGTTACTGGGCTTTTGCGGAAACTGAATGTTTGACTATGAGCCATCAAGTCACCGTGCAACTTGAACTGCCTGTCACGAACTGGGTGCTTTCTGACCCCATCTAGTCATAAAGTGGGACATGCACAGCGGCATGTTTCATCTAGTGAATCAAAGGGACAGCCTGCAGCAGAATCACCTGGGAACTCTGTTAAAAGTGAGATCCCTGCATCCTGATTCAGATCCTTTTTAACAAGCATTGACGTGGATACACACTAAAGCTACGGAAAGATTCTGCACTGGTATGTAAGCTGCGGAATGCTACTTGCTAGGAGTGATGGCCATAGTACGGGATGTTTTAGTAACACTAACAGGAAGCTTAGCTCACTGGGGAACCCAAATTACATATTTACCTGACCTAAATCCGTGGCACAGGTAAAGAGGAAGAAGGAGGAGGAGTAGAACAAGGTGGATGAGGAGTGAGAAGGAGGGAGGATGGGAAGGAGAAGGAGAAGGAAGAGAGGAATTAATTGACATCACCTATCCCTTCAATCCTACCCTAAACAAATGAATGACGGAATGAATGGGACATGCTATAAGCTGGCAACATGTCCCCCTGGCCTGGTCTCCCTGGATGAAGCTGTAGTGAGTGGCAGTGAGCACAACATCAGCACTGCCAAGCTTCTACAGCTCCAGCAGGAGCATGGCTGACGGAGTATAACCCATCACCAGTGACCAAGACAGGAAAGTCTGAATGGACTGTCATTTTGGGAAACACCTGTAAGATGCCTGAAATTTGAGAATTTCTGTAAAAAAGATCTATATTCTCAGGATCTGTATTCAGATTGTCCTGCATTCAGCATGACTCTGGGATGAGTATCAGAGACAGGCTGCTCAGGAGGCTGTGGCCTGCCCTCTCTGCCTCTCTCAGCTAGACAAAGGACATGGAACACTGGGTTTCATTCTCTTTACTTTTATGCTTTCTGGTGAAAGGGCAAAAAGCAGACTGCAGATGAACCCAAGAGATGACGCACTATGGAATCCCTTTTCTTTCTATCATCTCTGGAGAAATGCATTTTATCCCAGCATCCCACAATCTCTCTTACTACAGACTATTACCTGAATACCTGCAGCCCCTCTACTTCGAAAGGCATCCTTGCAGTGTGTTCACTGTTATTACTCTTGCCAACAGACATGAGACAGAGTGATGTTTCTAAAAATAAAATGGCTCCACATTGCACTACTTGTCCCAGAATCACACTACATCCTGAAACAGAGCCGGAACACCACTCATAGCAACTCCCTACTGCCAGGAGATTTCTTTTCAATGCACCTGACAAGCCACATGCAATTCATCCTCAAAGCCTACTTGTCAGGGGAATAAATACCAAGTGTCAGAATTTCCTGAGAAATCTAGCGATGGAAAAGCCTTTAAGGATGAACAAATTAATTTCTGTTCTAACACTGGCAACAGAAGGAAAGCAAAGTGAAGAGGTGCAGAAGAGGAAGTCCAGGTCTGATTTTGAATAAGGCTGAAGATGAGTTATACTGTTAATGCAAAACAGATACACAAAGCTTTTTCAGACAGCAGATGCCCAGGAAAAGGAGGCTGGCCAGGGAATGTCTTGTAGCCAGGAGAGGTCCTTTGCTTCTGACAATTAGCTACTTTTTCATGAAAACATTGATCTGTGGAAGTTCATTGTGGAATCATCTTTACTCCTACTTTTGCCACCGGTGTCCTGGGGTCATTTCTCCAGGTGTCCTATCCCAGGGCTAACATGTGTGCACCCTAATTTCCCCATCTTGTTTCCACCTCTGCATTTCTCTCTAGTGCAGTCAGACCAAAAGCTATGCTCTAGAGGGCCACTCAATATTTCAGGCTGGAGGCTTCTCCAAGCCAACATGTTAGAGGTGCTCTGGAAATCTAACAGTGTAATGGTTTCCATTAAATACTGAATCTTGCCCTGTAGGGATGGAGTCTAGAAATTCATAAATTATGTAATCTAAGGGCTTTGCTGATGACTGATAAAATCAAATTAGCTGCTTTGGGCTAAGGATGAATTTGAAACAGAATTTCCTCCTTTGAAGAGACAGTGACAAATCTCTTTGACAGATCTGCATGTCAAGGTTTTTTTTTTTTTTTTTTTTTTTTGGTAGAACATTTAATAGAATCCTTTGTTAGGCAAAGTAAATGAGACTGGCTTAGGTTATGAACTAATTTTTATTCCCCCCTAAAAATGTTTATTTCTGTTATATTATCAAAGCCATACTCAACCATACAAATTTTATTTTTAAAAGCAGAAAAAAAAATTACCCATAATTCTAGCAGTCCAATAAAACCTGACATTTAGAGCATCTCCTTTCAGGCATGTGGTTGTATAAGTATGAATATTTCTACAGAATTGAAGTTATATAATATGTACATATACACATACACACACGTATATGGATATTTACTTTATATTCATTAAAACCTGATTCTTAATGGCTGTATAATATTTCATGTTCTGTCTCCATTTTTGATTACTGCTTTAGGATACTTATTCCACCAAAGGGTACAAATAGTTTTAAGTAGCTTAATATATATTGCCGATTATTTTCCATAAATTCTGATTCATTTTGTAATCCTGCCAGTAATACATGGACTTTTAATTTTCTTTTTTGGGTTGGGCATTGTATTAGTCTATTTTCATGCTGCTGATAAAGACATACCTGAGACTGAGTAATGTATAAAGAAAAAGAGGTTTAATAGACTCACAGTTCCACGTGGCTGGCTGGGGAGGTCTCACAATCGTGGTGAAAGGTGAAAGGCACATCTTACATGGCAACAGGCAAGACAGAAAATGAGAACCAAGTGACCATCAGATCTCATGAAGCTTACTCATTACCATGAAAACAGCATGTAAGAAACTGCCTCCATGATTCAATTATCTCCCACTGGTTCCCTCCCACAACACGTGGGAATTATGGGAGCTAAAATTCAAGATGAGATTTGGGTGGGGACACAGCCAAATCATATCAGACATTAAAAACTTGTAACAGAATTCACTTAATATATGTCAATACTTTCCAAAATATTTACTCACTTGTTAGGTGAAAACTGCATCTCATTGCTCTTTGAATTGACTCATGACATTGATTGCTTTTTAGGCTTTGAAATTACTTTTTTATTTTTTAAAGTGAAGTAATTCATGAAGAGTTTTGCTCTGTTCTACTTCTCCCTGGTTGTATCATTTCCTAATTCACCATGTTAGTAATTATGACTGATGCAACCAAGAGTGTGTATTTCGAAGTAAAAATACGTTACTTGTAAGCTGAATAATTCCATGGTCACATATAATCCAGTATTAGTGTGTTTTCTCATTAAACAAGCAGGACAGGAGGCAAGATTAATAGTTTTCAAACATATCTATCTTTTGTCTTCTCTCCTAGAGATCATTGTTTTAAGGATCCAATTTATAATCCATTCTATACTTTTAAAAATTCCTTTGCTTTATTTATGTAATTTTCAATCATCGCTGCTTAAAAGCTTCTTACTCTCCCCTCTCTTCATCACACACTGCATCCAACATCTCATACCACTTAGTCCTTGCCTTGTGCTGATTATAGCCGCTTTCCTCCCAGCCCTCCTGCCTTACATTCCTCTATCCCTACTTCAAATTTGGTATCATAGAAGTCTAGAATCAGGTTGCCAAAGAATGCACTCTGGTTGGTAAAATGATCAGACACCCACATGTACATTGATATATCTTTTCATCACACTGGCTTTTTGAACCCTTCTAGCTGTCAATATATAAATGAGGCTTTGAAGCACACCATCATCATTTGCACAATATAGTCCTGACTCAAACTGAGTTAGCACTTGTCGATGTGCATAAGAGTAAACAGTCAAAAAGTAATTATTTAGTGCCCACTATGTTCAAGGTGTTGTGCGACCCTCGAGAAGCAGAAATAAGTTGCAAAGATGAAGATTATCTGGTTACTGCTTTCTATGTGCCTTCAGTTGGAAAGATAAAAAATGTAAACATGGGGAGAAAAGCCCTACCTGTCAAAATAAAAGGTAATAATGATGAAATTAAAGAGAAATATGTTTGAAAAATAATAGCCACTAGACTAGTGCAACAAGACTGCAACGCACATTCTCCAATCCTCTGTTTTCAAACATCCCAAATTGCAATATAAGACAGTAAGGTCTCCAGCTTTCAACTTTTCAATGTAGTCTGGGTGCAGAGAAGGTGACCTTAAATTTTGGATTTACCAAATGTGGTTTTGCTGTCATGAATAGAGTTGCCATGTGGTCTACAACAGAAGCGTCCATTTCATTTGTTGTTTATTGAGTGTGGCAGGCACTGTACCATCCACTGGGTATAGCCGTGCACACAATAAATATGGCCCTTGCTTTCCAGCAGTTTCAGGGGGTGTATTTTGTGCACTGACTTCAGTTTTAGCTCTGTTTGACCTTGTTTTCCCTTTGCCTAATCTTTCTTCCTCACTTCTAAGTCTGTTTTTTTTTTCTGTGTTGTATGTTTCTTTGTAAGATGCCATGAATTCCTAAAACAAAACTGAATATAAACAACAAATGAATGCTTCCAGTTAGTCATGTGCCAGCATGTCTTGCTTTGTACTTGATTAGCTACTTGAAGACAAGGGCTCTGTCTCCTTCATTAGGACATAGTATTTATCTTTATGTTTGTCTTCATACTCAGCACTGGATGTGGTATAGTGCTCAATAAATATTTGTGGCTATAATTTGTCCCACTAAAATAGTTTTTTTTTTTTTTTTTTTAAGACAGAGTCTTACTCTGTCACCAGGCTGAGGTGCAGTGGCGTGATCTTGACTCACTGCAACTTCCGCCTTCCAGGTTCAAGCAATTCTCCTGCCTCAGCCTCCCAAGTAGCTGGGACTACAGGCACATGCCACCACTCCCAGCTAATTTTTGTATTTTTAGTAGAGATGGGGTTTCATCATGTTGGCCAGGATGGTCTCGATCTCTTGACCTCATGATTCGCCTTCCTTGGCCTCCCAAAGTGCTGGGATTACAGGTGTGAGCCACTAGGTGATGGGCACTGCCCTTGATTTAAAAAATAGTTCTGTAATCAGTTAGGCAAGGGTGATAAACTACCCTAAGTAAAGTATTTGCACAGGGAGTATTGGGTTTTACAAATCTCCTGGATTATGAATACATAAAAGACATCCAAAACTGATAACTTCACTTTCCAGGAAAAAAAATAGTTGCTCAATAGTTCATTATAATTACTGACAACCAAGATAAAAATTGTCTCTCTGAGAGACACTTTCGTCACAGACTCTTGCTGAAGCTCGGAATCAGAATGAAAAATAGGACTGATATAGAGGTAAACTGAGTAATTCTATCTTTCCCAGTTTCCATTTGACACTCAAAAAGAAAAAAATTAGGAATGAAAAGTTTTGCTTTTTCTTTGGAAATGATCCTTCCCTGTTTGACTTAGCAGGGAACATTGCTGTCTAGTGAAGCAATGCGGAGTGGTCAGAAGTGAAAGGTAGTGTGTATAAGAATCCTCCTTTGGGACTGGTCCATGATGGGTACTTTGTGATGCAATCACTGATAGTAATAGGGTGGTAGTTTACCCAGGACTTGATCACCACAGCTTCCATCTAATGAGTGTGAGTGGGCATTTATCCTGTCTGTGAGGGAGATAGATGTTTGGGAGGTGCAAATGAACAAACGCACCGAAGAAGAATTCTGGCTCCAGAAACTGGGGAGGAGCTCATGGAGAAGACCTTGGAGGTTGAGTGAGTCAGACAGCCAGGCACATTAGTACAGGAGTGGGAAGCCATGAGTAAGTACCAAGGCATGGTAATGGAAAATGTGGCAGCTTTTGGTTAGGCAGATTGTATGGCTGGACCATTGAGGCGATGTCAAAAGACCAAAGTATCAATATATGTTGAGACATGTGTGACTGAATCTCATGTTCTGGTTCCTGCTAGATGTTTAGAGCCCCATACAGCCAGATCCAGGTCAGGGAACTTATCTCTTACATTTTCTGTTGGCCCTGGGAGGAATCGCATGGAAGTATACTGCCTCCCCTGCCCTCCCGCCCTCCCCTCTCCCCTACATCTAAGCTAGGACAGTTTCTACACATCTCCTGGGAATTGGAGAACAAACATTGTTATCTCATTCATTCTTCTGGACAAGTGGTTCTTAAGATACAGCCACTGAATTCCTAAGGTTCCTTTGAGAACACCTCATGGATCCTCGGAAATACAGTGTAAAATAACCAAAGTGGGGAAGGAATAGGAGCAGGTACCTATCCCCTATGTCAGAGACAGCAGGTCAGCATCGGTCTGTTTTATGTATTAGTCCTTTGCATAATGTTGTCTCTGGACAAAGGGAAAAAAAAAAAAAAAAGGATTCCACACCACCAAAACAAACCAACAACAATAAAACAATAAAATATTATTTTATAATAAAAATATAAAATATTATATCTGAATATTTTGAAAACCACAGAAAACTTGTGGGGTTGAAGGGAGGGAGGAGGGAAGAGAAGATACAGGATAGGTGAGTGCAAAGAAGGAGGGACGTGAAAGGCCAGGTATCAATATCAATTGCCAGAATGACTGCTTTTATAAGACATTAGGAACTGATTTCAATTTGCTTAGGCAGGGGAGGGAATTTCCAAATCTATAGCTAAGTGTAACTTGGACTTTTAAGACTTTCACCATCTGAAAGAAATGAAAGAAACTACTTCATGGAAATATGGGAGAAAGAAGATGCATTTCTCTTGGCTTGGCTAACTTCAATAATATCTATAATTAAGATAGCTATTATTTTAATCCATTTTTTAAAGCAAGAAAACAAGTCTCAGAAAGTTAAGTAACATTCTGCAAACTCACCGTTGGTAATAATAATACTGGTAATGAATAAACTTAGAGATGGCTGATAGAGATCATGTAAGATGTTCCCAGTTTCTCCAAGTCCAATTTCAAGGGCAAACACTGGCTATGGGACCCAAGATCACTTGGTTATATTGGAAAATTCCACAGGAAGAATTTCATTCATCCACCACAGCTACTGAAATCTTTGGATCTTTTGTTTCATGACCCTTATCTCCTGTCTCCTTTCCCCCATGAACTACAATATAGTTTTTAAAGCAGTGAGATGGATGAGATATGCCAAGCTTTTACATGCAAAATGTGGTTAGTGCCATTGTAATTATTTCTAAATTAGTATAAAAAATTTCCCTTTATGGCAATCACCCTCAAAGCTTCAAATACATATATTAAAATTTTTATCTTAAAAAAGGCTTCTATTTGTAATAAAATATTCCATTCCATATAGTTCAGCACCAATATCTATTTAGTTCTTTTTTTACCTTTAATCTCTTAGTCTCAGCTAACTCATTTTTTAAATGGACAAAATCAGGCCTGCTTCAAAGAGTAGTGCAGCAATATTAAAGTACAAGTCTTTCTCTTCTATCTGATTATAAAGTTCTCAAATGGAGCAGCTGTCTCATTGAGTTAATAAATCATTTCACTGGATTAAAGTTGTTGTTTTACAGGTACTGCCTCTAAGACAGGCTCCCCAGAGTTTAAGGCCACAGCAGTTTCACAGCTGAGCACGGCTGGGGCACACAGCTCTGATCATGGTAAGGAGCTGTGACCAACAGGAAGAAAACTGAGATGATGACACAAAAGGGAAGGAGGAAGGGAAGAAGGAAGGAGTCATAAATACACAAAAACCTGCGCGGACAAACAGAACAAAAGAGCAGATGATGACTGTCAATGGCAATATCCTCTCTTATCTCAATGGTGCTTGTGCTGTATCACTGTGGAGGTTTCCCTGCCTTCAGCATCCTCCAGGCTGCTCTCAGGCTCTGCTGATGCCTCTTCTCCATCTCCACCTGCTGCCCTAGGCTGAGCCGAGTTCAGCTCTTGTGCATTCTGCACTTTACATTCTTTCTCCTTCTGCACTGTATCTCAGAATTCCTGCCACATGGAGGAAGACCCATCAGTGCCTGCTAAAAGGTTCTGTACCTCACGCAGATCCAGGGTGGACACTGAGGAGAATATACCTCCTGGTAGTGATCTTGCACCACCAAAAAAAAATTTTTTTTTTGAGACAGAGTCTTGTTCTTTCACCAGGCTGGACTGTAATGGTGTGATCTTGGCTTACTGCAACCTCACCTCCTGGGTTCAAGCGATTCTCCTACCTCAGCCTCCTAAGTAGCTGGGATTACCAGCATGCACCACCACATCTAGCTAATTTTTGTATTTTTAGTAGAGAGGGGATTTAACTCTGTTGGCCAGGATGGGCTCGATCTCTTGACCTCATGATCCTCCCACCTCAGCCTCCCAACTTGCTGGGATTATAGGCATGAGCCACCATGGCTGGCTGCATCACCTAAATTCTATGCAACTGACACACAATAAACTGTTTGAAATAAGACTTGGTGACGTCTTTATCATTGTTCAGAATAGCTACAAGTAAATGTTAAAAGCCTTTTTTGCTAGCTGCATTGTGAAATGGTTTAGTCTGAAAAGAACTGAAGCACACATCTCAGGGATGGTTGTGGACAGCACTGAGTCATTTTAATGAAAGTCACCTTCTAGCTCCGAAGGCCCTTGGCCAACTGGTCTGCTAGTCTGAGAATTCTCTGCAGGTTAGCAAGAGCAAAACCTCAATGACTTTGAGCTGTAGTGCAGTTGAATCCCTGTGTGGTAGCTGCATGTAAAACAGCAGCAAGGAAGGCAGACAGAGGGGCTGAACACTGTTTACTGGTTGTCTGAAGTTGAACACTCTTCATACAAGTCCTACAGACCTCTTTCTGTCTGGCTTACCGACAGACAGATCACCCAGCGTAGGAACCAATCAGGTCACTGCCTTTATTACCACATCATTCTCAAGCACTTTACTTGTGACAATGTCCAACCTTGGCAATATTAAAACAGTCAGCAGTATTAGGGCAGGGGCCATAAAGAACTTGGCTCAAGCCTCCTTTGTATATGGGGGAGGAGCTCATGATTGGGGATGCGCCAATCTGCAACCACAGTGATATAGATGTATTTAGAAGGCCCAGGGGTTATCCAACCACATTGAGAATTGAGTCCAAAGGGCCTTTGAGCTGTTAATTGTCAAGTTCCCTTTCAGAGGAAAACCTTTAGGAATAACTCCCCTTGGGTTGCTCTCTAGAGTAGAATTTCTGTCTAGAACAGGATTTCTTAAGCTTTGCATTATTGATGTTTAGGGCCAGATAATGCTTTGTTGTGGGAGGAGTGGGGCATTGTCCTGTGCATTATAGTATATTTAGCAGCGTTCCTGGCCTTCACCCTTTAGATGCCAGTAGCAGCCTCACTGCCCAGTGGTGACAACCAAAAATGTTTCCAGACATCCCCAAATATTCCATGGGAAATAAAATTGCCACCAGTTGAGAACCACTAGTCCACAAAATAGCAATGCTTATGCCCAGTTATGAAATGAAACAGAGCTGAAACTTCATACCAAATAGTTTGAGCGACCCTGATTCCCAGTCTAGTTGTGCTTTTATAAGACTTCAAACCAGTTACACATTTTCCTAAGTCTATAACGCCAGTTCATCATTCTAAGCTATCCAAGGTAATTGGATCCAACAGACTCAATGTCTCCCTGGGGGCAATGTTGACATATATGAGAACAGCTTTTGCAGGTTCATCCACTAAATCAACAAATATTTATCAAACAATACGGCAGGTTATGAGGTTTTGAAAAGATCTACCTGAAACTTCTAAGGCGGTAAAGCCCCTTTACCATCTAAAAGGAAAGAAAAATCACAACAATATTTTTTTTAACTACCAACAAATTAGCTCTTTTGTAGTTTCTGGAAAATTTTGTCACTTTTTATCCTTGGACTCAAATCCTCCCCCTACCTGTTCAGGGCTTCACTCTCTCATCAACTTGATGCTTTGCAGTTATTATAATTAATAGCCTTTCCCCAGACAGCTGGGCTGAGAAAGCCAAAAAGAAGGGGAAAACCATTGAATGAATGCTTGCCATCTGCCAGATACTCCAACACCTCTGATCAAAAGTTAGCATTAGACAAGCTCATAGACAATTAAACTGTAAATGCAATAATGAGAAATAGGAGGAAAATGCATGCAAAATGAGACCACCACCTGAGATGGCAGAGGAAGGATATTAAATAGGGAAGTCAACAAATTATTTTGCATATATACTTACAAGTTAGGGTTATAGTAGGACTCTGGGAACTTGGGGAAAAGGGTGGGAAGCGGGTAAGGGATAAAAGACTACAAACTGGGTTCAGTGTATACTGCTTGGGTGTTAGGTGCACCAAAATCTCACAAATCACCACTAAAGAACTTACTCATGGCACCAAGTACCGCCTGTTCCCCCAAAACCTAAGGAAATAAAAAATTTTGGAGATATATTTTAATAATCTAGGAAGTGATCTTTAGTCCTGAGAAGTTACTCTTTCCTGCATCCATGTCACTGCAGGTATAAGTCTTCTATGGCTTTTACACATGTGCCTTACCTCACCGTGAGCTTCTATGGCTTTTCTTCCCCACCATTCAAGAGCAGGGCTCCTGGTTTATCCATCCCTGCAGGTCCTCAGTGGCTACTGAGTCCTTTGCACACCACTGACTCTTGGAATGAGAACTGCACTCCATTTGACCAGTAAGTGAAGTCCCTCCTTTTTGTCCTATTCATTATCGTGACTTCCCCACTGCCGAGTTGGGCTCCCAGCCCAGCTACCATCATAAGTGGGGCTACTTCCTCAGCCACTCTCTTCAAATTGGTAAACTGATACCCTGGAGGAGAATAAACTAGAATATATGGGCTTGATTCCTAGTTCCAGGACCGTATTACAACAAACAAGTGTTTTATCGCAACATGCTTCTCGAGCAGAGTCCATGTTTATGTGACTGGGAGTCAGAGGGTCCTCAAGAGGTCCTCAGAGATGGATGATAAATAAAGTGGCAGACAGAAGACAGAATGCTCACACCTGGCCCAGGCGCTGGTCCGGTTAATATCCTGCCTTGTCCTTCACACTATGCTTTGTACTCCCAATAGAGACATGAAACAGCAGATGAGGGAAAATGCCTTGGGTCAAATAAAACAGCATGGATAAAGGCCTCATGTGTGTAGACCCACTTTTTTCTAGGCCTTGGCTGCAAATCCAGATTCTAGCACCTGCATCTTCCTGAGGCAAAAGGAAGTTGTGAAGGTCAAGAATAAACTTAAGGGTTTTCACCTCAAGAGGTACTTGCTACTTGGAGTATTATCGTCTTACCCAATAGTCAACAGTTATTTTTCAATAGGTGCTATTTGTAGCACATAACGCTAGGAAGGCACGGGGGGACACAGAGGGTTAGCAAGACCTTGCCCTTGAACTTGAGGGGCATATGGCAATGCTACTTAAAGGGGGCTCCATGGACTATGCCTGGAGGTGTGTTATTTGAGATCCATCCTCGATGAATAAGAAGAGAAATTGAGAGTAAGGATTTAGGAACTCAAATAGTAGGTAATGTTGTGTCTGTTGAATATAATAATAAAAATTCAGGTTTGCCTTGTATGTCTTATTTTCACTTTATTTTCTGCAAATTCAGTGCTTAGTGTACTTCATAAATACAAGGGTCTACAACAGATTGGAAATTTTAGAAACCAACTTGTCCTTAACCATAGACAATTTGAACGGCACTCATCTAACATACACATGACTAAAATAAAAGGAAGGTAAGGATAAGCATCTTGAAAAGCTAAAATAGCTCAACGCTATAGAGGGAAGGAAGATTCTAAGAAAGGTGGGTGCAAAAACACAGGATGCTCAGGAAGTTGCGAAGCTCCACCTTCCCAAGATGAGTAAAATTAAACCAAAAGAAGTAAAAACAATAAGAAATTATTCACACTAACAGTAGAAATGGTCTCAATGGTATGGCATACACATCCTGATGTATTATTTGGGTCTGAAACTATTGGGACCAAATGTAGGGAGGATTCTAAAAATCAGAACAGGGTTTCCTTCTGCAAGGAATGATGATAAGCAACAAGCTTATCATTGAAAACAAGGACATTCTCAAAAATACCTTCTAATGTCTCACACTAGATAGGGATTGGGACTAGCTATGGGAAGGTCCCAGAGTAAGTTCCTCAATGTGCTTTCTGGAGCCACCTTTCTGCAACCTGTAAACAATATTCTGAGGCTACAGATGTGGAACTAAAGGAGATAAACTTCGTCATAGTTTGGCAGGTGGTAGAAGCCAAGTAAGTAATAATATCCTTGCAGCAAGTGTTTCAACCAAAGCCTGGCAGCAAAAGAGGAGGTTAAAAAGAGAAAAATTCCTGTAACCACACCAAATCAAATGCTTACTAGATACAGCATTTCTCTAAAGCTCAAATTCCCTTAAAGAACCTGCTTACACTACAGATGAAAAACGTTTACGTCGGGGGACACCTACCCTTTGCGACAGAATCCACTCTGTCCTCAGTGAGGTAGAGTCTGATGCACAGGTGTCAATAAGACCAGAAATAAATCAAAAAGTCCAAGTTACCACTGACAGGAACCGCCTTTTCCTGGGAAGCTAAGAGACCATTAACATTCCCAAAACTCAGGTTATAAGAGAAGAATTCACACATTTGAGGTGAACACCCTTTTTCTGGCAAATAGGAAGATCAGTTACCTGCCTTTTAAAATGTGAACAAGAAAAAAAAAAAAAAAGGTAAAGGATAAAAACAAAAGAAGAAAAATCGGCATATTTCTTATATGAACACTTTGTTTCCTACGCCACCCTCCAAGCCCCCCAAAAGGAAAAGAACATAGCATGAACAGTGAGAAGGGGTGGGCTGGGCAGAAGAGGGAAAGAAAGAGGGGAGATTATTTCTTTTAATTTTAATTTTTAAAATGACAACTAAATTCACAAATAAATTCTAAATCACATGGATGAAATAAATGGCCAAAATGTGATAAGAAAATATAATGATATGATGAATAAGGATTCAGCAGGACTTAGAAAAAAAATGAGGAGAAAAAAAGCACTTTAGTAGGACATAAAACTGCATCAAAGCAAGAAGCACACCTATTGCCACAAAACACACATTTGAAAAATGCGGGAAACATAACAGTATTAGTCTGTTTTTATACTGCTGATAAAGACATAGCCAAGACTGGATAATTTATAAAGAAAACGGTTTAATGGGCTCACAGTTCCATGTGGCTTGGGAGGCCTCACAATCATGGCAGAAGGCAAAGGAGGAGTGAAGTCACATTGTACATGGCAACAGGCAAGAGAACATGTGCAGGGGGGACTCTCTTTTATAAAACCATTAGATCTCCTGATATTTATTCACTATCACAAGAGCAGCACGGGAAAGACCCACCTCCATGATTCAGTTACCTCTCACCAGGTCCCTCCCACAACACCGGGAATTATGGGAGCGCCAATGTGAGATTTGGGTGGGGACACAGCCAAACCATATCAATAGCATATAAGTAGAAATACATTTACAAATTATAAATAAGAATGGTAGCTATGAAAGGAAATATTATATATATATATTCTGTATGTTTATAATATATTGTAATAATTTAATATATTGACATGAGTCTATACACTGAAGTCTCATCGGTCCTGGAAAAACAAATATACATCGACCAATGGTGAGAAAAAATTTAGTAAAATTACTGTACTTTAATAATAAAGAATTCTATCTATAAGTGCATATATAGACAAGTCACTTCAGAAAAGAGACCAGGCACATTTCTCATGGAATTAGATACCAGAAGATAATAAAGCTGCAGGCTAAAGGCATGGGCTTTAGGGATGTACACTCCTGGCTTGCCCACTCACTTGCTATGTGACCTTGCTCTAGTACCAGTTACAGGTATTGATCGACTTACGACCTATGCAACTTATGACCATTCATCTTTAAGACCACAGTCGCTAGCCATGACTGCTCTGCGTCTGGCAGCGCAAACATTGCCCAGCTGGGCATACAACAGTGCAGACCAGCTTCCGGCAGCACTACCATCTCCATTTCAACTGTACATATAGGCTACTCAACTTATGACCAAATCGTGTTACGACCGGTCTGCCAGTCCCAATCATGGTCATAAGTCGAGCACTAGCTGTACCCGAACTTTCTGGTTTGCAGTATCCTCATGGATAAGCAAGGATGACCCTATTCTAAAAATCATCACTACATACTTTTCTAACTCCAGAGAACACAGGAACAGTAACAAGAAAGACCATCTATCAAAAGTGAGCCAAAAAATTACCACCAAGGCATCAAAACATACAAAGGAAATCTTGCTGGAAGTACAAGGAGAAACATCGAGAAACATAATGGGGGAGGGGAGTGACTTTAATATACCTCTCAAGCCTTTGTCAGGTCAAGCAGAAAACAACTCAATAAGGAGAGTAGAAATACTGTAATCAGTAAAATTGCCCTACTAGGTATATACTTTATGTTCTACAGTCAAGAACACATATTTGTGAACTCAAAAAACATTTTTAACAAGTTCAAAATTATTTTGAAAAATACCAAAAAGCAAAAACAGTACAGGCCACATTTTTAACCACAGGCAACAAAGACAAATTATAAAAAGAACAAACACTAAAAGCAACAAAACTCCTGCCCAAGAAATGAAATTTTTTTTATAAAAGCCTTTACAACATCTCTAATGTCAAAGAGAACATCAATACCACAAATTCAAAACACATAGAAAACAAAATGAGAACATTTTACCCCAAATTTAATAGAATATAGCAAAACTAATAAGGTAAAAATTCATCCTCACATGTATGTGTTAATAAAATGAAAGTGTAGAATAGTAAGATGAGCAGCTCCTCAAAAATAGAGAAAAATCATTACAAAAATAAGAGAGTGAAAAAGAGGAATTAAACAGGGTAAAATACAAATTGATATAGTAGAAAACTAAAAAAAATAGAGAAATGCCGACTTCAAGAACTGATAATTTGTAAGTTGAATAAAACAGTAGCCGACTCCAAGAACTGATAATTTGTAAGGCCAATAAACCAGTAGCTAGTCCAATCAATGAACAAAAGAGGCACAGTTCAATGCTCAAAATTAAGAATGTGAAACATGAACCGAACACAAATTTAGAATAACAAAAACCAGTAAGTATATGAAAAAATGTTCAAGGCCATCAATAATTATATTAATACAAGTAAAATCAACATTGAGATAATATTTTTAGCCAGGAGATTTGCAAAGACATGGCAGTTTCTAGGCCAGAGAGGCGTGTGAGCCCTCTTTTGAACTCTTGATCAGAGTGAAAAATCCTAGATACTTTCTGGAGCGCAGCTTAGTAATACTTGTCAAATTTTTGCATGTGAGTTGCCTTTGACCAAATAACTCTACTCACAAGGATATGTTCACAAGTTTTTAAATGCACATGTATGATTATTTTAATTAGGAAAAAAAGTTACTTTCTGAGAGGTGTAGAAATCACATGTGGTGAAGGGCACAGGTGGACTTGGCATTTGTGTGTTGCTAGAAAATGAGAACCGAATTTGCATTTATCAGATTGAAGTGGGAATTTCTCATTATGATCCACATATTATCATTATTAATCAAGTTTAAAATAAGAATAACCTGACTTTCCATATAAATACACAATGAATCTCAGACAAAATTTCATGTCTAGATGTAGCAAATCCAGAAGTCATCCTAGTCCTCATCTTCCAAAGATAAATATAAAAATCAATTAACTAATTAACTACAGCTTTTGTGAATCATTGGCTTCAAAGTTTCTCCAGCTGAAATGGATGAGCCAACAGCAAATTCCTGTTTAGCTGCAGGTGGTGGCAACTCCACCACAATACTGGCAACTTCTTAGATTTCCTGACCTCTTCCCATTGACAAAGCCATAAAATATTTGAAAAAGGAAAGAATCCATGCTTTAGTTCAACTTATTTACATGTTTGACTTTAACTTTGAGAATACACACTCAGTATTTTGATATTGACATCTGTTTTACGATTTGGTTATGCTTTTTTTGTTGTTTTTGAGATGGCATTTCCCTCTTGTTGCCCAGGCTGAAGTGCAGTGGTGCAATCTCGCATCACGGCAACCTTGGCCTCCCAGGTTCAAGCCATTCTCCCGCCTCAGCTTCCCGAGTAGCTGAGATTACAGGCATGTGCCACTGCACCCAGTTAATTTTGTATTTTGAATAGAGAAGGGGTTTCACCATGCTGGTCAGGTTGGTTTCAAACTCCTGACCTCAGGTGATGCACCTGCCTCAGGCTTCCAAACTGCTGGGATTACAGGCATGAGCCACTGTGCCTGGCCATGTTTTGGTTATTCTTAAATGTGCATTTCAATTGATATGAAGTTCTCAACTTTTGGATGATGTCTGTCATTTGAACCACAAAACTGTCTTCACTTCCCTGGAAGCCCATCACAGAAATAACGGGGCTTACTGCCTTCCTCAACATCACATCCATTTGTGTTTTTCATAAGGTTGACATTAATGTTAGAATGCCCTGCCTGCTAACTGTCTTCTGAAGGCCATCTGAACCTTTATGGCCTGGATCTAAGGTGTAGCTCAGGGCAGAAGATTCTCTTCAGCACTCATGTTTCAGCACTACATTGGAGAACCTCTGTTCTACTATTTGAGAGCCAAGAGCTCACATTCAACTCATCTTCCCCCATTCAACCTTAGAAACAAAAAGGGGGTACATGTCATAAGTTCCTTAAAGCAAAATTAAAGAAAGGCATGAGAACGGAAGCTTAAAAAATAATGAATCGTGTTCTGCTATAATAGGTAGCCTGAGGGAAAAAAATCTTAAACAAAAATCATTTTAGAAAGATAAGAAATGGGAAGTTAGAGTCTAGAATGCTTGACATAATTGTCAGACGCTCTGTTCCATCATCACTAGGGTAGGCCTTGTCTTCATGGTAGAAGATGGCTGCTAGGGTTCCAGCCATCTCACTGGCTTTCCAGACAGAAGAATGAAGAAAGAAGTAGAAGGGGACTTTCTCTCCCTTTTCAGGCACACAATTCTGTCTAAATCTCAATTTAGTCACTTGGCTGCATCAAGTTATGACGTAGGCTAGCAGAAGCAATTTTGTTAACCAGGTGGTAATGTGCCAGGTAAAAATCAGGGTTCTTATTAAGAGGCAGAAGGAAAGAACAGGTATCAGGAGACAACATGTGGACACATGTGAGCACATGTATGCATAAATAGGACTATTACCAAAGTTCTTTTTAGAGAAGGAGCTGTCACTATTTAGTCACCACAATGTTCCACCTGGGTATGAAAAGGCAGGGCCCAGGTCAGTATCTGGAAAAAGAAAGCAAATCCAAAGTAGGATTGAATTTCAGACAGGAAGAATCTGAGTTTTGTTGTACCCAAGAAAGAGATGGAGAGAAAGGCACAAGAATATGGGAAGCGGCCAGAGAACTTTGAGAGATGGCACAGTGAGATTTTAAAAGAAAGAGGAGGAAGTAAAGAAGAAAGGATAAAAAGAAGGGAGCGGGGAGGGAGAAGAGGAGAAGAGAGGAGAGAAGGAGAGGGGGTGTGCTAAACGGAAAAATAACTAAATGGATTTGTAGAACAGAGATGGCCACTATGCAAACCCACTTCCATATGCCCACTTAACTAATTCACGAAGGCCCTGTAGAGGAGGTGTGTGCTGAAGGGGGGTAGAAATCTAGAAAGAGGGCTAGGAAGGCCCCTTAGCCAGGTTATTTTATTCAACAGAGGACAGCGTCTGTGAGACAACATTAACCAGAAGCAGGAGTTTTGAGACAAATGTGAGTAAGAGAACAGACCTCTCAGGAAGTCATGGAAATCTTGGGGGCTCTGAGAAACAGATGTACCACCAGTCCTGAAGTGGAATTTTGAGCCAATTCTCTCTGGAAATTAAAGGGCACTTCCATGTGAGTTAAGTTGTTATCAAACTTTGACTTTCCTCTCCTGCCAATCTCCCACTAGGCTTGTGAGGAGGATGGAGAAATGTTTATTTGAGCTTTAATAAAATATAAGCTTTATAATATAAAACAGCAAAGTTAAATGCCATACAGCTGGTTAGTGGTTCAAACAGAACCAGAGGCTGTGCTTCTCCTGACCTCCTTAAATTAGGAAGGAAATAGGTGTCATGATCTCATCAACTGAGGGAGCCAGTTCTGAGCGATGCGCTCAAATGCATGACTGAGCTCGGGCTTGGCAGAAAAGAGCACCTGATTGATTAGTGATGTCTGCTCTGTGCTTTGGCTGTGGGAGCTTCAGGTGATATGCATTTGATCTGTGGTCCCCTTTAGAGCACAATGACTCTCTAATCACTGAGATTTATGGCAATGCCATTGGGTGTACTCAGTGTTGAGATGTTTTTACTCACACCACTGACACCAAATGAGAGGTGCTTTCTTCCCCCAACACCAACTCCTCAATTCTTTGCAGACACTAACTGAGTATTTAACAGTTCAATTAAGTTTTGACACTACCTGCAGTTGGCATGGACCGCACAGGTTAAGGGCTCAGTCCCACAAGGCTACCTTCCACTTCAAACATCCGTTGCAAGTCCCAGGACACCCATACTTCTGACTAACCAGCTATAAGTCAGGGGTTCCCATGACCCCCTCCATAGGTTTGATAATGTACTGGAATGATGTACAGAACTCATTGACTCACCTTTACTTGTTTATCGTAAAGGACGCAACTCAGGAACAGCCAAATGGAAGAGAAGCACAAAGCAGGGTATGGGGGGTGTAGAGCGTGCATGCTGTCTTAGGGCATGCCTCCTCCCAGCCCGCAGTGTGAGACAGCCAAGTATAGAGGGGCCCTCGGAGAATCTCCAAAAGGCCGGCACGTGGGGAGGAGCGTACACGGGGGTGGAGCTGTGTGCTGGGGGAGGAGCCTGGCCTCTGCTGTTCCTGGGTGAACCTGGAACTCAATCTGTGAGGCAGGAAACTGGCCACCAGGACTCTTGCTTTGCTGAGAGTTTCTGTCCCCCTCGCCCTCCTCCCCCTGCTTTTTCTTTTTTCTTTTCTCCCAATAAATTCCATTTTTCTCGCCCTTCAAAGTGTCTGCGAGCCTAATCTTTCCTGGTCGTGTGACAAGGACCCAGAGGAGAAGGTCCTACAACAGATGTGTCTGCCAACCCAGAAGCAATCTGAACCCCACCGTTTAAGGGGTTTTTACGGAGATTTCATTACTGACCTGGTAGACTAAATCATTGGCCATTGGTGATGGACTCAATCTCCTGACCGTCTCCCTTTTCCAGAGGTAGAAGGGTGGGGCTGAAATTTCCTATCCTCTAATCACAACATGTGGTGTGGTCTTTCTGGCAACTAGTTTCCATACTGAAGCTATCCTGGGGCCTCCTAACACCAGTCACCTTATTAGCATAGAAAAGACACTCATCACTCCGGAGATTCCAAAGGTTTTAGGAACTGTGCCACAAACGTGGGACCAAAACCAAATATGTATTTATTTTTTATTATACCACAGGCATGACTGTGGCAGCTTGCTAGGAAAAGGAATTTTTTTAATTGCTTAGTTTTTAGTAAGCCCTTTCCAAAGTGGGACAAAAATTTAAAGAGAAGTAGAAGACATGGACTTTATGAATTGAAGATACTCTATGTAGTTCAATATGTGATGTGATAACCTAATCTTCTTTATAATTCTATAAAATATTCAACCATCCTCAGGATTCCCAAAGGGAGCTGGAATAATAATAAATTTGGCAACACTAAATGACATGAGCAAAGCTCCTCCTATGTGCCTCACAGTGTGTTTAAACCCTTTAAGAGCACTGTTTTTTCTAATCCTCCTAGCAACACTAAAAGGGGCATGATATCAGCAACCTCATTTCCCAAATGAGTAAATTGGCCTCACAGGTCAAGTATCCTGCTCAAGATCCTACAACGGGCAGATGTCCATGCTGAGATACAAATCAGGAGGCCTCCTAAAAGGGACAGTGGCTGGTAACTTACATCTGACTGTCTCTGGGACTGGACACCTGAAGGCCAGGCAGAGCCTCACCCATTCATGGGAACAAAAACAGATTTTGATTCCATGTCTGACTTCTTCCCCGGGGCCCCATCAATGCTAGGGAGGATTAACATCCTTAGAGGCAGGCAGCTGGGAAATGAGATGTTCATTCTCTGGCATCTCATCGACCTGGTTCTTATTAAGAAGGAAATTTCCTAATTGAAGTCTAGAAGAAGCAATATCCAAGTCCAGTGCCCTTAGACTACAGCTGGATTCTATGAATTAAGGCCTCCAACAGACCATCACTGCACCTTCTCCTTCAGGGACAAACGAGAAACTTATCGATGCTTCTCATCAGTGTTTCACTCAATGGAATACCATTTTATCACTTACATTCTTGTGAAAACTTTCCAGAGTGATTGATGATGACAAATCCACGGATCCCAATCAATGGGAAGGGACTGCTCTCAGGTAAGCGGAGACAAAGTCTCAGGGTCCATTTCTCATCTCCTCTGGACATTGGGATGAGCAGATAGGAGGTGCCTGCCATCTATTCCCTACCACTATGCACTCATTCACTCACTCATTCATTCTCCCTTTCCCAAAATATTTAGAGTGCACATGATGTGCCAAGCCCTACTTTAGGCACTTGGGAGATAAAAATGAAGCCAAAAAAGGAGTCTCCTCCACTCACTGAGTTTGCAGGCCCATTGAGGGAGAAGACGAAGCATACATGCTAACCAGTGTAACTAAAAATAATTGCAGAGGGTCAAGTGCCCATGAAAAGAGCAAGAAGTCACTCTCAGAGGAGCCCAGAATACCTCCAGAACAATCTATATCCCCCAACCAGAACATTCCTGGGAATAAACTTTAATAAGGCCAGGTCGAGCCTGAGAATTGTGAAGAGACATGACCATCTTCCTCTTAAAAGTGGTTGCAGGCCATCCATGGTTCCACACAGCCTCTTTTCCACCGTGACCCCAAAGGAGGAAAGCTTCCATCTGGCCCAGGATTTTTTTAAAAAATGATGCAATGATGAAGAATGAGAAGACAAAAAATAATAAACTCCAGAGCTTGCCTTGAGAATAATGTTTTACCAACAGGATATGTCATAAATATGAAATGGCAAAGCAAGATGTTCCAGGATTTGTACTTTGTCCTTTGTTAGTCAGACAGATAATGAGTTACCATCAGGGACTTATTTTTTCTCATTCAAATATGAGCTACATATAACTTCCATACTTCTGTGAAAAGGGATCCCATAAATTACAAGTTATTGTTTCTTAGAAACTGGGATTGTACAAGGGAGAGCCAAACAAAATCCTTTGTTTCATGAGCTTGCAACTTTTTAATTAAATACCACTTTAAACTCATACATACATAAGCCAAATGTTCCCCATCCATCCGGCTCCAGAGCATGGTACCCATGCTCCCCCTTTCATCACCTTGCTGTTAGTGGTAGGATTCTTGCATTTATTTTTTTCTATTTTTTTCCTCTATCAATTTGGGTGCAATTGGAAACATAGATAACACAGAACAGGGACTAATTAGTTTTTAACAGTTTATGTAGTTTTTATGACCAAGGACCAGGTTACGGATTGATCATAAACAGATAAGAAAGGGAGGGAGGAAAGGAAGGAGCAAGGAAAGGAGGGAGGGAGGAAAGGAGGGAGGGAGGGGGAAATAAGAGAGGAAGCAAGAGAGCAAAGGAGACAGGAAGGAGGGCAAGAGGGAGTGGGGAGACTCCCTAGCCAAGCAGCACGTAAACCTAAGACATTTTACCTGGTTAGATGCACAGACCATTGAGGCAGAATCTGGCTCATTCTTCACCAATATTCATGTTTCTTTCATCTTTGGCGTACTTCTAAACTGCATTTCCCAGCCCCCTCTAATGTAAGTGAGGACATGTGACTAGTTATTCCTCATAGAATGTTGGCAGAAAGGATGTGTGTTACTTCCAGGAATGGCCTCTAAAATGTCCTGATCTGTTCCCCATGCTCACTCCCCTGTCATCTGCTAGATGCAAAGAATCCAGTGGAGATCTCTGAGGCTCTGGGAGATGGTAGGGCCACACCATGAAGGTGCCTGGGCCCCTGAATGACTGCATGGAGCACAGTGCTCACTCCACGTTGGACTGTGACACAAGCAAGAAAGGTAAGACACCAAGATATGGGGATTGTTTTTCTACAGTTAACCAGCCCTGAGCTATGCACCACTTTGCTCTATTTTTCCAACCATGGCAGGCTACATTAACAGATACTTCATGGATAAATTCTCCCTTTTATTGTCCTCAAACATTTCTGCCATGTCCCAGAAATCCTAACTTCACATTCAGAGAGGATTACAGAGATCTCGTCCAAGCACTTTAAGTACTAAATTTATATTCTTAGTTAGTTTGCAATCTACCCTTCACTATAATTCCTATTTTTAAAAGGATGAGTTCATGATTCAAGTCAAGAAAACATTTCTAAATCAAGAGTAAGCACATTTTTCTGTAAGGGTCCAGATAAGTAAATATTTTAGGCTTCACAAGCCTTATAGTCTCTGTCTCAATGAGCCAGCCCTGTCCTCCTGGCACAAAGGCAGCCATGGGCAATGTGTAAATAAATGGGCATGGCTGTGCTCCAATGGGCTGTGATTTACAAAAATGGGCAGCAGGCCAGACTTGGCCCATGGGTCATAGTTTGCTGACCCCTGCTCTAAATCATTCTCACATTTTCACTAAATATGACCAAGAGCACATGTAAATTCTAGTATCAATTCAATCCCTGTGACATTACGCTATTTTAGACTTCATGGCTTCTCTTGAGTAGTGACAGAGATGGCAAATGAAGTTGCAAACAGTATTTGATTATTCTTTCTTCCCCAGCATTGTACTGTACTGTGCCTGGCACAAAGTAAAATACAATAAATTTTAGTTCCTTTTTACTTTCCATGAAGTTTGCCCTTGAAGGTTACACTTGAAGTCAGATCTCCACGTAAATTCCACTTATCTGTCTGTGGCTTTGGTCAAAGCACCTTCTCTTTGTAAACCTTGGTTTCCATATCTATAAAATGAGGATAACAATATATACCTCACAGGACTTTTTTGAGGGGTCAGGTGGTGAGGAAAAAGAATAGTAACATATATATTCTGTGAAATTATATATTATTGTGTGATACAATAATATATGTAGTGTGAAATGTAAAGCCCAGTACAGAAGGTAAGAGACTGTTATTATAAGCTGCCTCTCCCTTCCTGGATTCTGAATTTACTTTCTTTCCACTGGAAATGTGAGTCCCCCCACCCCAATTCCAAGGAGGTCCACTGAATTCCCATTTAGCCTAGGCCAAGAGACTGTTGGGGTGCATGGGCCGGCTCCACCTGTGTTCTGATTGACTGCCAGAAACCTGAGCCTCCTTTATAGCCACTAACTGGATCCAGAGAAGCAGCTCCAGCTGCCAAAAAATGTTGCTGCTTTAAAGAGATAAAGTGCAATAAAGATATGTTTGTAATGGGCATTCTCAGTATGGTTTGACCGGCCAATGACACAAGGTACTTGGCCTTGGACCCAGTGCTATTTGAAATGAGCTCTGGAATTGAAGTTCTGTTCCCATCAAGAGTATCACCCTTAGCAGTCCACAGCTGAAAGCTTCAAAGTATAAAATTCAAAACTCCTTTTGGTCAAGTATTAAAATAATGAAAATGATTTGTGGATAGAATATTTATCCTGTAGTTGCAAATTTTTATGGCCATCTCATTCTACTGAGAGTTGTTATGTGTATAAAACTCCAGACTCCAGGGTCAGCCTGAGTCTTCCCACCCATGGACGTCTGTACCATTACTTACAGTGCACACTTACTACTCTAAAAGAAACAAAATGCTTCTCAGCTTCCTTGATGATGCTTACATTAAAACCTGAAGGAAAACATTGCAATTGACTCTTGTCAACTGGTCATTACACATGCCCTGACAGCGTCTAGAATAGTGCCTGGCAAGAGAAGGGCTTTAAACGTGATTTACTAGTGTTCCATGTCCAATATCCAGGCATTGTCCTATATCTGATAGGGCATGGATGGCAAGTACCCAACAAATTCACCATAACTTTGTGCTCAGGGCAAGTAGCAATAATCACTCAAGACACTTTTTTCTTTTCTGATGAGCCAAAACAGATTAACAGTAACCTCTTGGCCGGGGCAGCTTTCCTGCATCTCTGCACAGTCATGTCTTCAGGATGAGGTCTCTCTGCTAGCACTTGGCCTCTCCCCCAAACCAGTCCCTCCTACCGTCTTAGCTCATCTTTGTTAACTGATCCACATATCCACCCAAGACTTCAAACTAAAAATCTGAAAGCATCCTTAACTAATCCTCTAACATCTAATCAATCAACAAATCCTATGAGCTCTAATACCCCAAATAACATTTAAATTCCTTCTCTTCATCTCTACCATTATAACCTGGGCCATCTTTGGATTCAACTATTTCAACAGTTTTTTAAATGCTCCCCAGCTTCCATGGCATCCCCCCAAGTCTGGTTTTTATACAGCTGCCAGAGGGCATTATTAAGGGAGATCATGTCAATGGCTCACTGTGGAACTGCATAACCTGCCTGATCTAGTGCTTCCTGTCCTTTCCAGCATCATCTCAGCTCACTCTTCTCTCCACTACTGCAGCGCAATTGCAGCGGCATTGACCTTCATGCTGTTCTTGCAAAGCACCCAGCTTTTGACCCACCTGGGGGTCACACATGTTTTGTTGTCTGCTTGAAAGTCTGCTGCCTGTGACAACCCCCACCCCACTGGCTAAGTTCTCATTCTTCAAGTGGCAACCAAAGTACCACATCCCCTGAGAGGGATCCCTGGATCACTCCCTGATATGGTTTGGCTGTTTCCCCACCCAAATCTCATCTTGAATTGTGACTCCCATAATCCCCATGTGTCGTGAATGGGACCTCATGGGAGGTAACTGAATCATGGGAGCCGGTTTGCCTATGCTGTTCTTGTGATAGTAAGTTTCACAAGATCTGATGGTTTTGTGAAGGAGAGCTCCCCTGCACGTGCCCTCTTGCCTGCTGACGCATAAGATGTGCCTTTGTTCTTTCTTCCCTTTCTGCTCTGATTGTGAGACCTCCCCAGCCATATGAAACTGTGAGTCCATTAAAGCTCTTTCCTTTATAAATTACCCAGTCTTAGATATGTCTTTATTAGCAGCATGAGAGCTGAGAAAGGATTAATACACTCCTTCAACCACTTTCTTCTTCATCAACCCAACGCCCTTTTTCTCTGACCTTACTCTTTCTCTGAAGACTTGGACTTAATCAAAAGTTTTATATATGTGGAAGTTGTTACTTTTAGTAGAAAAGGAAACATCCATGAAAAGAGTACCTTGGTCATTTCCAAGTAGTTACCACATTTCGCAATATTATATTATGTTTTGTTTCTATATCATTTCTCTTAACTAAGGTATTATAAGCTCTATTTGGGTTGGAGACAATGTTTTTCTTGTCATTTAGTACTAGAGGAAAAAAAAGATGATAGAACACAAATACCCCTTTATTCCATCTGGTGAGAAAGTCTAAATGATATTCATAGACACCTTTTGTGGCATCTGCCCTAAAACTCCCTTTCCAGGAAATCCACAAATATTCATAATGAACCCCTTATACACAAGGGTAGTAGACCAAATATCCACGTTTAGCCCATGAGACACTGCCCATTTTTAGTGTCTGAGTTTTATATTTGCCACTGTCTAAGGTGTCTAAGACATCTTGAGGGCAGGGATCCCATGGGATTTGCCCATTTTTAAATCCAGCAACTGAGACCAGTGACTCAGGCTGCATAGTCACACTTTGAATCCATGAAAGGACAGAGCCGATCAGTGACCCAGGCATCCAAGTCTTATTTATTGGGTGGCCTCGGTTGGTTTAAGCTACAGGAATCCAATAAGAGAACACCCAGAAAGATGAAACCATATCCTTAAATTCCTAGTCATTCAATAATCCTAAAATAATTTCTAACCAAATTAGAAACAAAGGGCAACTGTGAAGGATCTTTGTCTCAGAAAGCCTCCAGGGGTAGTTTTCAGAGGCTTGGATGAGATTTGGCTCATGCAAATCCCATTGTTTGTGGTTCCATTGGAAGAGTCAGTCTCTCTTCCCACATGGCTGTGGAAGTGGCATTTTCTGCCACTCAGAAAATGGTGTTCAAGGGAGAGCATCCCTTGCAGAGGAACTTTGTCCTTAGGATAAAGTTCTAGATGGCAAGGCATAAATTTAGAAGACCCTGGTCTCAGAAGGCACTCTGAATGATTTCAACAAAGCACAGAAGGAGAAGATGGTTTTGAAACAGTTTCACCATTGGGTTCAGAAAAAGGAGAGGTCTGTATACGAATACGAGCCACCTTAGTTCTTAAAATATCCACGTATTTTTTAGTCACCAAAGTCACACACACCTTTTCAGCAATACAGAGAATATTATTTGCCCACCCACTTGACAGGTAGGCAAACATCTGAGTTTGGAGTTGCTGAGTACAATGCTAGAAGAGCGCCTGGGAGGAGAGATGCCCAATAGCCGGGCTCCATGTATCTCAATAGCCGGGCTCCATGGATCTCAATAGCCGGGCTCCATGGATCTCAACGGCCGGGCTCCATGTATCCCAACGGCCGGGCTCCATGGATCTCAACGGCCGTGCTCCATGGATCTCAATGGCCGGGCTCCATGGATCTCAATAGCCTTTCTTTCTCTTCACGCTTAGAAACAGACCCTGACTAACATAAAAAGTGCTCAGTCAGGCAGTGGGAGACCTCCTATCTTGGCTAAAGTTGGTGCATTCAGGGTGAGAACAGATTAAGTTAAGCCTGCCACAACAGAGAGAAACAGGGAACTCAGGGAGTTGGGGTGATTTGCATGGGTTCTGTTCCAGTTGACATTTGCATTGATCAGATCAATGTTGAAGAGAAAGATTTGACTTGACTTCCTTTAGATTCTGGTGGAGAGACACAGAGATGGCTCAAATCATCTTCCGTGTTAACTTTCTTCCTCTCTGCGATCAGGGACTTAGCTTTGTACCCCTACGCCATTGTTGGCATTCAGAACAGTGACTGACACATAGTAAACTCTCATTGCTATTAATGAGTGTACTCGATTTACCACTTCACTTTGACCTCAGACATTCCCTGATTTTCTGGGATGCAGATTACTGTTTCAAAATAGGTTATTTTTTTCTTAAGCAATAAGTAGACAAACGTTTCTATCCTTGAAAGAAAATGTTACGTGAGACCACACTTGATCGCAACCTCAGGCTGTCCCTTGGCTTCTCTGAGGTGCGTTGTGCAGAGGTTGAGTCTCCCCCACTCTGGGCCTGAAGGACGTAGGTACAGACAGCTGAGTATATAACCAATGGATCCACGCCCAGTGAAGTCACTACCTTGGGGGCCCAAGACTGTCATCACTGTCCTCACAAGTCCATGCTTCTGGACTCATGGTGGACACCTGCAGCATCTGGCTTATGGTTGAGAGCTCTGACTACAAGAGACCAGATTCAAATTCAGCTTGGCGGGAGACTGTGGGTGATGTATTGAACCTCTGCGGAGCTCAGTTGCTTTGACGGTGAAATGGGAGAGGATAAAACACCTCATAATGAAGCAAATCGCAAACCACAATGTGCACAGAAATAACCTGGGGATCTTATGACACTGCAGGTTCAGGGTCAGTAGGTCTGAGGTGGGGCTTGAGAGTTCACAATTCTAATAAGCTACCAGGCCATACCCTTGTGGCTGATCTGGAGACCACACTCCAAGTAGCAAAGTCATAGGGCAGTAAATGAGAGAATAGAATGAAAGGAGATTATTAACATGAACAAGCATTATAAAGCAAATTATTAATAATCATAATCAGTAGTAGCATTTCGGTTAAC
Source organism: Cebus imitator (assembly GCF_001604975.1). Taxonomy (NCBI): domain Eukaryota; kingdom Metazoa; phylum Chordata; class Mammalia; order Primates; family Cebidae; genus Cebus; species Cebus imitator. The sequence continues at coordinate 12,384,348 of NW_016107323.1, forward strand.
ACAAATGAAATTACCACCAGCCAGGTTTGAATTCGACTGTTTCCGGCCCCGAGTCCTTTCAAACAAGTTTTGTGATTCCATCTGAAAACTCCTTCAGACATTCCCATAAGCCTTCATGTAACTACAGAAGTCAAGGGCACAGTGAGAAGATATTTTATTACCCGTGTATTTATGTATGGGTTTTGGGGGTTTTAAAACTGGCAATTAAAACCTTGTAAATTTGTATTATCAACAAAATAAATGTAGACGGGTTAGTTACTCGTTGCTAATAAATTTGATCATTCATTTATAAAACGAATGTTCACCCAAGAATCACAGAGCACTCTATAAATATCGCTTCACGAAGCCACAAACCACCTTGACAAGGAAGGCACACAGCACCCCTGAGGGGTTAAACAAACCCTCCCGGCCCTGGGGGATGGGAGGGCAGTGCCTGAATTCTAGCTCCCTGGTCCCCTTCCAGTACTCAGGTTCGGCCTCTGCCCCGGGGGGCCTGACTCTTTGAAGCATGATATCCGCTTGGACGCATTTCAAATCAGCTTGCCTAGAGACTCCAGCCCCAGATAGCCCCAGGAACCTGTCTGTAGGAGCTGGAGAAAACCATATTTCTCTCCTGTGAGAGGTTGTGGAGGACTAGCCTCCCCCGTTTCCTCTTTTCCAATCATGCACTCTGGGTAGTTCAGCTACTGTTCAAGAGGTAACTTACAAACTGACTGGCCCAACTATGGAAATCCAGCATGGAATTAATAAAACAAAACTGCTTGATCACTGACTTCTTAGCCAATGGCCCCCACTTCAAGCCTTACCCAGCTAAGTGTCCTCTTCACTTCTCCCCTGTAAATGAACTCAGTCAAATGTTTTTGTTTTTGAATCCTGGTGCCCCAGATGGACCAGGGCTTTGGTGGCTGGGTTTGAATTCCAGCCCTATCACGGTGGGGGACCACAGGCCTTATGTTCCTTAGCTGTGAATTGGGTTTATGACAGGCAAAGTCACCTAGTGCCTGTGAGGATGTTCAGAAATGATGTGTAAAGGGCCCCAATGATGGAATGTATCCCTATGAGCAGTGGTGGTGCCATTAGTCATAGACGCAACACTAGCCACGGAGTGTCAGACCAGATTGTAACTTTTAGGATACTGAGCCTATGCCTCTCTCTCATGCTCTTTCTTTGTTGAGAGGAGAGGGAACAAGAGGAATGATCCCTCATTTATGAGCGCCGTAAGCAGAGCTGAGGCTGCCTCGTCAGTCATCTAGATGCTGCATCTTACTCCCTCTTCCCAAATTATTGACCCAACTGATACAGAGAAGAGACAGGGAGAAATACTGGGTAGAAGACGGTGGGTCCCTGGCAAAGGCCTCATCCTCAAGCCTGGAAACCCGTGGCCCTAATGGGAAGAGGCATTCATGTTTACACACCCAAAAGTTGCCTTTTGGCTTGCCACGCTCCCTTACCCTGTACCCATATAAACCCCAGACCCCAGGCTCCAGAAGCAGACAAGACGACAAACAGAAGAGCAGAAGAATGGTAGAATGGTGTGGCAGGCAGAAGAGAATAAGCATCTGAATGCTGAGGAGTTGGTCAGAGAGATGTGCTGTTGGACAGCCAAACTCCAGGGAAAGATCATCTCCCCACTCCATCCCCCTTTCCGCTCCCCTTCCATCCCACTAAGCACTACCTTCAACACTCAATAAAACCCTGCATTCATTCTTCAAGTTCATGTGCAACCTGATTCTTCCTGGATGCTGAACAAGGACCTGAGCACCAAGAGAGCACTGAGCTGGTTAACACTTAAGCTGTCTGTGGATGGCAAGGCTAAAAGAGCTCTCTGTAACACCTGGGAGTCACAGGTGCCCACTCCTAGATGCTACCATGGGACCAGAGCCCCAAAGCACTCACCTCAGCTCCTATACCTGCCAATCTGCATGCCCCCCCTCCCATAAGGGGTTTAAGCAGGTGCAGTGGCCAAAGAAACGAGCCACACTCCTGTCGCACATCCTGCAAGGGGTGTCAGGGAACTCTCTCATTTCAAAACTATCTTCCTGACACACCTTTTGCCACCTGCCTTCATACCAGCTGGTATCATTCCTCTTCTTGCTGGTAAGAGGAACTAAAATCTCCAGCTCACAAAGACTGATGCAGAGAGGAGATAGGCATTGCTCTTAGCCTAGGTCTACTGAGTAGCCTCACTCCTTTGGGGCTACCTTTGCTGGGGCTATGTGGCATCCACGTGCTTCTTTGCTTGCACAAGACCTCATGGACTGCATGTTAGAGGTTTTTCACTATTTATTATTTCTTACTTATTTCTTCTTAACTAGTGGCTGTATCTGTATCTCGTCTTTATTCAGTTTCTGAAAAAGCAGGACCCATCTTCACTTAATGAACTTTATTCCAGTCCTGGAAAAAGGTAGAAATTTAATTTGACTGAGATATTCTGTTCCTCACTGCTGCCTTTACTTGATCAATATGGAGAATCATAAAATTTCTGAGCAGAGAACCAAAAGTAGATAAATAGGCTATGAAGCTTGCTGAGATGTCTGTAGAGGGAAGATCTATAAAGCTGTTTAATACATCTGTTCATACATAAAAGGACTTCTGGTTTTCCCTGGACTTGGAATGAATCATCTGCACTGAGGGCTTCGAGACAGTCGTCACTCTGGCTACCTGCCTTGTGAAGGTTCCTTTCTAAGAGGGCAAATGTTGCTATAAGAAATGCCACGTGTCATTTTATCAAACTGAGCGCAGCCTGCTTCTGACAACCCTGCATGAGCCACCCAACCAAAGAAAGATATTTTCTCTTTGATCACGTGGTTACTGAACGTGGATGTGCTAGCATTAAATTGGTTTTCACGGTTAATATTTTTCAAGTAGGCTGGGCGTGATGGCACACAGCTGTACTCCCAGCTATTCAGGAGGCTAAGGTGGTGGGACTGCTTGGGCCTGGGAAGTTAATGCTGCAGTGAGCCATGACTGCACCACTGCATTCCAGCCTGGGCAACAGAGCAAGACCCTGTCTCAAAAATAATAAACTAAAATAATAAAAATATTACAAGCAGCTCCAACTTAGTAATTTCTTCTTGGAAGCTATTATTGATACACATTGCTAAACAGAATAAAGGTCACCTATCAACATTTCTTATAACATGAGCTTCTGTTAAGTTTTTTGTATTTTCTTAATATAAAATTATCCAAAAGATATTTATACCCTGAGTATTTGTTAACATGGCTTTAAAATGTGGTATGTCTTCGTTGTTCAATTTAAACAATGTTGGAAGAGAACAATGTTTTTCCATGTTTTCTGTTCATGTCTTTTCCCTTCTAGAGCTTGACTCACCCCATTGCTTTCATCTAGAATATGCTTTCTATTATTCCCAAATCTATGTCATTCTTTAAGGCACATATACAGGCTCTCAACCTTTAAGCCTCAATTGCTGCATTATCTAGTCTTTACTGACTTGCCTACTGGAAGTCAGCTCCCCAGGTTCTGCATACTTTCATATAGAAAATAGCAATTTTCAGATGTTTCTTCATTTAGTTTTCAAAAGTAGGGCATCTTGGCAAGTCAGGCTTGCATTCTCTTTCTTAAAACAGCTTTATTAAGATATAATTCACATACAATAAAAGTTTCACAGAAGTGAACAATTCAGTAGTTTTGAGTGTATTCATAGCTGTCCAAACATCACCATAATCTAATTTGAGAACATTTTCATTACCCCTGCAGAGAAACCCCATACAGAGTACATACTAGCAGTCACTCCCATCCCACCCACCCCTAAACTCTAGGCTACCATGAATCTACTTTCAGTTTCCATAGACTTGTCTATTCTAAACTTTTCATATACATAGAATGACACAGTATGTTGACCTTTCTTTGTTGACTGGCTTTTTTCATTTAGCATACTGTTTTCACGGGGCATCTGTTTTGTGGCAAAAATAAAGACTTCATTCCTTTTTACCTACTGTATGGGTATACCATCTTTTGTTTATTTATTTATCAGTTAATGAACATTTGGGTTGTCTCCACTTTTTGGCTATTATGAGTAATGCTGCTGTGAACATTCATGCATATCTTTTCAATTCTCTCAGGTGGACGCTTAGGACATTTTGAGGAACTGCCAAACTGTTTCCAAAATGGCTACACCATTTTATATTACCATCAGCAAGGTAAGAGGGCCTAATTCCTACACACTCTCGCCAACACTTTCCTTTGTCTGCTTTGCATTTATGAGACTTACATTCTTGGTCTGAAGCTTTATTTCAGAAAACAAGAATGGTATTGGTGAAACCTACTTCAACAAATGTATTCTCCTAAAATGTGTCCAATGTGTTGTGCCTGCTCAGGGGGTCATTTAGCCTCTGACCCCCTGAGCAGGCACAGCACATTGGAAGAAGGATGCTTCTGTGCCTCCGAACCAGGAAGCCCCTGAGGTCTCCTTCTCAGTGCCACCATTTACAAATGATAGACCATTTGCAGATTAGTGCCTAACCCTTAGTGGCCTCATAGATAAGACGAAAAAGATATTTTCGTTATCCTTTACCACAAAATAGGATGTGTGTGTCAAAATATTGTATTAGTCCATTCTCACACAGCTAATAAAGACATACCTGAGATGGGGTAATTTATAAAGAAAAGAGGTTTAATTGACTCACAGTTCTGCCTGGCTGGGGAGGCCTCAGGAAACTTGCAATCACGATGGAAAGCACCTCTTCACAGGCCTGTAGGAGAGGTAGAATGAGTGTCAGTAAGGGGAAAATGCCAGCTGCTTAAAAAATCACCAGATCTCATGAGACTCACTCACTATCACAAGAACAGCATGGGGAAACCACACCCATGATTCAGTTACCTCCTACCAGGTCCCTACTACCACACATGGTGATTATAGAAACTACAATTGAAGATGAAATTTGGGTGGGGACACTGCCAAACCATATCACATATCTAGAAGCTCATACAGACCACAACAGGCACCCTAGAAAGCTCTTCCTGAATCACTCTCCCTGAAGTCTTGTAGTCCTGCGGCAGTGCCTCTAAGTACACCACCACAGAAAAGGGAAGTGGTGGTCAATTTTTGTAAATTCCATGTGTGTGACAAGAATGAGTGCTCTATGTTGGATACAAACATACACATATTAAGCGAATTAACTGTGGAAGTCAAATCCAATTTATCTTTGTTTAATTTTGATCTCCTTGATGGGTTGGCTTCTGAGAAAGTTGTGGACAGTTTCCCACACTGACTCTTCACTCAACCATTTATCCTCATGTTTTTGTCATATCTTTACAGCAGCAAATCCCAGCTAGACCTCTCCTAAGTGTTCTAATCTGTTCCCAAGTCCTCTGGTGCCTGATGAAGCTTTCTCAGTATTGTGGGGGATATTGAGAGCAAAATAATGTGCATGTTAAGGCCTACAAAGCAATAAAGCATTATTGTGAAGAGCAGAAGCTTTGGAGACAGACCCAAGTTCAAATCTTGGCACCATCACTTTCCAGCTTATGAACTTGGGAGGCTGAGTTTCTCTGAGCCTCAGAGCTTCTGTCTGTAAAATGGGGAAATTAACACCAGAAGTTAGGGTGGATTCAGTGAGATCATGCATGTCAAGCAGTTATCACAGAGCTGGGGAGAGAAAACTGTAAGGGTTTAATAAATGCTAACTTCTGTGAGTAACAACAGAAGGAATGACATAAACAACAGCAGCAGATGTTCACCTTCCTGGAGCTTAATGTGTTCTGGGCACTAAGCCAAGTGCTTCAGTCGTATCAGCTCATTCAATCCTCACAGCAGACCCCTAAGAGTGACAGGATGACCATCACCATTTTACAGAGGAGGCCACTGGGGCACAGAGGGGTGAGGTAGCCCACCCAAGGTAACCAGTGAGCGGTGGCTCCTGAACTGCACCTCCAGCATGAGAGCCTGGGCTCATCTTCTCAGGATCAAGTCTGTCACAAAACTAACAAAAAGACACACCACAAAAAGGGACTCTTTGTCTCACACCCCTTTCTGTGACCTCCCAGAAGTGCCCCGTAGCACCAGACTCCACTCTGGGTGGCTACTGCGGTTCCTCTTTTGTGTCTGAGAAACAAGGGTGCACAATAGGATCCAGCTGCCAGCTCCCTAAAGCCCAGCTCTCCCCCTATACTTCCAAAACAGCTAGTGGGTTTAGGATAAGAAAGCCCTTACTGGCTGCCTTGATCCAAATGTAGTTGGAAGCATCCGAGATAAAGGTGGGATGGAAAACCAAGCAAAGTGTTACAATTCACACAATAAAAAGGCACCATTAGGACACATTCAGGGAGAACATGTTACACTTCCAAAAGTTAACACTGTTAGATGAAAGCCCCAGCTTCCCAGTTTCAGTTCATTTCATGAAAAAAAAATCCCACTGTAAAAAAATCAAAAAACAAAAGCTAAACAATCAATAAGTATGATAAATAAAATGAGAATGTTGACCATGATGCCTGCTTCCACCCTGAACCCACAGCTTTCAGTGGAACCACAATCAATGGAGTAGATGTATCTCTTCCCAAGCCTTTTCCTTTGTAATCAATGCATATATATGTATAACTAAACATGTTTTGTTTGGAAAATATTTTGTTTCCACACAAAGGGTGTCACAACATGTGCATTGTCTGCAAACTAGCTTTGCTGGCTTTATTCAATCAACAAATAGGTTTGGGGAGTGAGACACAGGGAAAAAATGGGTTTGGAAAATTTTGCCAAGCCTGTACACACTTATATTGACTTTATTCTTCATGAATGACCGAAGCGTTTCCCATGGTATGGTGCTACCATAATAACTGATTTAACTTTGTCCTTCTGAATGGATATTTGGGTTCTCATGGTGGCATGCTCAAAGATGACCTCCTCCCCATGATCCCAGCCTCCTGGGATTCATGCCCTTGTGCAATCCCTTGCCCTTGAGAGTGGGCTGGCCTCATGACTTCTTTTAATCAATAGACTGGAGCAAAAGTGATGAAATGTCACTGCTGTGATTAGACTACAAGACATTGTAACTTGCCTCTTGCTAAGAGACTCTTCTCTTGCTGGTTTATGGAAGAGCCCATGTGGCAAGGAACTAAAGACAGTCTGTGGCCACAGGCCCACAAGTAACTAAATCCTGCCCTGCCAATAACCGTGTGAGTTTGGAAGTGGATCCTTCCCCATTTGAATCTCAGATGAGTCCCCGGCCCTGGCCAACATCTTCATGTGCTGTGAGAGACCCTGAAGCAGAGGATCCAGCTAAGCTGTGCCCAGATGCTCAATCCACAGAAACAGACACTAAATGTGTATTGTTTTAAGCTGCTACATTTGCGGTGGCTTGGTATACAGCAGTAGATAACTGATACTGCTGTTAATTGCTTTCTACTACAAACAAATGGAATAACTGCCCTTGTGCATACAATCAGGGGTGTGTTTTAGGATTAATTCCCAGACCTGAGATTGTTCAGTCTAAGAGTAAAGATATTTAATATAAAAAAATAACAGCAAATTGTCCTCCAAAATATTTAGCAAGTGACAATCATGCAAACAGTATGAAAGTTCCTACTTCTCCCCATGTTCTTGCCAAATGAAGTATCATTCATCATTGAAATCATATCAGTTTGAGAAAAATCAGTACTGCATTACTTTGATTGCATTTTTCTGATCACCTGTCAGGGTGAGCATTTTTTTAATGAATCCCTTGGCCATTTATTTTCCTCTTCTTCTGAGACTTCTCTGTTGATATTCTTTGTTTTCATCCTATTTTAATTGGATTTCAATTGGATTGAGCAACTGGAATGATAGATATAAATATTGCACTGGGGGGTACATGATGGCCATTGGTGATGCTGCTGTTGATTATTCAAAGTGCTATCCCATTTCTCCCTGTATATTTACTACTATTTTTCTTACAATTAACAAGCAATTTGTGGGATTTAGCAACATTTGATGATTCTTGCCTGAGCAAAACTTTATTATGGTAGATGTAAAATGATGATTTTCATCTCCAGCACTTCTTTCACATTTACCAGCCTACATTCAGCCTTCTTTGTGGCTAAGACTCTCCCCTTTCTCTCACTTATTTATTGTTTTTATTAGTAAGGACTCACAATTTCCTGTTCTTCTCAATGGCTTATAATTTATTACTGTCTTTAATTAATTGGTGCTCAAATTTTCCCAGTTTGGCCAGTGGGATTCCCTCCAAGTTGGCTATTATTTCCCTGTGACATGCCCACTTTTTCTTTCTTTCTCTCTTTTTCGTTTCTTTTTAAACTCACTTCTTTACTTCCTGGCACGACACTATCCCATGCTCACTTTATACCTCCCTGCACCAGCCCTGGAATCAGCCATTTCTGTGAAAAGCTCTGGTTCTTTTGAGTGGGCAAAGGTATTAGAGACAAAAATCTGGGCACAAGATATGCCCCTTAACACGGACCCACTTTAAGTGCAGTTTGATGGATTTGAATGAATGCATGAACTTCTGTAACAACTACCACAATCAAGATACAGAGTTTCCTTCACCCCTCAAAGCCTCCTTACCTTGCTTGCTCTTATGCAATTACCTCTGTCCAAAATGTCCCATTCCCTTTCTTCTACCCACCCTGCAAAGCCATGATTGAACATTTATGCCTTCTTAGATTTTGTTCCATTTTCGTCAGCAAATGCTCATGATTTCCTCTTCATTCTCACAAAAAAAGAGAGTAAAGGTGCTTGCTCAGCAGTTCTACAACTGCTCTAATGAAGACTGATTTTCTTATCAGTTTTGTGTCCTTGGAAGAGTTAATCAACCTCTCTGTCCATTGATTTCCCATCTGTAAAATGGGTCACTCTTGAACCAGTCCTGTATCTACCACATGTAAACCTGTCAGTGGTTTAACCTCTAAAGTATCTTTTGGATCTTTGCCCTGCAGACAGCTCCACAGCCACCACTCCAGTACCTTTCTCTTGGAAATCTGTCTGGTCTCCCAAATTCCACCTTTGGGCTCATTCTAATGCATTCTCTGCAACACAGCCAAAGTCATCTTAAGAAATGTCCATCATTTCTTGATTAAAAACTCTTAATGGGTTAGGTATAGAAGGAAAGTTCCTCAATACAACTAAAGACATTTATGAAAAACCCATAGCTAACATCATAATCAACAGGGAACAACTGTTCTTTATGATCCAGCACAAGGCAGGGATGCCCGCTCTTGCCATTTCTATTCAACACAGTGCTGGGAGTATTAGAAAGAAGTATAGCAAGCATCTAAATTAGAAAGAAAGAAGAAAAATTGTCTTTATTTGCAGATGACATAATCCTATATGTGGAAAACCCAAAGAGTTCACGAAAAACCGTGAGAACTAGTAACTACACTCAGTAAAGTTACAGGATACAAAATTGGCATACAAAAATTAGAAGCATTTTTATACACAAATAACAGCAATATTAATAAGACATTTTGAAAAATCTCATTTATGATAGCATGAAAAATGGGAATAGATTTAACCAAGAAAGTGAAAGATTTAGGATGGAAAACTATAAAACCTTGATTTAAAAGTTGAAGAAGACACAAATAAATAGAAAGATGTTCTGTATTTATGGATTAGAAAAATTAATATTGTTTAAATATCCATAGTACCTGAAACAATATACAGATTCAACATAATCCCTATCAAAATTCCTATGGCATTCTTCATAGAAATAGAAAAAAATTAAATCCATATAGAACCATTTAAAAAAACCAAATAGCTAAAGAAGTACTGAGGAAGAACAAAGTTGGAAGGATCACACTTCCTAATTTATAATTTTATCACAAAGCTATAGAAAGCAAAATAGCATGATAAAATCATAAAATATATATAGACCAGTGGATAAGAATAGAAAGTGTAGAAACAAATCCAACTAATTTTTGACCAGGACACTAAGAGGACGCAATGGGGGGAATGATAGTCTCTTTAATAAATGCTGCTGGAAAAACTGGATTTCCATTGCAAAGAAATGGAATTGAACCCTTATATTATACCATATACAAAAACCAACTCAAAATGGATTAAAGACCTAAATCCGAGACCTGAAACCATAAAACTCTTAGAAGAGAACATAGGGGCACAGCTCATTGGTTTGGCAATAATTTTTTTTTATATCACACCAAATGCCCAGGCTACCAAAACAAAAATAAATGAATAGGACTACATCGAACAAAAATGTTCTACCAGCAAAGGAAACAATCAACAAAATAAAAAGGCAACCTATAGATTGAGAAAAAAGTATTTTCATAATTAATATCTGATAAGGAGTTATTTAAGGTTGTTGCAAATAGATCCCAAATGTATTCATCGAATCCATTTGGATATTTAATTATATCCAAAATTTGTACAGAACTCTTGCAAGTCAATAGCAGGAAAAAACATGATTAAAAAAATAGGGAAAGGTCCTGACAGATACTTTTCCAAAGAAGACATAAAAGCAACCAATAGGTATATGAAAAGATACTCTCAACATCATTAATCATTGGAAAAATGCAGATTAAGATCACCATGAGATATCACCTCAAACTTGTTAGGATGATTATTATCAAAAACACAAGAGGCTGGAGTGGTGGCTCCTGCCTGTAATCCCAGCACTTAGGGAGGCCAAGGCAGGTGGATCATAAGTTCAGGAGTTTGAGACCAGTCTGGCCAACATAGTGAAACCCTGTCTCTATTAAACAAAAAATACAAAAAATTAGCTGGGCATGGTGGTGGGTACCTGTAATCCCAGCTACTTGGGAAACTGAGGCAGGAGAATCTCTTGAACCTGGGAGGCAGAGGTTGCAGTGAGCCGAGATGGCACCACTGCACTCCAACTCGGGAGACAGTGCATTGTAAAAAACAAACAACAACAAGAAAAAACAAGACATAAGTGTTGGTGAGGTTGTGGAGAAAAGGAAACTCCAGTACACTGTTGGTAGAAATGTAGATTGGTGTGGCCATTCTGGAAAACAGTATGAAGGTTCCAAAGGAAATTAATAATAGGTCTACCATATGACACGGCAATCCCTCTTCTGGGTATATACCCAAAGGAGATGAAATTACTGCCTCGTAAAGATAACTGTCCTGCCATGTTCATTATAGCATTATTCATCACCGCCAAAATATGGCAACAACCTAGGTGCCTATCAATGGATGAATGGCTCAAAGAAATTGTGGTGTATTTATATAAACATAATGGAATATTGTTCAAAAATAAAGAAAATTGGCCGGGCACAGTGGCTAACACCTGTAATCCCAGCACTTTGGGAGGCCAAGGCGGGTGGATCACCTGAGGTCAGGAGTTTGAGACCAGCTTGGCCAACATGATGAAACCTGGTCTCTACTAAAAATACAGAAATTAGCTGGGTATGGTGGCAGGCACCTGCAATCTTAGCTACTCAGGAGGCTGAGGCAGGAGAATTGCTGGAACCCGAGAGGTGGAGGTCACAGTGAGCTAAAATCTCGCTACTGCACCCCAGCTCAGGCAATAAGAGCAAGACTCTGTTTCAAAAAAAAGGAAATTCTACAATTTGCCACACATACATAGACCTGGAGGACATTATGGCAAGTGAAAGAAGCTGGCACTGAAAGAAAAATACTGCATCACGATCAAACATAGATGTGGAATTGTAAGAAAAAAAGATCAAATACATAGAGGGTAACACAGTGGTTACTGGGGTTGGGGGCAGCAGGGAGGAAATGAGGAGAGGCAGGTCAAAGAATACAAAGAAGCAGATATACAGGATCAGTAAGTCCGGAGATTTATGTACAACATGAAGACTATAGTGAATAAAATTATAGTGTATTATGGATTTTTGTTAAATAAGTAGATTTTAGCTGCTCTTGTCACAGAAAAGTAATCATGCGAGATGGTATGTTAATTCATTTCACTGTAGTAACCATTTTATTATCAATACCTGTCCCATAACGTTATGTTGTGAACCTCAAATATACACAAAAATAATTTATTTTAAGAAACACCAATCAGCACCGTGACCTGACAGCTGCTACAAACTCAGTGGCTTCTCAGTGCCATGATGAGGACGCCCTCCATCCCTCTCCACATGGCTTGTAAGAAAGAACCTTCTGGAACTGACCTCTCCTTGCACACATCACACAGTGCTCCCTGACCTGCTTTCCACAAAAGCATCCAATTCTCCATGCGCCATCCTGCCCTCTCTTGCTGGAACACTTTCCCTCTTTCACCTAGACCTTCCTGTGATTCCATACTCAGAGAGACTTCCACTGGCTTCCCTGATGAGGTCAGATTCCCCCACCGTGCACTCCTCTAGCTCTCGTCCCTTTTTTGCACTCACTATAGTTGTACCATCTCTTTGGTATTTTGCGATATACTTGATAAATGTCAGTCTCCCTAACTGGAATCTAATCTCACAACAGCAGGCACTGTTTTGCCAGGACTGACACTCAGTGGGTATTAGTTGAAAGAATGAATCACTCATAGGATTGGTGTTGGGATGAATGGGGTAACACATGGCATGGCCTGAAACAGAACAGCACATGGAAAAGCAATGCCAGAGGCAGGAATTTTTATACATAGTTTCATCACTCTTAATTACCATTTTCTATTGTGAATTCTCCTTTAGAAGGCTGTCTTCTCTACCATTCCAAAGACAAAATGAAGATGGGGACTAAGTCACGCTCCTCTCATTTCTCCACCACCTGGTACAGTGTCTGTGTTTAGTATGGGTTCAATAAGTGTGTGATGAATCAATAAGCAACTAATGAATGAATGGAGTCATTTAACCTCTACATGCTTCTGTTACCCCATCTGTGAGAAGGGGAAAATAGAAGCACCTAACTGATGGGCTGGTTGGGAGGGAAGTATTAACCTGGATTTATATTTGCAATTGTACATTCTCTTTTAAATCAATATGCAATGCATTAGGCAAATGTAAGGGATTTGAGTTATCAGGCCCACTATAGAAGAGTCATGTGTAGGGCAGAGGGGAGTTTGTAGAGGGGGCATTTCTCTCTTCACACACACAAGACATCATCTCTCCCTATTTAGAAAACCCTGAAGTTCTCATCATATACCTCTCTTCTTAAGTTCATTTCACATTTCTCTAACCACAACTTACATATGTTTTATTAGCTATGGGATAGAATACATTTTTCCTTATATTGCTCTCTACTGTTCTTTAAAGACGCTGCTATTCACTCTTATTCATTTAATCAATCCTTCATTGGATTATGCAATATTCAAAGCAAACAAGATCTGAAAATGCTCGATTTGGGATTTTTCCCCCAGTTAGGTATGATTATTTGTTCTAACCATATATATATATATATACACACACATATATATATGTGTATATATATATATATATATACACATATATATGTGTGTGTATATATATATATATATACGTATATGGTTTTTTACCTCATCCCTAAATAACTTCAAAAAACTAATATATGCCCTTCTCAAAACCTCAATAAACATGAAAACAAAGCTCTGTCAATTGTCTGACTTCAAATAAAAATCTGACAAATGCCACATCTTCCCAATAGTCCTGGTGATTGACATTTGAACAATTTCGTCACACTGGTCATTTAGCATTGTGTCAGTCAGTGCCTGGTCACTTGCATCTGAGAGGTTTGCCTCTGAAGATACAGTGCTCTTTCATGTGCCTGGTATAAAACAGTGAGACCCTATCCGTGACTATCTTCTTGGGTTGATCTTTCTAGTTTTGAATGAGAAATTTAAGGATGGCCACTGTCTATTTAGTATTCAGCTCATAGTTATGAAATCATCGACATTTTCCATTTAAATTTTATTGGTGAGAATCTTGTCTAGGAAACTGAATCATGCTTTCAGTTCCTCACATCCCAGGACATAGTGCTTTTTCTTCAAAAGTAAATAGGGCACTGTCTTGCGCTTTTTCTGAATTTCTTGTCAAGCAAAAAACCCTTTTCTTCGGGGCCAGCATTCACCATTTGTGCCTGTCTTTTACTCTGACTGAAAAAGAAAATGATTCAGTCTTCCAGCTGGCTATTCTCTGGTTGCTTTAATTCATGGGAAGCCAAGAAGGAGAAATTGGTAGGTTCAACAGTGTTGGACAGGGATAAACAGAATCATATCACATTAACTGTAATTTACAGCATGTCAACACATCCCTGCTTCTGCCAAAGCCGGCACAGATCAGCCCCCATTCGAAAAAAGAGAAAACAGGGTGGGGCTTGGGGGATTGAACAGAGAATCTAAATTTCTATTTTCTAAGGGAGAGTTTGAGAACTAGAGCCCCATTAGCACTTTCTTGAATGTTTTGCTCATTCACGCTATAAAAATAAATAACACAAAATATTTTCTGGACTAAGCCTACTCTATTGCTAAAACCAAAGCCAGCCTGCTTCCAAATAGACTCACTGAGGCTCATTTTGCTAGCATGGACATTTTCAGGCTGGCTGGCGGCCACTGGAGGAGTTACTGAAATTCAATTCAAAATTATGTACTCTGCATGAAAATGCCCATTTATGAGCATTCAAAAGGCTGAAGAATTTCACAGGAACATGACAGCAATGACAACTTTTAGGACCGACCAGCATTGCCTGGAGATGATTACCCCTGAAACACACACATGGTCTGAGAGCTTTGCTGGAGAGCCTTCTAAAGGCTGGGACTGTTTGTGTTCAGATGGAATCTCTGTCTATGAAGCTATTTATTACAGGCTGAGAAAACAAATATCTGCAACAGGGGATTGGTGGAATTTGTAGCTGAAATACCCATAGTGGGGTTAACATCATAGATCCCAACCAGATCAGAGCCCAGAGCTGAGAGGATCATTTTCTAACCTGAGGGTTTCCAACACATTCAGAGGTGGAACACCTGGAGTTATGTTCTCTCTGCAGAACCCCAGGAAACACTGATAGCATTTTTTTTTTCCAGCAAATAACCTAGGAACAATTTTTCTAGCTAAAACAATGGCTGGTGTAGGTTTACCATTAACAACTCAACCCTAAATATTGTGCTTTTAAAAAAGTGTCTTTCTCTCCTACAAGAATGAAATAATCTCTTTGAGGACAGGGACTTGATCTTACTGCTGCATTCCTGGAGCCTCAGAGGCAACATATTGTTCAAATGAATGTGCCTGGTCATTTCAGAGTTCTTCCGACAAATTCATCTGCCACTGTTAAATCTGTTAGTGACTAGGTAGACAGCAGCACATGTTTTAAAAGGAAATTATGGGCAAGAAGAGCACTCAGTAGTTAAGAAAATCCAATCCACAACATCATTTCATCCTCTACATTTGGAGACGACCTCCATTATAATACTTTAAAAGTGGTCATTCCTTAAGCATTTCTGAGGTCTACCTCTATTGAACACCAGCAATTGGTAAAAACGAAGTTGAGGGCTATTGGCCTAACCTATCCTGACATTGCTGAGAATTTATGCTTAGAACGCAAGTCAGATTAGGAGACCTGGTCCTCAGCTTGACCAGCTAATATTAATAAATGTTTATGGAATAAATGTATTGCATGAGTGATTCCATATTGTTGTGCAATGCCCCGAAATCAGAGATGTCCAATTTCCACTTCTACAGTCTTAGTCAGTATAGCCTGTGTTTTTGCAGGACTTGGAGAGACATAATTCATTCATTTGATAAATATTCTCTCATGATCTTCCTATGTACTAGGTACTGTCCTGGTCCTGGTTAGATAATGATGAATAAAACCAAGCTCCTGCCCTCTTGGAGATCATTTTATTCTATGGAGGAGAAAAATCGTTAAAAACAAAAGTATAATAGAAGATCAGTTACTGTTAAAAGCTGTAAAGATAAATAAGATGAGGAGACAGAGGGGAAGGCAGTGAGGATATTCAAGAAGATTTCTCTGGAGAGGGAACATTTGAACAAATACTTGAATTAAATAAAAGCAGACACTAAGTGATCATAGGGGTGACTAACATCTGACAAGACCCGAAAGGGCTTTTTGGTCTGAAGAAGGATCACACGATGACATAAAAACAATCAGACAAGGACAGTTTATTACACAACTATACTTGAGTGCTGAAAATAATTGGAAACATGTTGCTTCTTCCACTAGCCTGGCAGAAATTTAGTGAGGTACACAGAAAAGTAGAAGGTTTAAGGACATATCATTACAGCAAATTCTGAAATATCCAGTCCTGCCTGGTCATAATAAAAACCTGTGGAGAAGTTACTCTGTGAAACCCGGGTATATATTTGCAAGAAGTCTTTATCCTTAATTCCTATCTTAGTCTGTTCAGGATTTTATACCCAAAATACCATAAACTGTGTGGCTTATAAACAACAGAATTTTTTTTCTCACAGTTCTCAAGACTGGGAAGTCCAAGATTAAGCCATGGAGAGATTGTGTGTCTGCAGAAGGCCTGCTGTCTGGTTCAAAGACAACGGCCTTCTCACTGTGTCCTTACAAGGCAGAGGGGCAAGGGATCTCTCCGGGTCCCTTTAATAAGGACACTAATTCTGTTCATGAGGGCTCCACTCTTGTGACCTAATCACCTTGCAAAATTCCCACCTCTAAATACCATCACATGGGGAAACGGGTTTTGACAAATGAATTAGGGGTGGGGGTCGCATAAACATTTAACGTATAGCAACTACTAAATATTATTTGTTGATTTATTTGTCATAGCCAACATAAAAATAGAGACAAGATGAGTTCCAGCAGAAAAAGTGCCCACTTTGAGGAGAGAGACATAATGGGCAACACCTGGGCTCTGCAATGCCCAGCCATGTCATCTTGCATGTTGTCTCTGTGTGTAGCTTTCATGTTTGAAACATGAAAATGGTCAAGTCTGGTCTGTAGAGCTGTGCTGAGAATTATTGATGATAATGTTTATAAAGGACTATCCTATCCCACTGGTGGTGGAGAGGTGGTAATATATAGAATGTTATACAAAAAATCAGAAAGGGAAAACACTTCTCACCAAAAGAAAAAAAAAAAACTACCGAAGGATAATTTTTCTCCACCCTCCGCAGAATCACTGTCTTCAAATCTTAACTCATCAGCACTAATACCCAGAGTGCAGTCCACTCACAGATTGGGTATATGTGTTACAGAGCTCTTTGTAGGAGTATATATATTATGTAAACTTCTATTTCAAAAATGAAGTCTGCACACATAGTCTCTTAAAACTGTTGGGACTTCTGCACTGGTAGACAAAACCAACTCAAACTAATTGATGACAACTCCAACCCGAATCCACAGATGATTTTAAGAACTTAGCCTTATGAGCAAACTTTCTAACTAGAACTAGAACAACCTGGTGCTATCTAGGAGAGGATGATATTAATTAGTACAAACAAACGGATGTAAAACAATTATTTTTTCAGCTAAACGTTCATCCTCCATGCATCCATCCATACCCCCATCCAGCCAACAGACATTTACTGAGTGCCATGTGTCAGACATTGGTTTACATGATTGGGATTCAGCAAGAAAACAGGCAACATTGCTGCTGACCTCATGAAGCATATATTTTAATTCACAATACAGATCAACACAAACAGATAAATTTATCAATAGTGTGTCATGTTGACCAGTGTTATGAAGACATGAGTGCATACTCAGGATAGGCGGTAAACACATGACAGCTCAGGTGAGGTAGAGTGGTCAGGGACTTCTCTGAGGATGGGACATGTAAGTCAAGACACAGATGGAATGAAAAAGTGAGTCATGTAAAGATCTGGGAGAAAAGCATTCATTCTAGGCAGAGCAAACAGCAAGTGCCAGGGCTCTGAGGCGAGACTGTCTTAGAAAATGTCTTAGACACTTTCTAAGCCTAGCAAGAGGGCCAGCATAGCTGCAGCGGATGGCAAGGTAGAGAGTGGAAAGAAATGAGTTTGAAGAGAGAGGCAGGGCCAGATCACCTAGGGCCTCATAGGCCATACTAAGAGTTTTCTAGTTGATTCTAAGTGTGATAAGAGGTCTTTGACTTTTATTTTCCAGTAAAAGAGTGATTTGATCCAATTTTCTTTTTTAAAAAAGAGTTTCATTGTTATGGGAGAATTACAACTCTGCTGTGTTGTAGGAGATAACAGGTTCTGGAGATGGAGAAGGGAGAAGAGGAAAAAACCAGAGAGACCCATTAGGAAGTTACTATAATAGTAATCCTAAAAGAAACGGCAGCAGCTTAGACCAGGGCAGTAGTAAGCAGGAATTGTAAGAAGCAGTCAGATTAGGACCTCTTTTAAAGTAGAAGGAACAGACCTCCTGCTGGAGTAGATGTATGAGGGAAAGAGAATTTTGAGGCACACCTAATGTTTTCAGCCAAATGAGCACTTGGGGTACATTTACTGAGATGGGAAGACAAGAAAACAGCAGAATTGAAGGGAAAATCAAGAATTATTTTTGGGGTGTGCTCATTTGAGATGCTAATTACACATCTAGTTAGAGATGCTGAGCACTCAGATGGAAGTGAAACAAATATCCATGATTTGCTGCTGAGGGGGGTTCAATGTCAAAAATTCAAGGAGTAAGCCCTCAGTAAATGTGGTTCTCTTATCACGTAAACTTTGGGAAATACTTCATTTTTTTCTCTCAAGAAATAAATTCTTACCAACTTGACTGAGTGAATATATCTAGAATTCTACACTTCCAATTATTGAATACACATTATTTTTAAAGAATATATGGAACATTTACCAAAACAGATCATATACTGGAGCAAAGAGCAAGCCTCAACAACTTTCAAAGGAGAAATTTTTTTTTAACCTCAGTGGAATTAAACTAGAAATCAATAATGAAAATATAACTAAAAAACATCCAAATGCTTGGAAATTATGCAACACACTTCTATTTAACCTATGAGTCAAAGAAATGATTAAAATGGAAATTAGAAAATATTTTCAGCTGAATAGCAGTGAAAATATATCAAAATGTGTGGGATGCAACTCAAGAGGTAGAGGAAACTTTTCAATACATATATTAGAAAAGAGTGAAAATAAATGCGCTAAGCTTCCATTTCGATAAACCATAAATAGATTAACACATTAAACTCAAAGGAAAGAAATGATGCAAATTCGAGCAGAAAGCAAGGAGAAAACAGACATTTAATGGGGAAATCTAACAAAGCCAGGAGTTGATTCTTTGGAAAGATGAGTAAGTTGATAAATTCCTAGAAAACCTGATTAAGAAAAGAGAGACAGGGAGAGAGAAACAGAGGGAGAGAAAAGAGAGAGAAAAAACAGAGAAAGAAAAAGAGAGACAATGTAAGTGACCATTATCAGGATTTTAAAAGGTCACATCACTACAGATCATGTAGACATTAAAAGGATTATAATAGGCTAATTTGAAAAACTTTGCCAATAAATCCAACAACTTAGATGGAATAGGTAAATCCCTTGTAAAACACAACTTATCAAAACTAAAACAAAAAGAAATAAGAAATCTGTTTTTTGAAAAAAGGAATATTTAATTAAAAACCTTTTCACAAAGGAAACTCCAGGCCCAGATTATTTCATGAGTAAAATCTTCCTAATGTTTAAGAAACAATAGCAAACTTACGTAAACTCTTTCAGAGTTTAGAGAAAGAAAATATTTTTAAACTCATTTTATGAGGTCAGCCTAACCCTGATACCAAAATATGATAAAGCCATTATAAGAATAAATAAATAAATAAATAAATAAATAACTACAGGCCAATCTCTCTCATAAATATACATGTATATATGTAACAATTTCTTTCAAAAATCAAATATGCCTTTGTTTCAGTCTATTTTATTCAGTTAGACTAACTTGTAAGTACATTTGAGACACTTTGATGGCCCTAGAAAACATTCCAGGGTTGGAAATTTTTCAAACTGCAATCTTAAATTAAAAAGTAAGTGCCTATAGTTCACCTGATGCTCCCAAATAATATATTTGTGTCCCTACAATAAAATTAATTATAATTCATCTTTTGGGGACAAACTCATCTTTTGGTTCATTTAAAAAATAGTTAAAATGAAGAGAGTCCAATGACATCAGCCAAGCTTTCCATAACTCATTAGCATGACAAATATCTGCTGACATAACTGATAACATTGAGATCATTTCTTACTGTCTTTTTTGGATGAGTTGTGAATGAAAGCAGGTACACAATCATGTATTGGGACATACTTGTACATAAAAGATTTTTGTACCAAATCACCGTGATGAAGAACTGTGATTTTATTAAGCAACAAATAGCAATTCACTGATTCAAGTTTTTATATAATAAACTATTACATTAAAAGATAGTGGTTTAATATTTTCTTCTCATAAACATTTTCAAATGTCTTCATGTGCCATGTTATTAATCTTCGTACCCCTGAAATACATCCACCTGAGCTGGCCATTTTGGAATACACATCAGTGGGGCTAAACTATCAGCAAGATACCTACGTAATCCACATGGCTGATTTATTTATTGGATTGACTGGATGTTTCATAAGTGTTTACAAACCAGTCAGCTGCAGGGGCTGCAGGGCAATGATTCTGGAAGTGTGGTGCTCAGACCAGCAGCATGAACTTCACTCGGGAACTTATTAGAAATTCAGGTTCTCTAATTCCAGTTCAGACCCATTAAATGAGAAACCAAAACAGAAAAATAGCCATATGTACTTTCATGAGTTCTCCAAGGAGTTCTGATACCACCCACCCCTCATGTCTGAGAATTGCTGACAGACCCACTGAGGATTCAATGGTTAAATGATTATCAGTGTTATCTACCTATCATCAATCAATCAATCAATCTATCTATCTATCTATCTACCTATCTATCTACCTATCTATCTATCTATCACCTATCTTCCTGCAATACTTATACCATTCAGGGCTCACATATATAACACCTTCTTCTAAGACACAGTTTTCAAAGAAACAAAAGGAAAAAGTTATGGAGAAATTAAAGGTCATAATAATTTGAAATTGCTTTAAATATTGATAGGAGATCAGTAACTGTCATTCAGTTTTCACAGTGGCATAGATAAAATTATTTATGGAGTTAGGCCTAATTTCCAGGCACTTGATTTTAGCTCCTCTCTTTTCTAACTCAAGAGTCCTTATCAGAAGGACAAGTGGGTGAGAAGATGCTACTTCTACCACCATGATCGACACGTGGGATGTGTAGATTGATTAAAAGAATCGGCTCTGGAGCCTGAGTTTGAAGTATACTTCCTCCTTACTATCTGTGAGACCTTGGGCAAGTCTCTTAACCTTTCCGTGCCCCAATTTCCTCATCTAAAACAGAGACAATAATTGCTCCCACCTCATGGGGTTGTGAGGCTTAAACAAAATGATATCGATCTAATGTTATTCGGATAGAACTTGGCACATAGTAACACTCGGTAAGTGTTAGCAATTATTATCATTAGCTTTAATACTATTGGACCAAACAAAAGTAATCCACTCATCAATTACATTTTATAACTGATGACCCAGACTGAGCCCTCCGAGTTTCTTAGTGACAGAAACTCAAGAGCTGGATTAGGCAAAAAGGAGAAAATTTACTGGTCTACTTACTCAAATGATGGAAATAGGAGCATGAATTGTCCTCAAGGATGACTGCATCCAGGGACTCAAACACACCCAGGACCCTCCCCTCTGTCTCTGTCCTCTGTGCTTCTCCCTGCATTAACTTCACTCTGTTAGACAAAAAGCCAGCTGCTTTCACAGGGCAGAGAGCGCAGGCACCAAGTCATTCTAGTTTTAAAGCCTCAGGTGTAACCGGAGAAGATGATCCAACTAACAGACTCAAGGGACAGCCATGTCACCCAGCCTGGGTGACTGCCCTTCTTAGGACCAATTTCTCTGGCCAAGGTCGGGCTCCTTCCTGTTACACACCCCTTCTGCGGGAGTGACACCAATCCACCACGAGTTTTGCCAAGGATTTATATCCCTTTAGGGTAGGCCCTGAGAAGCCTTCCTAAGCCATCTGGCTTGAGAGAAGTAACCAACCATTTTATTCCTTCTTCCTGTTGTTGCTGTCATTCTGGCCATTTCGAAATCTGGTTCGTGATGAGTGTCCCATCTTTCACGGCTTTTGTTGAGTTTGACCCCAGGCTGGAAACGGGATGTGTGTTTATTTTACCTGACAAAGTACCCATGGCTGAAAAGCTTGGAGCACTCGAGTACTGTATTTTCTCCCCCTCCAGATGGGGCTGTAATTATAATTTAACTGTCTGGGTCCAACTTAAGGTGAGGAAAAGATATATTAAGTTTGCACACATGTTACTCGCCTACCCCCACCCACATCCCTTCGGCTATCCACATTTCATAGGCAACCACCTTCTGTGGGAGGAGTGTGTGTGTGTGTGTGTGTGTGTGTGTGTACACAGTCGTGTTACAATTCTCATTTTGCAAAGTTTATGCAAAAACCAAACACCTGGGTTCAGAGTTTCCTAAAGGAGTCATCTGAAGTAGGTGCTTTACGCCAAAATGTCACAAAGATTTATGTGCTTTCATTTGTGCATTAAATTGAGGACAGGTGGGAGAATGCTCAGGCCTGAGAAAAACTGATAGCTCATTTCTTCCTTCGAAGAGAGATGGCTGTTATGACTACTGCTGGTTTAGATAAAATAGATACAGACCTTGTTTTTTTTTTTTTAAAGAGGGCTCATGTTTGAAAAACAGTATTTCAGCAGTCAAATAATTACCTCTGCGATCATGTTTCTCACAAATATGAAACCCTGGACTAAGATCCCACGGTGAGTCCTGCCCCCAGTTCCAAAAGAACAGGCAATATCATGCCCAACAGCCAAGAAAACAGCCGGACCTCCATGCACACTCACCAAGGAAGGGTCCCTGGAATTGAAGCAAGTGACGGCCTCAACACATTCCATTTTAATGGCTTGCAACAGAGTCAGTTACACATATGTAACCACTCATTTTTTAATTTGATTCTTGTTTCAAACACCTTTCCAGGACCCAATACATCTAAAAAATGTCATCACTTGATAGGTCGCTACTCTATGCCTGGCCTTGAAACAAGCGATTCGATGTGCTGAGTATTCACCTGGATTTGAAATAAGACTGTGAATTTGCATTTCAGAAAGGGAATACTACTTGGAAAACCCGGTCTGCCAGACTTTTCACAAAGGGAAAGGATTGCTACACTGGAAAAGCTTGGTGGTCAGCCTCCCCCGGGCAGGATGCTGCTTGTCCCTCCGATGACCTGGAGGCATATTGGAGAAATCAAAATTATTCTGTTCACTTGATCCTTCTGAGGTTCAAGCTGAGCTTCTGAATCAAATATTTATCAAACCATTGACTGATTTCCGAAGCAAGAATTTTCTATTTGGAAACCAGAGCTATGTTCACATTGAGGGGCAAAGGACATACAATTAAGTCCCTGTTTTTGTATGACTTCACTCAATTACATAGATACACATGAAACTTGAAACCACCTAATGATTTCTGATCTTTTCTTGTGTAGGCAATTTCTACAATTCTAGTGATCTGATGGTCATTTAAAACAACCACTAAATGTGATAATCAGAGAGTAAGAAAAGCTCAAAAAAGCAATGGGAAAAGCTTTCAGATAAAATGCCCTATAACTCCCAGACATTTTTGTATAAGTTTACTTAACAGTTCAGCTTGAGATACGTACGTGTTTGTGGGTGATAACCATGACTGTTGAAGGGCGGTAGATAAAGGAAGACATTTTATAAATTGGAGAAAAATGGTGCTAATAGTTCAATAAGATAAATGCTTGCCTTTTAAAGTTGAATTCCAGAAGAGATTGCAACACAGAAACTAACACAACACTTTTTTTCCATGCCAGGAAAACATGCTGTCTTGCACCCAGATTGGACAGCTGTGTGTTACAGCTTGAAAACACTGGGATGGTACACTATTTCATTTCTATAATTTATACATATTTTTCTTTTATTACTTTAAATTTTGATTAAAATTCTACTGCTTAGAGCTGCTGTGGACTCAGGATGTGAAGGAAAGCCACAGAAGCTCCCTTCTCCTTTTTGTCCACCACCAGCAAAACAAGGTGCTGTGTGGTCACATAAGGACAAAGATCTGGATGAAGTAAAGGTGGGTTTCAGAGGGTAAAGAGTGAGGAGACAGAAGGGAAACACTATGTGATTCCACCTATAATTTCTCACAACACATGGCTGCTGCCCACTGTGGGGACATAAATTACAGATTGTTCCTAGTACATGCTCATGACCTATTGTTATTCTTCTTGCATACCTGTATAGTAAAGCTCACATTATCAGGGTTTGGTTCTAAAGTCAGCAAGGCAAAACTAACCAAGAGTTGACCTTTCCCTGCAAATCTCTGAAAATGTCCAATAGTAGAGTACACAGACATATCTTTGTCAGCATGTGCAGCACAGCAGATCCTTCCACCAGTAAGGAAATAGATTTCTGTTCTCTCAGCAGAGCACAGAAAGTAGCTGGCTTGAACATAGGGGCCGGGTTCTTCAAATAATATGGTTTTTAAAGAGCAGAATTGCCCTGAGTATAGGCAGATGCTTATGCTAGGAGATGCACTAGGGAACCAGGACAGAAAAAGGAAACATCACATTTCCATTTCCTATCTCATGCCAAGGCATAACCCAGTGGAAGGAAATGTACCCAGAATTGATCTGGGTGGGCGTGGCTTCATTTGACCAAGTTAAGCATGTCCAAGAGGGATTCCACCCATAACCACAGGCAAGGCTGGTGTTAAGTCATGACACATTGGTATGCTGAACTGCCCAGTGAAAACTCTAATTGGTTAGTACCCAAAATGCCAGTTCTTAAAGTTTTTCCTGTAACCACCCCAGAACGCACATGTGGACCCGCATACGTGGTACCACACACACCCCCATATCTTCATCTCCATCACTGCAGCATAGGCATTATGTCTGGGACTCCCTAGATTTAAGGGTGCTTTTATTTATCCTCCAAAGCCCAGCTCAAATCTAACCAGCCTTGTGCAGTCTTCCTTGCTTTTCTGCAAATGGGTGTGATCTCTCTTCTACTTCTGTCATTTTCCTTTCTTTATACTCTGCCTTTCTTTATAAGTGGTTGGTGACCTGATTTCCCACCTAGGAGGTGAGCTCACGGATCCTTAGTGACCTCTTTTTCAGGAGTATTAAAAGGCCGCCTTTTACAAAGTTAAAGATCAATGGATGTTTCACAGAAAATAAAATATCAAGTGAACCAATCACATAAAACACATATTCATTAATTTATTAGGCCATAGAGAGCCATGAAAAACATAATGAATTAACTCTGAAAACACTAGCTCTATTAATATAAAATGCATTATCTTCTGAGGGTTTAATGTGACCAAACCATTCTTGCCCATGTCCCAGTCTCTCCTTGCAGTTTCCTAATTCCAACCACCACCACTGGAAAGATGGAATAGAAAACACCGAATGACAAATGAATTATGAAACTTACAACCTGGCCTCTATCCTGGTAGAGTTGGGTGTTGAGTCAAGAAATCATTTACCTATGAGCTTTCCTCTTTACAGAAAAGACTGTTCAACTGTCTGTTTCATTCTCTCTCTCATTCTCTCTCTCCCCCCCCACCCCCTACCCTCCCCACGTGCTGGTTCACCCTCAATTTTCTCCCTGACTTATAAATTCCCTAATTGCCCTAATACCATACCAGGAAGTAACCTCTTCCCATACACCACTGTGGATCTCCTGTAGGGAGCGTAAGAGTGTAATTCCTGTATCACCTCCCTCTGTGGAAGTCAAAGGGCCAGAGCCAAACCCACCTTTCACAGATTCAGCACAGACAGGGAGGGCTCTCTCTTGGCAGCTTGAACCTTGATCTCAGAGCTCAAGGGCAAGAGGTCGGGCCCCAGAGTAGTGGCAACACTTTGTTTCAGCTGGCCTGGCAGTGGGCTTTGCTTCCATTCCTGGTCCTGTCTCCCTGGCCCTCACACTAGTCTTGGCATCTGCCCACTTTTCTAGCCTCTTATTCCTCCCTCTGCGAGTTCCCCAGTAGCCTCCTAATAAAATTTCCAGCACTTCAACTAACCCAAATCAGTTTCTCTTGCTACCAGCCAATACTTTTAACCAAGAGGAGCGTCAGAAGAAATGTTTTTTATATGCTCTGAGTTCCAAGTACACTGAGATGGGTTCAACCACAGCAGGCAAGAGCATTAAGCTGGTAACTAGTCTTGTTCATATTGCAAAACTAGCTTTTGTAGGCGAGTGGTTGTTATTTCTGAGGAAACACCCGCTGCTGCCTGTCTGAATCCAGTGGTCCTTCTATGTCGCCTGCTTATTTTGTGGGGTGTCTCCTTGCATTTAAAAGCTGACTCGATTTCAAACGTTCCAACACACACATTCAACAGCTACTTCTGTAGTATCAAAGATAAAAAGGTTTTTGCATCATGTTGTCATGGACCAATATATTCTTTAAAGATAATTAGTTTGTTTCCTTAGTGAGCTTTACCTGCTCACTCAATCCCCTTGGGAAAGCGCCATTACTGTTACTTAACTCTCTTGGGGGACATTGAAAATGACTCCATCTTATTGGCTCTAACTGGTTAAAGTAGCCAAATCAAAGCTTCAGAGTTCCAACCCAAATATTTCTTTTTTTGGTTCGTATGCACATAATTATACATGATTTACAGTGACGCACAAGATTTCCGGAAATAAAAACAGGAATCATTGTTCAAAATTTTATTCAATCCAGAAAAAATATACCCAGGCAACAGAAGACAGATGTCATGAACATGGGACATGTGAGGCTGGAAAATGTTTGCCAAGTACATCTTTACAACCCCTGAATTCCCATAAAGGGCAGGAAAGCAAACAAGATCTTGGTGGGGCTCAGGGAGGGAAATGAAGTTCTCAGAGGGTTCGAAGCCTTTGTGTTGCTCTAATAACTTCCCCTCCTGTGATCCAGTGATTAGAAATATTCTCCAGAGTATGAAGCTCTCAAACAAAGGGCAAACTGGGAGTAGGGGGTCCAGATGGAGACCAAGCTATGTGGAGTCTTAAAGAAACACTCAAGGTAAGCAATGAAGTAGAAACCATAAGGCCGCTACTTGTTGGAACTAGAATTGCCAAATGTCCTGAGACCAAGGGATTAGTAGCCCAAGACTCATCCCCTAGGGCAGAGGGGAAGGTAGGAGTACCATGTTCACTCCTGATGGAAGGTCAGACAACCAAATACTGAACTGCTTATCTGAGCTGAACTTGTGAACTCCTGAGGTTTCCCCACCCTGAGTAGTAAAAGCTGTGAACCATATACCCCATGGAATACTATGCAGCCATAAAAAAGATGAGTTAATGTCCTTTGCAGGGACATGGATGAAGCTGGAAACCATTATCCCCAGCAAACTAACACAAAAGCAGAAAACCAAACACCGCATGTTCTCACTCATAAGTGGGAGTTGAACAATGAGAACACATAGACACAGGGAAGGGAACATCGCACACCAGGGCCTGTTGGTGCAGGGGGGACTAGGGGTGAGATAGCATTAGGAGAAATACCTAATGTGGATGATGGGGTGATGGGTGCAGCAAAGCACCATGGCACGTGTATAACGATGTAACAAACATACATGTTCTGCACATGTATCCCAGAACTTAAAATATAATGATAATAATAAGCTGTGTATAGTGATCAGCTCTACATAACAAGTTGTCATTGAAAGGAAACTGGGCCAAAACACCAATTGGGATTTCCTGAGGATTTATGGATAAAATCGGATTCATTCAGTTGACCCTGGGCCATATTTTTTCCTATCATCACCTCCTCAAAAGATGGGGAGATGCTCCCTACAACCACCGAGGGACAGATTGGCTTCTGTGGGTCTAGTGGGATCCTAGCTCTAGAAGGAGTTGTTCACACCCATCTCCCAATCTAAGTAGACAAATGAGAGGCCTCTGTTTTTGGTGTGGGGCCTCTAAAATGCCCTGGGCTTGAGCCCTTGCCTACCCCCTCAGCCCATGTCACACTCTCTTCCTCTCATACCTCTCATGTACCTGTCACTCAGCCTTCAGCCACTTCCCAGGCCTTATTCTAGTTGCCACCTTTGGATCTTTGTCTCTGCCATTGCTCTTTCTGGAATGTTCTTTCCCATGACCAATTCTTTTCTTAGCTCTCCACTTAAATACCAACCTTCACAGAGAATGCTTCCCTAGAGCTTCTCTTGAGTAGTTCCCATCTTGTTCACTCCTAGAGCAGGTGTTGGCAAATTATGGACCAAGGGTCAAATCCACTGAGCCACCTAGTTTTATGAATAAAGTTTTATTGGAACACAGCTGTGCTCTTTCATTTACAAGTCTGTGGCTGCTTTCACCCTATAGTGGCAGAGTTGAGTGGTTGTGACAGAGACCGTATGGCCTGCAAAGCCAAAAATATTTACTATCTGGCCCTTTGCTGAAAATGTTTGCTGACCCCTGTTCCACAGATTTCAGACATTCTATCATTATTTTTCTTTACTCACTTATTTCCATTTAAGCCTGTATGTCCAGGAATGCAGGGATCTTGTCTGTTTTATTCATGTTCTTATCCCTGGCATCCAGCACACTGCCTGGCACAAAGGCAACACAAAACACGATCACTAAGCAGGAATTACCATTTCCATTTTCCAGATGGAAATGCTAAGGGTGAAAGGAAGGAAGTGTATCTGTGCTGGAGTGAACTCACTGTGGGGCATGGGCTATTATTTCTTTTGCTCTCATTTTCTTAATGGCTTTTATCCAGATGGACTTAACTTGACTCTTCTTTGAATGGTCTCTTTCTTCTCTTCCTTACGACAAGTCAAGGCCAGTGACTAGACTCTATTAAGGAACAGAATCCAGCCTTGAGACTCTTTTGTCCAACTTTTGACTGAGACATGGATACATCTTTCATGTTGTTGGATATTCACCTGTCTTTGATCAACCCGAACACTAACATCTTGGGTATAGAATGGATTTTTCTCCATCTTTCTGGGATCCACTTAAATCCCTTTGGCTTGAGTGACACTCCTGGCAAGTTTTCATGAGTAGGACAAAAGAATAATGTTCCTGAATCATGTGCCTAATTAGAGCATATATATATATATATATATATATATATATATATATATTTTCATTTATCCTGCCATAAGCCTTTTTTATTAATATATTTAGCCAGCATGAGGATTATTATTAGATACTCTTGTTTCTAAAACTTCATCCTAAGGATAAGGCAAGCAGGAATTTCCTTCTAAAGCAACTTACTGTTGCTACTTTTAATAATCGAAGGTTTTAGTACAGTGATTTCTCCTTAATCCTCTCAATAATCCCAGCAAAATCTGGGTGTCAGAAAGTGGAAGACAACCCTCCTGCATTTTGCCGGGTATCTAAGACATGGTGCTAATAGAGTCTAGCTAAACCAAAGATCATTTCAAAACAAGAGATTAAGATGTGGGTAAACCAAGAAGCCCACACAACTCCTTCTGTGGAACCAGGAAATGAGCATCTAGTTGAAAATAGTGCCTGTTTTTCTGCCTCCATACTTTTTTCTACCATCTCAGCGTTGCATTAAGACTTAGCCCTAATTAACTGCAGTATGGCATGGAGCCACGAAAACACAGGCAGCCAAAAATCTTTACCGGAGTGCACCAAGAAAGCAAATCCCTTTTGTGCCGAGGATGCCACCAATTCTGTCACCAACCCCTCGCAGCCTGACAGAGACAAGGATCAGGGGATAATGCCAAAAGCAAGTAAAGACCACTGTTGGATGTGAAAATGCAGCAGCACCAGGCCCTCCTGAGGCTCCCACCCCAGGAAAGCTGGGAGGGACAGTGCACATTTTTTTCATGGGGTACTCCTTTCACAGGCAGTCAGAACGTAACTCTCTGTTGCCAGAAACCATTCATCAGACTCTGCAGAAAAGGCTGTCAGCTCGGCCTACAGGCCCCAAGCCAGCCTGTCAGGATCCAGGCTAGCAGCCAGAGTGTCAGGGGCTGTGGCTGGTAGCCAACCAGGACTTTGATGTCTAAGGGTTGGCCGGCTGGTATGTGAGGGTGGCCAGTGGGCTCTGAAACCGTATGCCGTGCTCAGAGGTCATGGGTTCTGAAAGTAAGCAGGTCGTTAGAGTATCTCTAATAAAGATGGAGGTAGGCATTTTATATTGTTTAAAAAAATTGTTGAAATTATTTCAGTATTTGTTTTGATTTAAATTTCCATTACACATGCTTTTTATTATGCAACTCAATTAGTATATAAAAGATTTTTCTGTTTAAAATGTTTAAATGAACATAATTGTACAATTTGGAAAGATTACAATGCTTTTATTTAATTAACACTGCAATAAATACATCGCTCTGTAATGAACCCCATACTTTTAGGCCATTAACCATTCAATAAATTTGCAATATGGAAGGTCCTTTATGGAAAAGAAGATAAATAAAGCTATTTAAATGAATGTACGACAGCTATGATGCTAAGCAGCAAATTATAGCTTTTTGCTTCTCATCCACTAGAGTTGTACCTTGATTACAAACACATGCGAGCGTAATAAACAGCATACATTTCAATTACTATTTTGAACATGAGGACCCTGGATGCTAAAGAAAAATGCTGCAGCATTGGTGCAGCTCCACTCGTCTTCCCAATGAGAAACTCTTTCAGAATCTGTCCAAAAGGTTCATCTGTTGTTTGCCTTATCAAGCCAGGGCTGAGCCTGCCAAAACAAAAATAATGTCCCTCAGGCCGCCTCTCAGAACCAGCTGGTTCCACGGGTGATCACAGAGTTAAAGCCACTCCACAGCGCGATGCTCTCTGACAAAGGACTACCTGTGATGGGCCTAGCCGTAGCAGAGGTTACGTCCAGCCCTGCTCTCTGTCTTCCTGTCACCACCACACACCAGTTACAAGCAAAATGATAAACTCCAGTCCGATGGCCCTCCGCCCTCATCCAAACACCTTCGGCTCCTTCCATTACTGAGCCCTGCAAGGATGGCACACACAGCAGTACCCAAGAGCCCAAGTTTCAGGTGAAGCTTAGAGTGATTAAGGGTAGGCATAGGGTCCCAGAGCCAAGGTGAGGCTACAATTTTGTCTTCTCCATGCACCTTATGAACATTGGCAGCACCTTATTAATATTGGTAGCTATAATATTGTGCTAAAATGTATTAACATCAGAAACAAGGACTGATATGGAATTATTATTATTTCCCAAGGATTATTATACTGCATTTTATAGATGAGGAAACTGAAGCTTAGAGATGTGAGGAACCTGGCGCAACATTGCAGGAAGTAAATGGTAGAGTCAAGCCCAAGCTATGGAGCTGCTCCCAGGAGTCTATCTTCAGGTGGTACTTAGGATGATCCTTCCTTTGGCTTACTCAGTGCTCTTTCTTTTGCTCTCCTTCATAGTCTATTCCTTTTTTTTTTTGAGACAAAGTCTCCCTCTGTTGCCCAGGCTGGAGTGCAGTGGCACGATCTCGGCTCACTGCTGCAACCTCCACCTCCAGGTTCAAGTGATTCTCCTGCCTCAGCCTCTCCAGTAGCTAGGATTACAGGTGTGTACCACCATGCCCAGCTAATTGGTGCCTGTCTCAGATAAATCTTAAAAGAATCGCAAATGCATAAATGGGATCTCTTCTTTAACCCTTTTCTCCCTATACATCAGAAAAGATGGTAGCCCACAACCTTTCAACAGAGGCCTCCTTTGGTATTCAACCAGCCATATGGGGCTTGCATGGCAAAGAGCTTACAGGGACAGCAGACAAAGAACACAGTGGGTGTAGAGTCAGGCCTGGTTTTAAGTCCCACCTCTGGTGTCTACTAGCTATGTGGCTTTGACCAGCCTGCTTATCCTCTCTGCGTCTCATTTTTCTAAACTATAAAATGTAAATAATGATGATTCCTATCTTCATATGGTTATTCTGAGATATGTATCAGATAACCAAATTTATCTAAATTAGCTTAGTATAATAGTATAATATGTGGTAAATGCTTAGTGCCTAGCATGTAATAAATGCTTAGGAAAAGACTTTGCATTCCTCATTACAGCTTTAGAGAAAACCTAAATAACTCAACTGATCATTCAACCAAATATTATTGAGCGTCTATTGTTTTCTGGATACTGCTCCCAATATGTGGGATAGATGACTTTTCTGTTCCTGGTTCTGCACTACTTTATACCATGTTTATGGGGCGGGGGTGCTCATAAAACAAATAAGTAGACAAAACCCATAATATTTCAAGTGACAAAAATAAGGCAGGATGAAAGAATTGCATGATAAAGATAGCTGTACAAAAAGGTGATATTTGAATCAGGTCCGAATAGAGACGGCAGAGCACATACCAGGGTGCCTGACACACAGCAGGAAGTCAGCAATCATGCAGTGGAGGCTGAAATACGGACTGCCCAGCTCACCAACCCCAGTCATCCAGCATGTGGCTAGATTTGTTCATTTCGGTGTACAAAGATTTACATTGACCTGCTGTGTGCCAGGCACTAGGGGAGACAGTGAAGTTGCCTTTAGGTTCGAGCCAGCTTATGGACCTTCTGCATTGGGATGCTGCTGTTAAAGGGCGGCATGATGGCCTTTTCTAGACTCTAGAACATTCCAGTACCCAGATCTCTCTTCTAAGAAGGTAAGCATGGAATATGAAAGTAAAAGGCAGGCCAGGATTAGACCCACGTGATGGGTGTAGTAAAAGACCACTGGTCAGAGGTGAAATGCAAAATACCTGGAATGGAGGAGACATCTGACAGATTGTAGTTATTTTTATTTTTTCCTTCAAAAATAAATGCTGAGTTTCTACCTAGTACCAAGTTCTAGCTAAAAACTAAGATAAAAATGATACCCTCCTTGTTCTTGAGGAGTTCAGTCTCTTATTCTCTTAACCATCAAGATTATACATCTCTTCACATTTTTCCTAAAACTGATTCCCTATTTTTACATCAATTTTGTCATTATATTCTTGTATGTCATAAGCCAGAAATAATTTAAAGACCCATCCAGGATGTAACCAGACAGATGGATGGATGGACAGACAGAGGGATGGATGATCATCCAAGGCAAATCTAAGATGCTGCTCAGAAACCTAAGCCTTCAGTCAACTAAAAACAAGAATAGAACAGCTCAACATTTCAGTGGCTGGATTGAGCTTTTCTTTCTTTTCTGAAATGGATTTGCAATGTCTTCTAAGACTCGATTTCTTCATAAGCAGTGAAGAACTCTCATGGGTTGGGGTAGTGTTGTCTGTAGGGTCTTATTTGGAAGCCTTCATTTCCCCAGTAATAATCATGTATGTCATACATGTCTAATGTTTTTAAAGGGCATTCACATCTCTTAGATTATGTTAATGGCAGCCCTATGTGGGATAGGATAATTATTTTAATGTTTATTAAAGAGTTGAGAAAACAAGTTGAAAGACTTCCTAGAGTCTGTTGACAATCTTGGACTGGAGAAACCAGAACATTAGAACCAAAATGTCATGAGAAGTAATTCAGAGCTTCTTTTCAGGAGTATTAGAGGGTTGCCTTTTACAAAGTCAGTGGTGAATAGATGTTTCATAGAAAAGAAAATAACAAGTGAATGAATCACATGAAATCACATTCTCATTCATTTGTTTGTGTGGACCACAGAGAGCCATTTAAAAACATAATTAATTAAGTCTGAAAATTCTTGTTAGATGAGTATGAGATGCATGAACTTCTGATGGTTTTATGTGACCAAATCATTCTTGTCTGTGTCCCTAATCTCTCCTTCCAATTTCCTAATCCCAACCACCACCACTGGAAAGGTGGAATAGAAGACACTACATGATAAAGGAATTACGAAATTTACCACTTGGAATCTGTCCTGGTAGAGATGGGAGGTGTTACCAGCTTTTTTCTGTACAGA
This sequence comes from Cebus imitator, assembly GCF_001604975.1. Lineage (NCBI taxonomy): Eukaryota > Metazoa > Chordata > Mammalia > Primates > Cebidae > Cebus > Cebus imitator. The sequence goes on from NW_016107323.1 coordinate 12,418,080, forward strand.
AGACTGTACAGCTCTTTCTTTCTCTCCACATTTCTTCTTTCTCTCATTTGCTTTCTCTCTTTGCTATCTGTCTTTCTCTCTTACTTCCCTTCCTTTTCATCCTTTTTTCATTGACTTCTTTTTTGTTCTTGTGTCACTCTAGCTTTACCATGGGTCTATCATGTTCTACTGCAAACTGAACTTCTTTCAGATCTTCCAAGGTCTTATAACTGCTCTCAGCTTTGTATTTCCTCATTTGCAGCATCTTAGCATGAAGCACACACATAAACTCTGCCCAGTATTTGCCTGTAGTGGAAATCTATCATTTCCATTCATGACATCTCTTACCCTCTTTTTGGAAAGAGCATGCCAGTGCTCCTTGGAAGAACCATCTCTCCCTGGTTTCCATGTATCCCTTCCCTTCTCCAGCTCCATGGATCTGCACACATCTGGCAAGTAAGAGAATTCCATCCCTCAGGCTCAGTGATTGGTTCATAGATGGGCACATGAGTCAAGCCAGGCCAATGGGATCAATCCCAGGATTTTTTTCTGCTGAGTTTTGAAGCTAGTGGGGTGAGTCTAGAATTTATCTTTGCCACCACTTGGAGACAGACTGCTTGAAAAAGAAACCAAACTGTGGTAAGCAGAGCTGAGGGATTGTAACAGATCACTAACCACGTTATTTGAGCACCTGCATCCAGTCATGGCTGAAGCTGGTCTATTTAGTCTTCTGAATTTCACAAGCCAGTAAATGACCTTCCAAAATGAAGCCAGTTTGAAGTGGTGTAGTAGATTAATCTGGTACTACTCCTTGTTAGATGCATGCCTTTGCCTTGTGGATTTACAGTTTCTCTAATAGTCAGAATCTATTTCCCCTCCCCTTGAATCTAGGCTGGCCTTGTGACTTTCCTTAGCGATTAGGATGTTAGCCAACAAAAATAGAGGTTTGAAATGTGTTTATGTGATAGAACTTGTTCATTCTTACACTTCTGTTATTGCCATGGGGACTTGCCAGAGCCAGCGTGCTAGAGGATGAGATGCATAGGGCCCAATTGCCAGTGTGACCCCAGCCAATAGCCAGCTGACCCCAAAACATGTGAATGAGCTCTGTCAAGAACAGAAGGATCACTCAACCAATCCCAGTATACATTTATTTTAAAAACTAGAGACAGAGTCTTGCCATGTTACCCAGACTGATCTCAAACTCCTGGGCTCAAGCAATCCTTCCATCTCAGCCTTCCAAAGTATTGGGATTATAGGTGTGAGCCACCATAGCTAGTCAACCAGTTTAAATTTCTGACCCACAGACTCATGAGCTAAATAAATGCTTATTGTTTGAAGGCACTGAATTTTGGAGTGGTTTGTTAAACAGCACTATGCTGTCAATAAATAATGGAGAGTGTTGTTTTTCCATCGTTTGCAACCAAGGGAGTCTAAATATATTAGTGCCCATAAGGGATCCCACACAGCTGCTGATATTTCTCTCATTATAGCATTTAATGTGCTCTTTTGTAATTGGTATTTGCCTGTCTGCACACCCCTCCAAACCAGCACTGTCCAACAGAACTCTTACAAAGATAGAGATACTCTATGCTGGCATCGTTCACAGTAATAGCTACTAGCTACATGTGGCTATTGAGTACTCCAAGTGTCTAGTATGATTAAGAAATGGAATTTTGAATTTTATTTAATTTGGATTAAGTTTAAATAGCCACCTGCAGTTAGTGCCTAGCATACTGGACAGCACAGCTCCAATATGTAAACCCTTTAAAAACAGGAGTTGTATCCATCTTGTTCATTATCACATGTCCAGGGAAAGAGATAAGGTTAATAATTTTTTATGATAAAGAAATATATTCTTCTAACTCTCTTAGGAATTTCTCACTCCCTGGTAAGTAGACCCATCAAGCCCAATGAGGTAAATAACCTTAGATGTCACCACTTTTCAAAAGCACCATAAACGACTCAGAAACATTTTGTCTGGAGGGCATTAGTATCCCAGTCACAACACCCTAAATGCCAAAGATTTAGTACTTTTATTGGCTAATGTATTAGTCTGTTTTCATGTTGCCAATAAAGACATACCCATGACTGGGTAATTTACAAAAGAAAGAGGTTTAATTGGACTTAGTTCCACCTGGCTGGGGAAGCCTTGCAATCATGGTGGAAGGCAAGGAGGAACAAATCACATATGATGTGGATGGCGGCAGGCTTGAAGAGCTTGTGCAGGGCAACTCCCATTTTTAAAACCATCAGATTTTGTGAGATCCATTCACTGTCACGAGAATAGCACAGGAAAGACCCAACCCATAATTCAATCATCTCCGACTTATTCCCTCCTACAATACGTGAGAATTTTGGGAGCTACAAAATGAGATTTGGGTGGTGACACAGAGCCAAACCAAACCAGCTAGTAAGCAAAAAGGAACTTTCTGGATAAATCCTAAGCAAACATGGAAGTACAGTTGTTCCTACCACATGTGTTTCTCTTCAATGACAAACAGACCGTAAGGTGTATCCTGCTTCTGGTTGGAGGACAACCTCCAGGAGGTCCATAGGATAGGGAAGCAGCAGGATTCGTTCTTAAATAGCTCAAACACCACAGGAGTTAGAACTCTCAGAAAACACCTGCCTAATCCCTTCCAGTGTTGGGAATGTTGGAGTGGATGCTTCTAGAAGTGTTCAAGGGTGTGGTGGGAAGTGGTTGGGGTGAAAGGAGAGATGAGAGATAAGTTTCTAATATAGAATGTTCAACTTCACATGTCACCAAAGGACTTCATAATCAGCCCAATCTGTGATTCGTGCCAGGCAAAAGAAAGGGGACTCTGAAGTGCTTTCACGTATCTAGAACCCTTATTTTTTCTTCCTAAGATGTTATTGGTTTTTTTAGAAAGATCTTGACATTTCTGTGATCCAGAAGTAAGAGTCCAAGCTATTAGTTGAAAACAGTGTTTACCATGTAATAGATGCCCAACAAATGCTTAAATAACTGCTTTAAAAATAATTACTGTTGTTTGCAAGACTTCATATTAAGCAATGGTCATCTCTTAAGAAGGCAGAAAGGAGGAGGCTGAGCTTGCTTTTTTGTGATATTAAGTGAGTTCTCCTCTTTGTGTCTTCTGCATATATATTAGAGGGTTATAGAAAAACTACTTTCTAAGCCATGTGTTGGAAGTCCTAAATACAGGATGTTTTTCTAGCCAAATTTCATCCAACCCAGAAATGCTTTCGGGGTTCTTCAGACTCCCTTTTCATACCATGGTGTGTCTCATTATCCAAGGTCAGCAGTGATTTAGTCTACTTGAATTGTGGAGATTTGCAGAATTTGAGCTGAGTATAAAAGGGCAGAAAATGAACTGTGGCCAAACAAAAGGAGACTAATTCTTACAAAGGAATTATGTAATTTTCAGTTTTGATAAGAGATGTGGATGCTGAATATATTCCCAGAATAGTAGGAACATTAATATCACTGATCGTGGTACCCATATTAACAATAACATTGCTTAAGATATGTCCAGCACTTTAATAAGTACTTCACAAGTACTCTCTCACTTAAAGAACCTTTGCAGTAGGGACCATCATTATGTTCAATTAATGAAGAAACTGGGGCTCAGCGATTAAAAAAAAAAAAACAAACTTGTCCAAGATATCACTCCTAGAAAGTGGGAGAGTCAAGATTCTAAGCCAGGTCCTCTGGCCAGGAGGCCCAGGCTGTCAACCACTGAGTCATGGGAGCGCTGCTTGGTAATTGCCTTAAAGCCTTGGAAAGCCAAATACCGCAGCAACATGAATCCCTGGGAAGCTTTGTCAATGTTTTCTTAAAAACCCTAACTGCACCTGAAAACAAGTAAACATTAAAAACAGAGTTTTGAAGAGTTTTTTTTTTTTTTTGCACACCAGGAAGTCTAGACACCTGCTTTTGTATATTTTCTGGAATGGGGGAAAAATAGACTCATTGTATGAAATTTATTTCAGCCATTTAGAGAGGTTTTAGTAAAGATGGGTTACATTTGCTATTCAGCAGTGAGACATAAATGTTTAACACAAGGTCTTCCTCCTTACCCACCCTGCCCCTACGGATGCTTTGAATAATGCAAAGTCTGTTTTAAGCTCTGCTGATTTACTCAAGAAAAAGGTCAGAATATTTTGAAATATTGGTCATACAGTCTGGCATACAGGAGCATTAAAACATAGGGTAAAACTCAACAAGCTACTTCCTGTCTGCTGCTTCTCAAGACTTCATGGGCTCATAACACTTAATAAAAAAACATGAGCTGTAAATAATACCTGATTTAAACTGCGTGTCCCATTAAATGAACTAGATATTTGGAAGACCTTTTCATTCTTGCCGGGGACTATATAAACCTTTAGTGCATAAGATGTTCATTTCCTGCTCTTTGAGGACTGACTATGTGCTAGGCACTTCACTGTTGGCTTGATTCCCATGAACTGACTGAGAGTCAAACATCTTTGATCCACAAAACTGAAATTTCATGTGGTTTACATGTTTTATCTTCTAATCTTTACAACAACTGGTAAAGTAAGTCCTCTTACTCATCCAAGTTCATTCATATATCCACTCCAGGAGGACAGAAACTCATGGGCTTTATCACTTCCAAGTCCTTAAGTACTTAAAACAGGGCCTAGCATATCGTAGGTGCTCATTAATTATTGGATGAATCAATATATGTATGGATGGATAGGTGGGTCAATGGATGGATAGATGGATGGGTGGGTGGGCAGGTGGGTAAACAGATGAATAGATGGGAAACTAAAGCCTAGGTAGATCATTCAGCAAGAAAGTGGCCAAGCCAGGTTTTGAACCCAGGTCTGCATTTCCTGTAATTATCCTGCAAAGCTCTTTGCCAAGCATGCAACTGGTTAAAGAGAGAATGCACCAATTGCCGTCCTCATTTCTAGTCCCATGACCTTCTCTAAAGTCCCACCCTGTGTATGTGGGCAGAGGAAGAACACGGGACATCCTGTGGCAGCACGGTCAACTGCCTGTTCAGGCCTTCGCAGGCCCTAGATGTTTGGGGCAAGAGGGACAGCAGAGGGGCAACCTTGCTGAAGAGGGTTTCAAATGCCCTTCATACTGAAAAAGAGAGGAAGGGCGTGGGAATAGCCAGCAGTTATACGGAAGGACAAACATCACAACTGGAGGAGACTGAGGTGGAGAGGAGACCCGATGTTTCACACGCAGACCTGTGGAGCTGTTTCTACAATGTCCACATCAGGCTGCAATGCTTCATTAAGTGGGGCCCCCAAGGGTTAACCAGGAAGGTGGAAGGGGCAGAACAGAGCAGGGGAAAATAAACCTCGAGGAGGAGGAAGAAGGGGAAGAAACTTGGGCTGGAATCACTTTGTTTTATGAATAGTTTATGAGGCGTATCAGGAGTCACCCTAACGGGCAAGGGCTGGAATGTTTTCTAACTTTAAAGTGGAAGCCGCCCACCAGGCTGCGAGTGTGGGAGCGGCAAAATATGAAAAATGCAGAGGCCCCTCTCTGCACTGCCCAGCTATCTTGTAAAACATGGATCCCCAGGCCGCATATACTAGCAAATCTGTCTCACTTGAGATGCTAAAACCACCTTGGAGTTTTACACAGCCACTGTGCCCAGCCAAATGTTTTCAGGCAGCTTCTGTCTTGCTGGGAAAAGTGTCCTGGGTGGACCCTGCGGCTGAGGAGACATTTGGAGAGGAGGACCACAGAGATGGGGGGCAGGGGGCGGTGGTGGCAGAGCTTACCTCTACACCAACTGCTTTCTGAACTCAGAAATACACACTGGTCACCGTGGCGCAAGAAGGAGGTGAAGCCAGGGCTAGGTGTTCTTGCTGGGCGGGGTAAGGAACACACAAGGAGCCTCAGAAAGAAATCTTTATTTGTCCAAAAGAGCTTGATGCCTTTAACAGTCCCCTCTCCACCCAAAGCCACAGGTGCCCTATAAACTGACCCCTCTATCCAAGGCCTTGGGAAACAATTTCTCCCTGCCTTCCCCAACCGCTGGACTCCAGGTCCAGGATGGAGCCCCACACCTCCATGGATGGCCTGCCTGTGTCTAGGCTGCTTCTCTGCCCTTGCCTATCCCTAGAACTTATCCCAGGAACATCCCTTGGGTTCTTGAGACCAGTGTCCCAAGATTCCCCTTTGCCCACTCACTTCTGGATTCAAGCCAGGGTCTGTCCCCGAGCCTCTTGCTTGCTTGGAATGTGAATTCAGACTTTATTCAGCAGGCTAATGCAAGGGACAGTGCTGGTGCAAGGCTGCAGATGAAGGGCAGGGAGACATCCCACCATTGGGTGCACAGTCTCAGCCTCCACCTTATAACATACTGCATTCTCCTCTTCCATTCATGAGCCCTGAAAATCTGGCTTTCCAAGACATCCCCCTACCCAAACTGCTCTACCTCAGTGGAAATTCAAACCAACATTTCTTGATAAGGTTTTCTCTTACTCTGACTTGAAAAGGTTTTTGTCTTTTTTTCCCCCTTTCCAGAAAGGTAGAAAGTTTTTCACAGGGTCTAGTATGTACTGGTGTCCTTGTAATCACACCTACTCTGCCTCAGAACATGCTGTCTCGCTGTTAGGGCAGAGTCTGTGTATCCACTTGAGGAGACTCTGCTACCCTCTGGCATTCTCATGGCTCATTCTGGAATACAAACTATTCCTTGTAGGAAATGGATAATGTGACATTATTGAAGACGTTAAACATAGCGTCGGGCCAGGGGATTCATGATGTCCAATGAATGAAGCTTGTTATCTTGCTTCCTTGATTCATTCATTCATTTGAAATTAATGAGAGCTTGCCATGTATCAAAACACAAAGTCCTCAGAGCTCACAGTTTAGTGAAGGGAGAGAAGCAATACACAACAAGCCCATCAATAAATGAACACGATCCCTTAAGATAGTAGCCAGGCAGTGGAGAAGATACTGGAATTGAGAGTGAAAAGCAGACTTAGAAGGATGGAAGTGTGGTGGAAGTCTATGTACAAACACCTCCCCCCGCCCCCACCGAGAGCAAAGGTTAAGCAATCCTACTATCTAGAAGCTTTCTCGAAACCCAACAGAGTCCTAAGGAGTTAATCTGATCTCTGAGAAAGAAAAAATAAGAACCCTTTTTCTACACAGGGCTGGTCTGAATGGACAAAAGTCATTCTACTGCAAAGACCAGACCCAGGTACTCATGGTGCATTTCAGTGTGAGGAAAGAAAGATTCCTGGCTGGCAGCAACAAGCGACACGAAATGAGAGAGTGCATGGGTGAGAACACCCGGTCAACTGGGCTTGAACACATAGAAGATGGTGGTGAGAGGGAGAGGTCCCTTCCAACCAGCTCTAGGCCTGGACAGTGGGACCATCCACAGCAGTTGTTGGGCACCTTCCGAAGGTAGAGAAACCAGTAACTCCCCATTGAAGCCAATGGGGGGCACGTGCTGCAAGTAGTAAGCTTAGGAATTTGGGAGCTGTGGTCAAGTCTCTCAAGGCATTCCTGTTTGCATCCTACTTTATGTAACTGTGGTGCCACATGGTCGTACACTGCAGGGGATGGGGGCTGGAGCAAAGCAGGGTGATGCCTGGGGAGTGCGAAAACCAAGGCTTGGCTAGCATCAAGGGAGTTGCCCTGGACTCAGGTGAAGCAGGCTGAGAGGTTAAGGTAATCCTTCTGTGGGTATTACACAAGTCTGTGCCCCTACTGAAAATTCTATTTCTTCTGAACATGCTCCTTGAAGGACCTCCTCTTTGAAAAGGCCAATATGTGTCCTAAAAACGGCTCAGTAAGGACACAGCTATGACAAACCTCTTAGAGACAGAGGAGAGATTTACAGGAACTCACAGAAAAATAGCAGGTAGTAAGTCCATTTTAGGAGGAGGGAGCACTAAAGAACCTATAGCACAGGAAGAAATAAACTGAAATGCTGAGAATGGGAGGGAGTGGGCTTGTAAATAAGAATAAAAGCTGAGAGCAGGTGATCAAAGGAGAGACTCCTCATTACAATTACAGTAATACTTACAATGGCAGCCTGAGGCATTTGTTAGCATTCACTAGGTACTAGGTGCTAGGTAATGGGCTCACATCTTCTTAAAGAGAGGTATTATGATTTTCATGATTCTTCTAGAAGGGAAAACTGACTTTCTTACAAATTCGAGGAACCTTCCCAAGACCTAAGACTGCACAGCTGTTAGACAGCACAGACACATCTAGATCCAGAGCACCTGACACTGGACATCCAATAGGGCAGTCCCCGTCCAGTGAGATCCAGTGACCACTTATGCAGGAATCACAGAAGGGCCTAATAATCTGGCCTTTCCTAGACTTTGCTGGACATGCAAAATCAAAATCTGCACTTGGGGCCTGGAGATTCACCTTTCAAAAGCTCCTTGGGTGATACTGAAACACACTCTTGTTTAAGAACCAGGCAGTTAGGGGCAGTGAGTAGATGGGATTGTTTGCAACAGAGGGCTTCTAAGAATCTAGGGGCTTGAGGGCTACAGGATTTTTTTTTATCTCGTTCCTGACATTTAAAAGAGAGGGACAAGGCCCACTCTATGGAGTGCTGGGAGGACTCCATCTACGCACGATGTTAATGGCTGTTGATCTGGGTGTGATGGGGTGAACAAGGACCGCTGCCTCCTGCCTTCCCCAGGGACCTGGCTTAGCACACTGAAGTCAGGAGGGCGACTGGAATAACTGTGTACAGATGAAGGCAGAAGATCCCAGCTTCTCAGAACGAAGATCTTAAACTCGACAGATTTTAGCTTCAGGAAGAAATAAGTAGAAATGGAGATGGGGCCAGAGACCCAGGAGTGCCTACTGCAAAGGCTGGCCATGGTTCATGATAGTTCCACATAACTTGCAAGGGTTAAAACCAGCGTATGCAGGGAAGAGTCATCACTGATGAAATAACAGCATTACCTGTCAGGAAGAGAGGCCCAAATATTTTCCACGTTCCTGAGGACCCGTTCTGAGAAAGGCAAGCTACTGAAAGGGCCTCTTTAGTTCCTGATGTTTTCATATTCCCAGGCTCTCACGATAGAGGGGTCTTAGCCTTGAATCTGCCCCTGTGAGTCCTGCACAATATCCTTTGTGCTACTGGCTTCATCAAAGAACTGAGCCTCCACCATGAGACTGTAATCTGAAGGCAGGAGGCACAGTGGGGGTGACAAGGAGTGAGCTTTCATCTTCCTACGGAGGAGCTGCCTATACTTTGCTCCCACTCTCCTTTCTGTTGCACTTTGGGTGGAATAGTGGGCCATTGTTGGGGAGGGTCTGCCACTACCCAGCCCCCATAGGCCAAGGGCTGGGAGGCTTCTGTACATACACTCTTTGGCACTAGTCAACAGGCCCCCAAGCTGCTGCCCTGTGAAAGCACCTCCATAAGGGGTTGGAAGGCTGATGGTTGCACAGCAAGTGTCGTTTTTGGAGGAGGAGGAAGCAGGCCCTGCAGGTCCCCACCCCTGTCCTTGGAACACTAAGGCTCTTTTCCCGGTTTTGCCTAGTTGGAATGGAACATCCCAATTTGAAGGAGACACCCTGCAGGCTTGGTCACAGGTACATTTTTACACCTGGTTGGAGAAAATGTGCAACACTGCAGAGGAGTTCCAGCCAGAGCACTTCAGTGACACATTGGCATAGGAACACACACACTCAGGCACACTCATGCATCCTGCCTTCGAGAGGCGGACCACGTAACACAGGCCAGTTACATGCAGGATGTGCAGGCCAGACAGACACAGACCCAATGGTGAGACTGCATGGTTACTGGTGGGATGAGGTGTGTGCAGGTCACTCTGCAGGACCCAGTGCTGGGGCGGGCATTGGTGGAACAGCCTGCCGGAGAAAGGGCAGATTTGCCCAGATCTGGTCCCAGCCCCTGGATAGGCACACTTTAGCTGCAATACATCCACTGAGGAGATTCCTACGAGCTCTCCAAACTACTTGCTAAAATCCCTCAGCCCATAACCAGGCTCAAGTGTTTGTCTACTTGGACTCAAGTAATTCTGCCGTGCAGCAGAGACTGCCCAACAGACACTTTGCAGATGCAGCCTCCTCTCATCAAACAGGTTGCACTACGTCTCCCCTAAGAGGCAGAAACCATCCTTAAAAACAAGTGTGTGCATGTGGGTGCATGCATGTGTGTGTGAATGAATGAGGCAGAGAAAGAGAGAGGCAGAGAGAGAAACAGGCGCACAAAGACAGAAGGATGGGCACTCACAACACTGATCTTCCCAGAAACGGCGCACACTCTGACAAAAGCAGCACAGCGAATTGAGGCATTTCCAAGGAGAGCAGCACACGTGGTCACCACAGAAACAAGGCTGTACACAGCAGAGTTAATCTTCGTGCAGCACACCTGCAACTTCTCCACAGCGGGTGCTGTTTGGTTTTGCACACCCAGCCCCAAAGAGCGTTTGCATTAATATAAACATTTCTTAGCTGGTCCTTATGGCAACAGCAGCAATATGGTGGGCGGATCCTGCTTAGATGGAGACTGGCATAATGCCTCCTTTGTGTCATCCTTCCCAAGGGAACAGGGATGGCAAGGCCATCCAAGAGGGGCCTGGGGTGGTCCACGAGTCCATCAATGACCTGCACTTGTATAAGGTAGGAGCAGGGGACAGGGGTGTGGTCAGTGACTCTGTGGCTGTAACATATGCAAGACGAGTAGGCTTTAGAGTGACAGAAATGTGAGGATGACCAAAAGGAGCCTTGCTTCTCGCCAAAAGTGATGCATCCAAATAAAAGCAGAAAGAAGCTGCAAGGGGCGGGGCACTGGGCAGAGTTGGTGTGGGAGTAGACTGACTGCAAACCCAGGAGGAACACAAACATTTCCATCAGTAGGGATAAGGAGGAAAACTCAGCATGGAAACACACAAGCTTAGTGATAACCAGCTTAGGAGTTTTTGCCACGGCTGCAGAGGAAGGAGGTATCAGCGCTAAGGCTACACAGTGTAAGGTCTGCTTATGAACGAAGATGGCTAGGGTGCGTGTGCAGCGGGGCTCCTCTCTTCCACTGGGCACTGAAGGCGCTAAGGCTACACAATGAGTAAGGCAGACATGTAATCTCCCTACCCTCTTCTTTTTTAGACAAGTGAGAAAGCTTTACGAAAGCACATTCAGAGAGTGAACAAAGAAAAAGTATGGTATAGTCCCAGGATACAAAGTTATGGTTTCTACCACAATATCAATCTGAACCAAAGAAACTTAAAAAAAATCCTCCAGTTTACAGAAGCAATGGGAACCATAACTTTCCCTCAATCCAGTGGCCTTACAGAAAAGTCAGCTAGTCAAGTGGTCAGTGGCCTTATTAGGAAAGGGTTCCTTTAGGGTATAGACTCTTTTCGCTAGCATGTATATATATATATATATATATATATAGAGAGAGAGAGAGAGAGAGAGAGATGCATACACACTTGTAAGAATATAGAGGTAAGTGAATATCAGAAAAGGATCAACTGGTCAAAGAGATGGTGTGCTAAGCTTTAGGATCATTTTATTAAGAAGTACAGAGGGATTGGGAACGTGGGCTAGAAGGTGGTTTACTTAATAAGTGATCGTGGCTATTAATTTTAATACTACTACAACTATTACTAGTAGTAGCAGTATCATTAATGTTAAAGTCTTCAGGGCATCTTAAGGCTGGGGAGACCCACATTTACTAATAACTAGATTTTTGTCTGCCCAAGCAAATGCTGATATGAACCATCACACATTTTGCCTACATGATGCCAAGAGAACTTACAAAGCCACTGTAAAACCACATGCCAGTCACATGGGCAATCAACACCAACAGGAAGGGGTGAGGCTGCCAAAACTTGAGTTCAGTTTTCACTTTCTAACTAGTGGTGGTGGTGGTATTCGGGGGCAGTGTGAGATGGAGAGTTGTGTGAAGTGGTACAAATAGAATATGTCTTTTCATAAATCCTGGGCGACCACATGCTATAATGAATGACAGAATGAAAAGGAGCCACACAGGGAGGTGGGGGAGTTGTCTTCCCAAACACATCAACATAAAGCACTTTCCACACATTTCAACACCCGGTGAGATCTTTATGTGCTGGGAATTCCACATATTATGTGTGTCATGAGACACGAGTAAAGATCCGACTTTTATAGGCTTTGGCTTCCGGAGTGTTTATGATGTTGTACCTATTAGGCTGCTGAGAAACCAAACTCATGAAGGAGTCCACCTAAGAATCGGGGCTCTGGAACAGCATGGAGAAATGCTTGTTCCAGATGCCACAAGTAGGAAGGTATCATGCAGTCTAACTGTTAAATGTGTAAGGCCACCTACAGTTTACATGTATAGCTTTACCAAGCTGGGTCCATGCCATGCATGCTACTGGATATCTTTTCTACTGGAAAATGTATCTGGGAGAATGTGGTAATTAACTTGATGTGTCAAGATGACTGGACTAAGGGATGCCCAGATGACTGGTAAGCATTATATCTGGGTGTGCCCGTGAGGCACTACCAACACTACTCTCATTTCCAGATCAGACTAGCAGCTGAATCAGCAAACTGATCAAAGATCGCTCTCACCAACATGAGTGGGCATCATCTATCCATTAAGGGCTCAAGTGGAACAAAAAAGGTAGAAAAAGCGAGAATCTACTCTCTGTTTGAATTAAGGGCCCAAACTGAACACACACACACAGAAAAAAGGCAGAAAAAGGGAGAATCCACTCTCTGTTTGAGCGGGGAAATCCATCTTCTCCTTCCCTCAGACATAATCCTTGTTCTCAGGCTTTTGGACTTGAACTGAATTACACCACAGGCTTTCCTGATTCTCCAGCTTGTAGATAGCAGACTATGGTACTTCTTGGTCTCCATAATTGCATGAGCCAATTCCAATTCTATTGGTCCTATTTCTCTGGAGGACTCTGACTAATATATAGAGTCTTGCATATTAGTAAGTGTAAACAATCTTATTTTAGATCCACACACAGTTCTACTATAGGATGCAAACATTTTTTGCCTAAATGTAAGTCATTACCTATTGTTTCTGTCTGGATAAGGCTAAATCATGCCACAGTAACAAACAACTCCAAAACCATAGTGGCTTACCATAGTCAGGGGTAGGCAGCCATCACAGATTGTGACATTTTACCTGCCTGCTCTCCAGAGAGATTATGCCAATCTCTAATCCCAGTCATGATGCAGGAAACCTCATGTCCCTGCGCTTTAGGAAAGAGCAGCAAGAGCGGGTCAACAAAAGCAAGGCCTTGGCAGAGCCATTTGATTCATGTCCCCTCCTCTGCCCCTCAGCCTCGTGTAATATCTTCTTCCCATCTACAGAATCTTAGACATTCTTTAAAGGAAGCCTCTTTGCAGACACTGGCTTTCTTGCCAATTATACTGTGTCATGTTGGTTCCAAACTCATGGGCTTAGGAGGGATGACTTCCAGGCAGAAAGCAAGCTCTTCAACTCCATCCCCCACGCCATGCAAATATGTGCCTTTTGTAGCCAGCAAGACTTTTATTTTCATAACTTTGTCATTAGCTCTGTGCAAAACCATGAGTGGAGAAGATGAAGAGAAAGAAGAGGGAGGAAAAGATGACAAAGAGAACATTCTTCAGAAATCACCTCCTTTCATTCTGAAGTTTTAATCATCCCTGATGACTTTTATCTTAAAAAAAAAATTGCCTCAGAACAGATGCTCCTAGCCTCATTTGACCTGCACATGGCCATGGGATAAAACAAAATGCAGGGCCAAGGCTACTGAAGAGCCATAAGGAAATCATTTTACCAGCAGATAGCGTCTGTCCACATCAGTGCTTGGGATGCCCCAGCAACAGTGACATTCTCCAGGAACATGCAGACATAGGCTTGTGTTTTCTAGTGTTGTGGCAACTGATGCTCCTCTGTTGTGTTTCTTCCAACCACTGTCAAAGCTCCTCGGACTGGGGTTGGCAGGAATCCCACAATTACAGCTCTCCCTCACTTTCCCTTATAATGGCCTTCACATCCCCTATAGTCAGAGTACATGGGTTTGAACCCCAATTTACTAGGGACCAAGGAGCATAGACTGAGAGAACCTAGGGCTCCAACCTCAGCTCCTTTGCTTCTTAATGGTGAACTCACTGAGTTAGACTTTCTGAATCACACTCTAAAACACATGGGTGACAGCAGCTCTCCTGCTGAGATGTTATACAGATTAAATGAAGTTATGATGTAAAGCTCATTTAAGAGGTGATATTATTCTGAACATACCTGACACAGAGCACAGCACTGAATAATTTTTAACTCTCTCGATGTCCTATTTTCTGTGTCCACTATCTCCACACTAAGCCTGGCATATCGCTTCACCCCAAAACTAACGTGATTGACTCCTATAGGCTTCCCCTCTTGCCTCTTGAATTCCACACTGCACACCCAATGGAGACATCTGTCATGCATTCACTTATTCAGTTTTATTCTATGGGAGCCCATCTAGCTTGTTAATTGGCATCTGGAAGGCCTAGCTTAGTGTCCTAGGCCCCCGAGTTAGCCAATGTGTAACCTTGGGGAAGTTACTGAGACCCATCAGCCTCAGCTTCCTCACCTATAAAACAGGAATAATAAGATCTACCCTATAAGAAAGTGATTTTAAAATCTGAGTTTGTATAAAATCTATCTGGGACGCTGTTTAAATGAAGATCCCTGGGCCCTGCACATTCAGCAGGATCTGGGGAGTGCCCAGATAACTTTATTTGCAATCAACCCTCCATGTGACTCACCTATCATACGTTGAGAAGGCTGACATGAAGATGGAATTGGATTTTTCCTGTCAAGGGATTAGTATAGTGCCTAGCACATAGTAGGTGCCTTACTAGTAAATATAGCATTCAACAGATCTTTGGACCAATCAAAACTGCCTTACTATGGTCTAGGCACTGTGGTAGATGCGAGGACACATCGGTGACCCAGATAGATGCAATCCTGCCATGGAGTCTAGGAGGACAAGCAGACAAGTATCAGAATACTTGAAAAAGCATCCTAAGTACTATGAACAAAGAAACACAGGGTACTCTAAATCACTGGGAAAATGATCCAAGCTTTATACTCCCCCCAAAATCCCCATCATTCCCACTTGCAACCTTAAGACCCACTTCCTGATCCACGCAGGCGGTGGTGTGCTAGAGCCAGTTCATACCAGCTAGTAAAGGCTGATTTTTTTAATATTCAAGAATTTTGTGAGCCGAGTGACTTCCTGTTGTTAACTTGCAGTTATCCATATTGGGAATCTTTACACCACAGAAATCCACACACCGGGGTTCTCTCTCCAACTCCAAGAGTCAGTTATTAAACATGTGTTAGCACAACACAGCACATAGGTCATCTTGCCACCCTTCCCCTGTTCTTTGCCTTTTTCCCACAGTACTTTTACTGGTTTGAACTCTACTCGCACCTCCAAATCCGATGAACTGTCTCGGAACCACTCCGATGAAATCTCATGCCATGTTTAGATTTTTTCCCTGGGAGAGTGGTTGAATGCCAGGTCACCAATCCCACTGGCAAGGATGCTCATCTTCATAATGAATTCCACCTGCCGGGTGCACTCACCACGTCTTGGTGGATAAAGGAAGAAATTTTCCCCTCAAGTAAAAATGACATCTGATGGAATTTTTCTCATCCCTCTGAGGTCAACTGCCTAACCTCCTCCACCACTGCATGGTCTCTCGGGTCACGATGGCAGAACAAGCTGTTTCTAAGAATCCCTTCCACAGGGGTGATATCACCAGCCAGGTATCTCCCTGTACCCTGGGAGGGAGGAGTGGCCAGCTCTGGTAGCCCCTGCAGGAGGTCTTCTAATCAGATCACGGGTTGGCCCCACTATGGGAAATTCTTTTCTCTTGTACAGAACATTCTCTCCTTCCCAGATTCCCTCTGATAAAAACTCAAAAGGAGAAATGCCAGGCCAGAGAATTTAAACAGAAGGGCCTTAGACAATTTATCTCACACTTCAGCAACTTTGCTGTTTATATTTGTAAACCTCACTTATTTACTTGTTCTGTTTTTGTTAAAGTAAACTCATTTGGAGTCACCACATAAAAGGGTTTTGTTTACATGGCCTCTGCCTTCAGTTTAGATTCCTGGTTTAGTCTATTAAAATGAGCCTGATCTTATTCTCCCAAAGAATAAGAAAACTCTAAATAAAGTATTGAGTCTTCCAGACACGGATACCAGCCCCAAGATATTGTACCAAATGCTCCGAGTGTGGCAAGAGAAGGGTGGGGAGGCAAGTAAGGAATTTGTGAGAGGCCCAGGACTGGAGTCTTTAGAAATCAGTCTTGCCTGGGCTCTGGAGTTTAGGGTTTGGGGCTTGCCAAAGCTTTCTGGCCTGGAAACGATAGGCCTCCTTCAGGACGGAGCTGTGACCTTGTGACTTGTGTTCACTTGGTGGGGTCAAAGGAGGGTTCTCATAGTCTCACTTCCTCCCTGTCACCTAATATTCAACGCCCCTCAGAGTCACTGCTTCATCACATGCTGTGGGACCCTTTTTACCCCCTTGTCACACTGGAGAGGGTCTTAATCCTACACAAAGGTCAAAAGAAGGCTGATTGGTATTCTGTCACTTGCTGCTACCTCCCTTAGGGGTGTGTGTGTGAGTGAGAAAGAGAGAGAGTGTGTGTGCACATGCATGTGTGTGTGTATACAGTGTGTGTGTGTGCGCGTGTGCATGTGCACGCGCACAAGAATGCCTCTCTGGAGCATCAGGGGCAGAGATCACTGCCATGGGAATTTCCATTTACATGAATGGACAACTGCAGGGAACTGGTTTGTTTTTCTCCTCTCCCTCTGACTTTATTCATTGATCTGGGTGATGGGAAGATAAGCCACTTCCTAGGGAAAGAGTTAAACAGAAGAGACCCAAGAGTAGTGAGAACGTGCTGATGTGCCTTTCTTCAAGCTTTGAGACTCCCTCTGTGGAATCTTTGGGGCACCTTCTCCCAAACACCATTCCTTCTGCTTTCCACGTGGCTAAGTGCAACTCATGGGTGAGGGCCTCTGTGCAGAGGAGCTTAGGAAAGAGACTGCCCTGTAAGCAGTCCCTCGTTGGGGATGAGGGAAGAGCTCAGGGACAACAATCAATAGGGAAAATTAAGAAAGTATGATGATCTCTTTTATGGAACATTACATGACAGTTAAAAAGAATCACATCCATCCGAATACACTGAAAGGGTAAGTTCTCTGGGACACACTGTTCATTTCAAAAGAGTACGTGCAACGCAATGTCATTTATATTACAAACAAGAACAGCCTGAATTCCAAGGGCATTATGCTGAGTGGAGAAAAACAAGCTTAAAAGATGAAATATCGTATGACTCTATTTATGTAACATTCTCTAAATGACAAAACTATAAAGATAGACAACAGATTAGTGGTTGGCTGGGTGAGAGAGCTGTGCAATGGAGAGAAGGGGATGAAGGGGTAGGTGATAAACTAATGGGAATAATTTATTGATGGAATAATCCGGTATCTTGATTGCGGTGGTGGTTATACAAGTCTACATATGTGATAAAATGGCATAGAACTACATGCCCACATTTTAACCATGTAAATTCCTGGTTTTGATATTGTGTAGTTACATAAGAGGTAATTGCTTGGGGAAACTGGGTGAAGGGTACAAGGGATCTCATTCTATTTTTGCAACTTCCTGTGAATCTATAAACACTTCAAAATAAAAGGTAAAGTCTCAAAACAATACCATATATTTCTACGGATATGTTTGTAAGTAAATGAAAACAAAGTAAAAACTGAAAAGAGGTATACCACACCAACTGCGTGATCACGTTGCCATAAGGAGAGTATTTGGAATTAACGGTTGGTCAAAGGGTGTTTAGCCTTAGCTGTAATGGCAGATGTTTTTTCAACAGAAATGCATTTGAGTATTTTCTGCATAGTTAACAGAAAGCACTATTAACTTTGTAGAGTCAGCCAGAATCAACAAATATTGACTGATCATTTACTACACGCTAAACACTGCGGCTGCAGCAGTGAAAAGCCAGCTGCAGTCCCTGTCCTCATGGAGGGATGCCCCAGCTATGCAAACAGCCATTAAGCAGATGGTCACACCTGTGATGGTTGCCAGACCAAGGAAGCATCATGAGCTGTGAAAATGTGGAGCAGGGAACCTAGGATTTAATTCTATGTCTCCACAGCCAGCCTGCTCCCAGCATCTACTCACTCAGTCACCCATCAAATGTTTGCTGTGCCTTGCTGGACCACCCTGAGGAGGTGGAGATGAATAAAAGTGCTTCCTGCCTCAATTAACAGAAAGCACATTTAAGAGATTGACCAGTTATCAGCCTAAGCAATGCCTTTTCCTTGGAGGTGAGGCTTCTAAAAGAAGAGGGAAGCAGGCTGAACCCCTGGGACCTGGGAGAATGACAAGGCAGTCATGTGCTCGAACCAGCCGAAAAGACTCACAAGAGCCCATTGTGAGCTTCTCCAGAATTCTGTGAATCAATTATTAAACACAGTCATTATTAAAAATACAATTTTATATATGTACTTAAATAACTTACATTAAATACAAAGATAATAAATACTGAAGAGCCACCCCTTTCTAAAGATTTTACCACTTTTTGCTGTTATCTATATTCTTGACGTTATTTACATCTTTAGTATCAGTACGGTGAGAAGACTTATAATGGTGGCTACTGCATAGCTCTACCCAACTCTCAGTTCAATGACGTCATGCTGGTGGCTTGAAACTAGTCACGGTGGGAGTATTTACACCACAGACACTAACTAGTCACAGTGGGAGTATTTACACCACAGATACTGACTAGTCATGGTGGGAGTATTTACACCACAGATACTAACAGATGCCAGGATTCTTTACCCTGCCCCCAAAACGTTAGTTGCTAAACACTTACTAGATCCCTGTTGCAATTTTGGACCAAGGGCACATTCTGTGGAGGTACCTTGGGTTCGAACTGTTGAAACATTCATGTAGGTTTCAGATCTTCTCCTTTAGTGCTGACCACTGGGCAAGGAACACAGCAATTGCTCAAGAGCTCATTAATGGGCAGGAAAGAGGAAAGCCCAGATACCAGATATTCCCCTCAGTCTTTCTGTTGGCTTCAAATAATACCTTGTGTTCCTCTTGCAGGTGACATTGTTTTTCCTTTATCTTTCTTTTTCCTGGGGCAGGACACAGACATAAATCCTCTAAGACCCTAAGACAGATCTCCTACAGCTTGATGCAGCTATGGCTTACTGGCCATGTTGTGGGCAGGGAATCCCGCCTTAGTCAGCTGGTGACACCCAGGGTTAGTATCCTAGGACAGGTAACTCCCAGTTAGGACTTTATCCTACCTTCAGCCACAGAGCCCCTCTCTCTCAGCTACCCGGCTTCTCCTTTTGTAAACCCACTGCCCAGTGCTTGGCAGGTAGGACAGATGCTCCCTTCTCCTGCTCACAGATCTCTCTTCTGCCAGCTTCCCAGGATCCCTGCATTGCCACCATTTAACCTCTTTAGGTTAATACAATATTTTTCAAACTTTATTTAATTAAAATTTCCTATGATGACCCACATAAAACTGACAAGGACTGAGTCGCTGTAGCTGAAATGAGACTTGAGCACATGGGCTGTTTACATAGACTCTACCATGTGAAAGGAACCATGGAGTTGTGTGACTCAGTGGTTCTTAACTTGGGTGTCTGGGCTCTACAGAATCCTCTTTATCCTGCTTCAACACCCTGCCCTGTGTTCCTGCCTCTCAGAACCTTCAGGGAGGGTTTCCTGGAGTTCAGTGTGGGAAGAACCCCTCTTTTTGACTGCTCAGCATCCATTTCCCACCTCCTGAATTCAGAATTCTGATTGTTCTTGGGGAAACCACCTTGTATTCTCTTTCAATTTCATGTGATTTAACGTGAGCAGACTCCCAACCAAGGATCTAGGAGTGGGATAATCAGAGCCAATGAGAAATTCAACTCCAAACCTCGTGTGAGAATTGTTGAAAAGAGGCATTGTTTCCACAGGAATTGCAAGGGAAACTGTGGGCTTCTTGCTGCTGGCAGCCATCACAGCTGAGGATGGATCAACATGGAACACCACAGAGCTGTGTGGGAGCCCTGAGGACCACTTTTGGAATCTCAAATCCAGCTATGCCTGAACACCTAGAGCAGGAAACTCCTGTGCTTTTCAGTTACGCCAGCCAGTAAATCCTCTTTTTCAGCTTAAGCCAGTTTGAATTGGGTTTCTACACAGCCTGAAACTGCTATGACGTAAGTCAAAGGCAGTGTTGGTGCTGTAAGATACTGCATGGATAACCGCTTTAAGGAACCACTTCACTTTCACCACCAAATGCCCCTTTTCACCAGTGCCTTTCTACTGCTACCTTGTCTAATAGATTACATCTACCAAAAAAAAAAAAAAAAAAAAAACCTCATCGAGAATCAATAAAGGCATTATTCCCAATTTTCCTGAACACAATGGTAGCAGCTGTCATTTAAATGGCTCTATGGTAAATGTAGCAGAGTTAGAGGTTAAAAATTACACACTTTAAGTGAGGCAGACTTAGCTGTGACTCCCGTCTGCCTCCCCCTCCACACAGTGGGTGACTTTCGGCATGAAACATCACCTGTCTGAGACTCATTTTTCTCACCTTTAAAATGAGATGTATTATCTACCTCATAGGGCTATTGTATGGAATAATTAAGAGAGGCCATGTGACACGCAACACAATTCAAGACCCAATAGGTGTTAATTAGCCTTAAAATTGTCATTATTATCATGTCTAATCTTCAAAATAATCCTGCAAATTGATACGGTTATTCTCACTTTACAGGGAAGAAAATTGAGCCTCAGGGAGGTTGCAGGACGTGTTTGGCTTATGAAGGAGCCAAGAATGGAACCCACATCTCTTGTATTGTTAGTCTATGCTTTTTCCCCATACACAGTTCCCAAATACATACACTCTCACACACACACACACACAAGTATTAAAGCAAACAGCAGCATCAAGTTTATGTGTATCAGATGCAATTTCCAAGTATTAGTTGAGCATTTACCAGGTTCCAGACATTACTATGGGAACTGGATAATGCTTTATAATGAGCCTATTATTTCTAATTAGCCTATTTGGCTTTAGCTTGGACAACAATAATTTCTGATAGAGTTGTAGAAAAATATGTAAAATAGTTCCCAGGAACTGCTGTCAAACATGAGGGCCTCAGCACACACACATTTACGTCCGTGCCCCTCTTTCTTCTAAAACAGCAATCAAGGACACAAGGAGCCATAAGTCTACAGGACCGAGAACAAGGTTTCTGACTGTAGCAAATAAGAGAGGTCAACAAAAGTGAATGCCATGAGCTTAAAGATTGAAAGGGTCCACCAAGTGTCCAACACAAAGAATGAAAAAAGATTTTCCCTAAAATAAAAAGGAAGTCCTAAAATCTGCCCGAGAGAGAAAAAAATAGCCCATGTAGCAAAGGAGAGGGAGACAGAAGAGCAAATACTAATAGAATATCCATGGATTTATGTTTTATCCAATCTAGGAAGTAAAACCAGGAAAAAGAAGTTTAAGAAACTCTGTGAGCCCATTTCATTCATCATCGTAAAGTGATGATACAGGGGTAGAGTGTGGATTAAAGGAAATATGAAGTAGCAAGTGATGTGGCAAGTGTTCAGCAATGCATCGAATAGGGAGTTTCTCTACTGATTTAAGCCTATCTTGCCCAGGACATAGCTCCCAAAGTGGTCTGTTCTCCCTTGGAAGGGGCCCAGGAACTCCAAGTATAAACCAGAACAAGTAAGACATCTTGATGGTAGAGCTCCAAAGTTTCCAGTACCACCCTCTCATACAAGGTACCAGACCTGGGGTGGGGCCCAGGTGGAAAATCCAATTGTGCAATCCAGCCTCATTCCTCAGCTGTCTCAGCTGCCCACATCCTTCAGGGGGAGGTTATAGGGAGGGTCTGTTAGGGCTCTTAAGGCTTTTGGAAGCCATTCCTCACAAATATGGGTTGAGATGGACATTGAGAGGCTTTTAAACTAGGCATGGGCATCAGCAACTCGTTCCCCTTACCAATCAAAACCCCTGCCCTCCCAATGACCCTACATTAGCTTGTGCAATCCACTCCTGCCTTCAATACTGTCAAGACATCTCTGCCTAAAGTAACACAAACACTGCAGATGGCTGGCCCATGCCAGCTTCTCTCTCTCTCCCATCCCACCTTCCACACTTCACATCCGTTTTTACACCCAAAATGCAAACTCTAATCTTTTCATCTCATGCTCAGGAACCTTCTAAGTCTTCTGATTTTGAAAGGCAATAAAATCTCAACTGCCCACCCTGGCATTTGTGTCCCATACACACCTCCTAACATCCTTCACTCCACTTCACGCTGGGCTCCCCACTTCTCACAAAGCACCCCCTGCCCATGCCTAGCTCCAAAGCTTTGCCTGAGCTGTTTGCTCTGCCTGGAAGGCCTTTTCCTCCTGGCCCAGGATTCAGGTCCTACCTCTCTTCCTGTGATTTGAGGGTTCACCCATCACACTTTCTCACAGTCTGGAATTTATGAGAGTTAATTATGAATGCTTCTCTTCAAGGAGACTAACAGAAAAGAGCGATCACCGTGTATATAAGCCTGAATTCTTCAGAATACTCTCCAGAGAGGTGAACCTGGAACACCAGTCCCACGGACGAGTGATAAGTCAGTAACGTGCGACTTAAGGATAAATTCCTGAGCACTTTGTTATCTTCCCTTTGCCTTCAGGGGCTTGGTGAGTTCTTCATTAGTCAAGGTCTATTAAGGTAGGGAAGATGCGCTATTAAACATGCATTCATCTGCACTTGAGTCACATTTCTCATTTGTAGTTAATACTTTGTCCTGTTCATTTACTTTCTAGAAAAATAGAAAACATCATGCCTCAATCAATAAATCAGGAGCACCAGCGAGCAAAAGAAAGGGAAATTTGAGGAATGAGAAGATCCTTGAACACAGTGTGGGTGGCCCCTTATTTCTTTTAAATTAGAAGTAGCTTTGCTGATGGACTTGAACACACACCACACCATTGCCGTCATCTCCAGCTTCCTCCCTGCTGTAGAACAAGTGCTTGGCCTTTAGCAGCATTAACAGTAGCCGCCACTCGCTTCTTACCCATCTGTAAGAAGTGTGATGTTCGCCCTGTTTGAATCCAATTATTTTTAGCTGACACACCTCTTTCTACCTCCTGTTCCTGCCTTCTGGAAACTGGAAAGTAAAATGGAGGCTGCCTGGGCTGAGGCACAAATGAATGGATACCCGCTGTGTGAGTCTTCTCTTACAGATAACTATCATTATTAATTCCTCCCCTAGATAAAAATACCATTAATAATACATGCAAAACGATCACCGCTGAATTCCAATGCAAAGAGGCATCTGGAAGACCCATTTGGAGCAAAGATTATGAAATGCACTATGAGGACAAGGTAGGACCAAGCCCTGACTTCATCCTTGGTAGTGATGTGTATGTGTGCGCACGTTTCCATCTGAAGTCTCCATTCAACTCTCCTAAGGAGAAATCTATTCAAACGTCAGGGTCCAAACCATCCCGTTTCTTTTCTCACTCTCCTTTTTGGATCTTGGCAGAACTCAGAAGTCAGGTCTTCAGAGACAGAGTGTATGTTTTTCCAGACGCAAAGTATTCTGGACAAGGCAGAAGATGACTCCAGAGGAAAGGCGCTTCTCACATCTTGCTTTGGATCCCGGATGGTGTTTACCACAGCGTGGCCAGGAGGCTGCCTCCCATCACAAACCCCGTCTTGATTCACACATGCCTGGGGAGGCTTACATTCCGTTCTGTCAGCCTCGCCTGATGTGCTCATACCTCCATGCTCTCACAGTTTACCTGGGAGACCACAGATTCCCTGGTCACCCGGGAGGCCCTCCTTCCAGCTCCTTTGAGGCAGAAAGCCATTAATTTCAGCAGACAGTTTCAGGTTCCTCTGCCCTCCAGGAAACATGTCCCTGCAAAGGAACCAAAAGGCCTGGGCCCAAGTTGACTAGAAGGGGTTATCCTGCTGTCAGAGAAGGTTCTGGTCATACAGAAACTATGTGTATGTGGACTGGACTGGTTCTGGACAGCAGAGAAATGTCTTTTGATGTGTTTGACACACATCAAGAATTATAGCCATCCACACTAACATTCTCCTAATGAGAAGAACCTGCCAACACCACCACCAAAACAAGTTCCGGCAGGAGAACAAAGAGAGCAAGAAGTTTCCCCCAGATGTTAGCAGGATGAGCAGTAGTATACAAGGGTCCTGAAGCCTTCAGCCTAATTTATGCAGTGGTCAGGTTTAAGACTTGAATGTAGACCTTTGAGTCCTTCAAGGAGCTCAACTTCATGCAGCACCTTTCACTGCTCAGTGAGCACGGTTTCCGTGGCTGCGTTTCCCTATCAGAGATCTCCCAGGACCAGAGAGATTCCCTCTCAGCCACTCATGCAGATATCAACACAGCAACAACAAAGATATGATAAATCATCCTTTGCTTTTATGTGCTCAGTTCTTGACTCGCGCGCGCACACACACACACACACACACACCCTGAGATGTTAGAATCTGGACCTTGCACTAGAGGGAGGGGTGTCAGGGCAGAACTGTGAACAGTACAGCTTTCCCCCTCGCCAAGCTGTAAACACCAATCCCATTGACACAGGAAAACAGACCATCACTTCATTATAGAGAGCAGTGGGTCTTAAACTTTGGCAGCATCAGAATCACTGGTGTGCGGGTGAGGGTCTGTTCAACACAGGTAGATTGCGTACCCAACCCACAGAGCTCTCAGTGGAGCTTGGTGTGGGGCTGCTGAAAAATGTGCATTTCTAACAAATTACCCAGTGATGTAGCTGCCAGTCTAGAGATTGCACTGAACACCACTCTCTAGGTAGTACACTGGGGCCCATCAGAAACAGTAAAGGGCCCAATGTACCACTAATTAATGAGGGGGAGCATCAGTCCATGTTGAGAATGCCACAGTGCACAGGTGAGCTCCGTCAAAGCTGTGGGCCATCCACCCACTTTAAGGAAAGTCTGTGCTTCATTCAGTGTAGTTGTGCCCTGACTCATTTGTGCTCAGCCAGACCTGAGTGCTAATTTGTCCCTCTGGTTTCAAACCTGGCATGAAATAAGCCTTGCAGGTCATGATTTGAAAGCTATACATTACATAATAAATACTGCATTGCAGGTATTTTCATGAGTTATTTTATTAAATTATTCACAGCAATTCTGCATAGTAGTAACAATATCTAATATGTAAATTTCACTGAATCTGTGCCAGAAACTATTCTAAATGCTTTGGATGAAGGGTTCAGCAGACTAGTAACCCATAGACCAAATTCCATCCACTACCTATTTTGATAAATTTTATTGTAATATAGCCACACATATCCACCTACATTTTGTCTATAAGTATTTTTCTCCTAAAATCACAGAAGTGAATAGTTATAACAGAGACTATATGCCCCACAAAGTCTAAAATATTTTCTCTCTAGTTCTTTACAGGAGAAGTTTGCCAACTCTTGCTTTAGATTTGCTGTAGATCCATTGATTTATTTAGTCCTTCTAACAACACCATAGGTAAGTGTCATTTTTAAATTGTGGTAAAATATACATAACACAATATTTACTATTTTAACCATTTTTCAGTGCACAGTTCAGTGGCATTGAGGACATGCACAATGACATGTGATATGGTTTGTCTGTGTCCCCACCCAAATCTCATCTTGAATTGTAGCTCCCATAATCTCCACATGTCATAAGAGGGACCCAGTGAGAGGTAATTGAATCATGGAGACAGATTTTTCCCATGCTGTACTCATAATAGTGAATAAATTTCACAAGATCTGGTGGTTTTAAAAAGGGCAATTCCCCTTCACACATTCTCTTGCCTGCCGCCATGTAAGATGTGACTTTGCTCCTCCTTGTTCCTGCCATGACTGTGAGGCCTCCCCAGCCATGTGGAACTTTGAGTCAGTTAAACCTGTTTCCTTTATAAATTACTCAGTCTTGGGTATTTCTTCATAGCAGTATGAAAATTGACTAATACAATCTGCAACTATCACCACCATCAATCTCCAGAACTTTTTCATCTTCCCGAACACCCTCCCCTACCTCCAGCAACCACCATTATACTTTCTGTCTCTATCAATTTGATTCCTCTAAGTAACTCTTATGAATGTAATCATAGCGTATTTGTCTTTTTGTGCTGGCTTATTTTACTTGATGTCTTCAGGTTTATCCATATTGTAGCATGTGTTCGAATTTTTTTTACTTTGTAGGCAAAACAATATTCCATCATTTGTATATACCACATTTCATTTATCCATTCATCTGTTGAGGGACATTTGAGTTGTTTCTACCTTTTGGTTATTTTGAATAATGCTGTGATAAACATGGGTGTACAAATATCTGTTTGAGTCCCAGCTTTTTATTGTTTTGTATAAATACCCAGAAGTGGAATTGCTGGATCATATAGTAATTCTATGTTTAATTTTTGGAGCAACTGCAATACTACTTTACACAATGGCTGTGTCATTTACATTCTCATCAGCGATGCACAAGGGTTCCAATGTCTCCACATCCTCACCAACACTTTGGGTTTTTCACTTTATTTGTTTTTAATAACAGACATCCTAATGTGTGTAAAGTGATATCTCTTTGCCATTTTGATTCACGTTTCCTTGTTGATTATTAATGTTGAACACGTTTTCATGTGCTTATCGGCCATATGTGTCTCTTCATTGGAGAAATGTCTATTCGAGTTATTTATCCATTTATAAACAAGCCATGTGTTTTTCTGTTGTTGAGTTGTAGGAGTTCTTCACATATTTTGAGTATCAATCCCTTAAATAAATGACTTGCAAATATTTTCTTCCATTTTATAGGTTGCCTTTTCACTCTGTTGATAGTGTCCTTGGATGCACAAAAGTTTTAATTTTGATGAAGTTGAACTTATCTTTTTTGTTGTTGCCTGTACTTTTAGTGTCCTTTTTCCAGGAATCATTGTCAAATTCAATGCCATAAAGTTTTTCCCTTGTTTTCGTGAAATGTATTTTATAGTTTTGCCTCTTTCATTTAGATCTTTGATCCTTTTTGAGTTAATTTCTTGTATAGCATAAGGTAAGGGTCCAACCTCATTCTTTACATATGGATATCTTGTTTTCCTCACATCGTTTGTTGAAAAGACAATCTTTCCCCATTTAGTGGTCTTGATGCCAATTAGAAAATCATTTGATCATATATGCAAAGGTTTCTTTCTGGGCTTTCTACTCTATTCCATTGGTCTCTATGTCTGTCTTTATGCCAATACCACACAGCTTCAATTACCACAGAATTGTAGTAAGTTTTGAAATTGGGAAGCATGAGACATCCAACTTTGTTCTTTTTCTAGATTGCTTTGGCTATTTTGAGTCCCCTGAGATTCCATATGAATTTTGGGATAGATTTTTCTATTTCTGCAAAAAAAGAAAATGTCATTGGGATTTTAATAGTGATTGCATTGAATCTGTAGATCACTTTGGGTAGTAGGGACATTTTAACAATATCAAGTCTGATCCATGGACACAGGATGTCTTTCCTTTTATCTTTAATTTTTTCAGCAATGTTTTGTAGTTTTTGGTGTAAAAATCTTTCACCTTCTCAGCAGTTTTTTCCTAGGTATTTTATCCTTTTCCATGCTATTGCAGATGGAATTGGCCTCTCAATTTTTTTATATTGTTCATTGTTACATATAAAAATGCAAATGATTTTTGTGTGTTGGTTTTGCATTCTACAACTTTGCTGCAGTTAAGTGCTGTTTTTATCCCCATTTTACAGATGGGAAATGGCAACACAGAGTGGTTAAGTGATTTGCCCAAGTCACTCATCTTGAAGTAGGGGAGCTGAGGTTGCACCCTCGCCATTCTGTTTCCATATTCCCTTCTTTTCACCATTACTTTTCACTAACTCTTTTGAAAAAGTAATCAATAATTTGGCCACGGTCTTACTTACAGCATGGGGTAAATCCAGAATCCAAACTCAGTTCTGACTACAAAACTGCTTTTAACTACAACTGCATTCTGACAGCGCTAGGACACCCCAAACACAAACCCATCAATTAAATACCTTGGCTAATCAGCAAAGAAGAAATTCAAGCTTTTTAAAACATAAATTGATCTATAGAAAAGGTGAATGAATTCAGCCAAAGGTGGATAGGACACTAGAGGTGGGGTGACACCCATCCTGGTATTCCCCTGCATCATTCTAGATGATGCATATGGTTTCAATTAGGAGTCCCCAGCTACCATGAACTGGAACCAGTCCAGGGCCTTCTAGGAAATGGGCCACACAGTAGGAGGTGAGTGGGAGTGAGTGAGCATCACCACCTGAGCTCTGCCTTGTGTCAGATCAGTGGCAGCATTAGATCTCGTAGGAGTGCAAACACTATTGTGAGCTGTGCATGTGAGGGATCTAGGTCACACACTCTTTATGAGAATCTAATGCCTGATGATCTGAGGTAGAACAGTTTCATCCCCAAATCATACCCCTGACACCCCCTAACCTGTGGAAAGATTGTCTTCCACAAAACCAGTCCCTGGCACCAAAAAGGCTGGGGATTGATGGTTTAGATGACATGCTTTAGACTAACCTACATGTCCTCAGTTGATTAGAATTCTAAGATGCATTTTTAAAAGTTACAAAGGAACTAAACAAATTTCTCCTGAATCCTCCCAGCATGTATTTTACAGTCTCCCTCTTCTAAACAGCCATGTGAAGTTGGCTGTTTAATGAGGACTCTGAGCTGCAGGGTGAAGGTTCCGAATTCTGAGAAAAGCCCAGGGGTGGCTTCCAACCTTAAGTGCCAGTGAAATGACGCCATCTGGCCTCAATGGAATCCATGGGACTCCCAAGTTGCCCAAGAGGTGATCACTGTACCTTGCAAAGGAATGTCATGGACCCATCCCAAAGGCCTTGGGCACCAATCCCAAAAGGCAATGAACTTGAACTAAACAAGCCTCCTCATTGGCTGCTGCCATGGATGTTGTGAAAGACTCTGACCAATGGCTTTGGGCCTGAGTAAATGTTGGCTTGGGTGACCCAGTCCACTAAAATGAATTGGGCATGACCAAGATGAAGGGATGCCAGCCCTTCCATTAACAGGGAAGGTATGCAGGGACAGCAGAGAGGGTCAGCAAAGCAAGGATGCAAACAAAGGCTCCTCTCCAAATAGGCCACTTACAGGGAGAAGACAAACCTGGAGGTCCTTAGGGGATGGGTTTCTTAACAAATCCATCTTCATGATTGCAACAAAGCCTTAGGAAAGGGCACATGATGCCACTAAGCAGATGTGAGTGCAGCATATGGACACTCCCAGAACATCCATGAGCCTCAGCCTGTCACCTGTGAATGGGGTTAACACTCCTCTTTGCTCCTAATAACTACAAGGAATTACTGTAATGATCAAAGGGCAGCATGTGGGAGGAAAAGGAAAAAAGTTTATATTGTTAAATACCCTAGAGCAACATGGGTACAATCTCATAACACAGGCCTGGATGTGGAAGGTTGGTAAAATAGGGGTAGAAATCAAAAGGAGCCTTCAGCTTTGAATGCAATGCCTTAATTTTGTTTTAGGGTAGTGAATTAATATATAATTTCTGTAATTGTAAAGGCATATAGATGTGTATGTGTGTGTGTATGTGTGTGTGTATACATATATGTTATAAACACATTGGGCTCTCTGTTAAATGGGACAGAAAGGGTTCTCTTATAACTTCCTCTTGTAGAAAAAGACTAGAAGCACATATGCCATATCAATAGTAGTTAATTCCAAGGGCTGTAACTTTTTCATTGTGCATCTCTATATTTTTTAAAATTATCATTTAAAAGGAAGATAAAGCACTATTCTTAGTAAAAATTGAAAGGTCTAGAAGATGCAGATAAATGGGAACACAGAAGAAAAGAAAGAAAAAGAAGAGCAAGCAGGATAGAAGGGTAAGAAAGAAAAAGAAAGAAAGATCTCAAGTCGTTTTGTTAGAGGTGTGTGAACCTGAGCAACTCCATCTTGAATAGAAACTAGGTAAAATAAAGCTGAAACCAGTCGGCTGCATTCCCAGATGGTTAAGGCATTCTAAGTCACAGGATGCAACAGGAGGCCCGCACAAGATACAGGTTATAAAGACCTTGCTGGTAAAACAGTTTGCAGTAAAGAAGCCAGCTAAAATGCACTAAAGCCAACATGGCCACGAGAGTGACCTCTGGTCATCCTTGCGGCTGCACTCTCACCAGTGCCGACAGTTTACAAATGCCACGGCAACATCAGGAAGTTACCCTCTATGGTCTAAAAAGAAGAGGCATGAATAATACACCCCTTGTTTAGCACATACTCAAGAAATAATCATAAAAATGAGCAACCGGCAACCCTCAGGAGGGCTGATGGAGTAGCCATTCTTTTGTTCCTTTACTTTCTTGGTAAACTTGCTTTTGCTTTTTACTAGACTTGCACTGAATGCTTTCTCATGTGAGATCCAACAACCCTCTCTTGGGGTCTAGACTGGGACCTCTTTTCTGTCCTATTTTTAGAACAAAGCAGTGGCATAAGCAGATGATAGAAGCAGACACCATCATTTTCTTTAAAAATGCTCTTAAAGTGCTATCAGTCTTCACATGGTAAATGCATACACCAATTTAAAACAAATCTTGCAAATATCCACCTCTTTGCAAGGAATAAGAAGGTATGTTAGAGCAAACGGTTAACTGTGTTTAGGAGAATGGACCGATCCATCTTCGCCTGAAACCCAGTGACAAGCCCAACTCTACTGATGAAAAGAAACTCAGGATCAGGATCATTCATATGGGACTGAGGTGGCATTTACACTTGCACCAACAAAGATAGAGGAGATGTGTGGATGTTAAGAGAAAGTAGCTATGGGAACAAGACCGTGGAGATCATCTAGAGGCCCTTTAAATAACAACGTAACAACATCCATTTGAACAATGTGCTATCCTCTGAGAATCTCCTAAAAGCATGTTTGGCAGCATCTCATTAGACATCAGCTTCTTATTTTAGCTAGCAGAAGTAAGAAAACTACAATTCTGTTTCTCTTTAATTCTAACACATTGACTTCTCACTATTTGAGATAGGACAGTGGGCATTAAACCTCAGCACAATGGGGTGTCATCGGAAGGGTTTCGAGCAGAGGAGCCGTGTGTGATTTTATTCACTGTTCTGTGTGCCCCCACCAGATCCACTCTCTGCCCTTTTCCATCCTTGTCTCTATCCCAGGAGGCCAACCTCTACAAAGTTCATTCCCTGGGCCTTTCTGCTGTCTACATTTGAGTTGAGTTTAGTCAATGGAAGGTGCCGGAGGACATGGAAACAAGGAGAGGACAGAGAGGCTGGGGTATTTAGTCCTTATTCATTCATTCATCCTACTGCAGGCCTACTCCTTCATTCCTTCCATTCAAGTGCTCCTGGCAGAAAGCCCTTTCCTATAACCACAGCTTTTCCTGGGGACTGGTAACTCTTCCCCACCCTTTTTGATTATACTAGCTGCCGCACAGCAGAGTGGCCAGGAGGGAAAGAATAGATTTGGGGAGACTAGTTGAAAACTGTTCTATGTCCAGGAGAGAGATGGTGATGGTTTGGTCCAGGGTTTTGTACTTTGTAGTGGCAGAGATGGAGATTATGAAGGAAATAAAATCTCTCACCCCATGGTCATGGATCGGACATGAGGGCGAAGACAACTCCTGAGTTTTAGGTCTGAGAAACCTGATGGATGGTGGCCATTTGCAGTGATAAGGAGCACATGGATTCCTTAATCTCTTTCATGGAAACTTGCTTCGTGAGTTACTGCATTGTTGGGGAGGACAGGAAAGATCCTCATTTTCTTCTGCCATTCACAGTGAGATGGCAGGGGAAGGAGCACCCGGTCCTGGGCCACGGAGGGCGTTTTGGGGGTGTGGCTTTGTGCGGTGGAAAGGACTATTTCCTTAGCATATATTTGAATAGCAAGAGCAGTTCTAGACATCTAATCTGCATCTGCAGAAAAGTCACATGCTGTTTTTTCTTACAGCTAATAAAGACAGATCAGGCAAAGCAACTTAAAAATTTCATTTTCTTTCTAGCCCTCTTAAGTACTAGAAAAATAAATGTTAGATATATAATTATTGCACATTTTGAGAAAGAAAAATCTTACACACAAAGAACATTTTCATAAATCATGTCTATAATTTAAAAAATATGTTTTAAGCAGACACAACTGTGCTTTATTCTGCATCTGTTTCACATATACAAATGTGTCAGGTTTACATAAACCACACTGATACAGATGAAAAATAAGGGAAGAACAAGATAAAAATAGCTCTTATGGTATCAGTAACACGTCTTTTATTATTATAATATATGATAGCATTGCAATCAATCACACTCTTGCACTGCATTGGCTAGTGACCTCCAGTACCACAAAGGAGGAGCTAGCCAACATCCAGGAATCCATTCTTGAGCTTGAAAAAAGTCTTCAGTATCATATGTTTGGATAACTGGTGACTATTTCAAAATCATGAAGTGAATCAATTTCATCTCCCAAGTGTTCCCAGGTCCCGCTTTCAAATGTGTTCCTTTTACATGATACTCCCCCAGGGCAGGAGTGGTGAAGGGAATGACAACCTGTCCCTTTTCTGATGCTGCTGCAGATAGATCGTCTATAAATGCAACCACCCAACCAGCCCCTGGTAGCTTCCCAGGCCTGAAAGATAACACTGCTGATTTGTACTTTTATCAATCCTTTCTCCTACTGTCCTTGACTAGCTGAGCAGACCGCAGCTGGAAAACTCAACTCATTTTTTCCCTTCAACTAAAGAAATATTTAGCTTTTATATTATGATTATAAAAATTGTAAGGTCTCGAGAGGATTTTTTAAAAAATACACGCAAACTTGATTCTAGTAAGTGAAACTCTGCTTTCCTACTCATTGACTAAAGGACACAGTTTTTTTTCTCATAAACTTGCATTATTTCTATTTCTCCTAATGCTTTAGCTTTACCTTGTGTGCCCTCATCAGCTCCAACCTTGAAGCCTTCTGATCTATAAGACACTCTATTGCTTCACCAAGAGCAAATTTACCTGGGGATGAAGGATTGTTCTGTAATGCAAACATTTACCCCAGGTACATTTTACCAGTTTTGATTTTCAAATCTTGGGGTTGCTTAAAATTTTCCTGTCATCTTGTTATCTCATTTTAAAGCCTTTGGCATTTTGTACATATGCGTCGGAAGATTATTTTTATCATGCCCAAAGGATGACTCTGTGTAAACATGTTTAGATATTCCTTTGCTGGGGTCTGTTCTAGGTGTGACATTTATTCTTTGAGTTCCAGTTTATGTTTGTTGATTGTCCTTTGCACTTTCATGACGGTCATGTGAGGCCTCCCTGGCTAGAAAAATGAGCATTTGAACTCCCTTGCTCCTGGTTGGGCCCATTTCCTCTGACTTTTTCGTATCTAGTATAGTGCAGTTCAGTAAGAAATAGAAACAATCTTATGGAGAAATAAGCATTCCACAGTCTCACAGGGAATGCCCTCTTCCCATCTAAGAACTGACTCAAAAGGCAGATTGCCCTAGAGAAAAATCCCTCCAGACCCTGCTACTTCTGGTTTCCTATCAGTGGTGAAGAGCTGCTTCCTCCACAGTGCATTTGTAAATCACAGACGCTCCCCAGTACTCCAGATGACAAGTTCCTGGAGGCTGAGGGCCTCTGGGCTTGTCTTCTTCAAGGGTCCTCCCTCATGGTTCAATAAACATCTGATGATTAACTGCTAGAGTTTTCATTTTGGTTTTTCCCCCTTTTAATATCTGCTTATCCATGGAAAATGTGGATAATAAATGGAAGTAAAAATTTAAAAATCAACACTCTAAATCTCATCACTAAGATATACTATCTTGTATCCCTCAGTTCTCTTATCAGGAACATTTTCACAAAATAAAATACAACAAAATATGTTTTCCCCTCTGTGCCATGACGTATCTGTAGATATAAGGTGGCTAATTTGAGTTTGGGGCTACTGTGTCTGGTTTCATTGTTACTAAAGTGAGGTCTCAGTCTACAGCGTAGCAAGACAGGCCCATGGAATGAGGAGTTCTACTCATTTCTTCAATCTTTCTCCTGCTGGTGTCATCTACCATTGTTCTATGCTCCCCTGGAAAGACAGGGAAGTCTTCAGTCTCAGAACATGAGTGAGCTTCTTTCAGTTCCCTAAACATACAACCCTCCTATATTCCCTGGCTTACAGGTATTTGCACCTTCTGTTTCCTGTGAAATGCTTTTCTCCTTTCTGATCCTCCCTCTATACCATAGCCCCTATGGAACTTGGCTATTTCCTGCTCAACCTGCATCTCTTCAAGGTGCAGAT
Source organism: Cebus imitator (assembly GCF_001604975.1). Classification (NCBI taxonomy): domain Eukaryota; kingdom Metazoa; phylum Chordata; class Mammalia; order Primates; family Cebidae; genus Cebus; species Cebus imitator. The sequence continues at coordinate 12,452,427 of NW_016107323.1, forward strand.
GGGTTTCTGTCTTCTGTATCTTCCTAGCACCTTATGCTTTCCCCATCAGCACCTTGCATACTGATTATAAGCTGGCCTATACATCACCAGGTTGGGACATTCATTATGTTTTTCTTGTCCACCATTGGATTTTTAGCACAATGCTTCTAGATGGTGGGCATTCATCTATGAATGAAAGCACAGAAATAAAACAATAAAGCTGAAAGATTTTCAAAGCCGTCTTTGCTTTCCAGGATGGCAACAGTCAAATGTATTTTTCAATTAACTTGATTTAAAAGTCATTCACTCCTTCCTTCTTCTTCCAGACACAGCAACCTAAGGTTTTGATTAGGAAGTCATTCTTCCCCTACTTTCATGCCATGTGGACTAAATAAGGTAGACTCCATCCCTCACTTCCATGGGTATAAAGAAGACCTAAGTCAAATGAAAAGAGTGAACCTTGAGATTTTTGCAGACACCACCGGAGAAAAGGGATTTATCATTTTATTGGGGTTTCTGAGTTGGTAGAATGAGGCCTGAAGCTGTTGTTGGCCATCTTACTTCCATATAGAAAGAGCTTTCCTGAGAATGAAGACAACACAAAGAAAAGCAGAGCCAGGAATTAGGGAGGTACCGTCTCATAATGGCTCCATTCAAATATGTTGATACAGTTTTATCTGAAGCAATACTACCCTTGAGCTTTTGTTACTTTTATAACCTTCAGTTATAAACCTCATTTGCTTAGTTCAATTTGACTTGAATTTTTATCACTTGGTATAGAATCTCACCCCTTTCATTCCATTCCATGCAGTATGTGTAGGGGCATCGAGGACAAGACTCCAATTGAGGGATCTTTCCTAGGCTCTCTCCAGCCATTGCTCCATCCCATAAAGCCGGGAGGAAATTGATCACTTGGCATCTACATTCATGATGACCCACTCATCCAAAAATTTCATCATCAGATGGTCTCTCCTGTCATGACACCAAGGCCTCAGAGGTAAGAAAAACACAGACTTCACCCAGAAGAAAAAGGTTATCCTCTTTCAGAATGCATGACTATGTGTCAAGATAACCATCTTCAGCTCTGCTATGAGGAAACATTTATAAGCAGCCCCTCCAGAATCACAAAGTCTACTTTGCCAGACATTCCTGGTTAGGGAGGGAACTGGAGAATCTCTTTCCTACACAACTTCTACATTCTTTTGGTTCTGAAATATGAAACTTACAAAATTTTAATTTCATTCCCAAATTCCTAAATGCCTGAGAGATGGACCCACTGGGTTAACTTCTTATGACCAGTACTGGCCCACTGGCAAGAGCTGAGCCACCTTCAGGTGAAGCTGCTCTATTAGAAACATGGATGTTGTACTTGGATGGGAAGTTCTGGGAAGATATTATAAAACTTGGTTGGGAGATAACCACAACCCTAATACCACAGACACACAACAATCCACTTGGCAGAACACCTACATGAGGAATTACAGAAAAAGCTTTCCTAATATTCTGCTAAACATTTGAAAACTAGCTCTATCCAAAAAGATCCTACGAACACATAGACACAGTTTTGTACACACACACATTTCTTCAAGCAGAGTAGGAAAAGACAAAGTGAATTTTTCTGGTCTGGAAATTTTAAAGAAATTCTTACATAGATGTAAAAATTAAGTCCCATTCAGTTCAACTCATCCAGAATTCTCTTTATTGAAAATAAGAAATTTATGTGAAATTAGGACAGTCCTAGAAGTCCTTGGGATAGATGCATGGTTCTAGCCATGGGTATTGCATCCCACATAGGAAGGAGGAGAGGCATAAAAATGAAGCCAGGGCTTGGGTCCTGTCCTCTTAAAGCAAATAGAAAGATCAACAGATACTTAAAAACCCATAATTCATTAATGCTCAATCAACTATTTGAGCTACAAAATGCTTTGAGCTTCTGTAGAGCTGTTTGCAAAATTAATGCCTCACGACTGGAGATATGCAGTGTGCACAATAGTCTCCTCTTAATAACCTGTTAGATAACTTTAATCCCAGGAAAAGGAAGAAACAAATACAGGTATGTGCCTGTGATTAAAGACAGATTGCACAGAAGATGATGATCCCATTAGATTACAATGGAGCTGAAAAATTCCCGTCACCTACTGATGTCTTGATTCTGACCCTGTATAGACCTAGGCTAATGTGCATATGCGTGTGTGTGTGTGTGTGTGTGTGTGTGTGTGTGTGTATGTGCATGTGTGTGTGTGTTTCCTAGTTTTTAACAAAAAGGTTTAAAATGTAAAAAATATAAAAATGTTTAAAAGGAAAAAGCTTTTAAACTAAGCGTATAAAGGAAAATTTTTGTGCAACTGTACAATGTGTTTTAAACTACGTGGTTACAAGAGTCATAAAATTAAAAGAAATAAAAGTAAAAAGGTTGCAGTAAGCTAAGGTTAATTTATTACTGAAGAAAGAAAAACTTATTTTAATAAATTTAGTGTAGCCTGAGTATATATTAATAGTATTTATAAAGTTCACAGTAGTGCAGTTACGTCCTAGGCCTTCACACTCACTCACCACTCACTCACTAACTCGCCCCAAGCAACTTCCAGTCCTGCAAGCTCCATTCATATGTTTTAAACACAAGTGAAACATTTTTATCTTTTATATCATATTGTTACTGTAATATTTCTATGTTGAGATACACAATTATTTACCATTCTGTTACAATTGCCTGCAGTATTCAGTACAGTAACATTCTATACAGGTTTGCTAGGAATAGGCTCTACCATCTAGTAGGCTATACCTTTTAGGTTTGTGTAAGTACACTCTGCGTTGTTTGCACAATGATAACGTTGCCTGTCGCTGCATTTGGCAGAACATATTAAATAACGCATAACTGTATATGAAATCATTAATGACTATGCACTTAAGCCTCTCTTCCTCCTTCCATGAAACCCACTGGGGTCACATGTGTGATTAAACTATAGCACTTCTGTTCCCAGGTCTCATGGCATGGTGGTACCTAGGCACAGCATGCCTAGTGGTTAGGAGCCTAGTTCCTGAACAAACACGGATTTGGATCCCAGTTCTGCTATTCATCACCTGGGTGGACTTGAGAAAATCACTTCACTTTCCAGACTCTTGGCTATCTTTTTGGCAAGGTAATGATGTTGTTAATAATAGTACTTGTCTATTAGGACTGCTGACAGTGTTACATGGGATAGTGTCTATAAAATGCCAGCATTACCATTCAGCTTCCAAACGGTGGCTTTGTTGAGGAACGTCTTCTTGAGACTCATGTCCTTGCAGACACTGGGGAGAAAAGGTTGGCCTGATGTTCTCTCCCAGCATTAGGAGTGGGGACATTTCCAGACAGAAGATCTGGTGCTGTTTTCATTGGGCTGGAATGGAATGTGCCTGAACATGGATTTTTTTGAAAATGACAAACCAGAAAGAAGAAGAGACATGATAAGGAGCTACAAGCCAGCAAGGCTGCTCTCAGACGGCTGAGAACTTCATAGGACAGGGGCCAGATCTGTTTTGCTAACTGTTTCTGCGATGCCCTGAACAGTGCCTATTACAAACTGGGGTTTGATCAATATTTGTTACACAAGTGGGGAAAAAGAACAAGCAAGTGATTACTGACCAAATGCTAGTCTCCATCAGGGCCACATCCTGGAGAGTCTTGGCAATGCCACCAACGAATACAAGCAGGGTTAAACGCCACCTTATCTCGGCACCACAGATGGATACTGATGGTGACAAGTTACATTGTTAATTAGAGCCCCATGCTTTGTCCTGACTGGGTGGGTAATAATAATGCGGCAAGAACTTTAACAAATAAACTCACTGCAGGCCCCAGGAGTCACCACGGCACAGTCATCACTTTTTATGTATTTTCATTTGTAATGATTTCCACTGGCTAATGCCCAAATAAAGGAAAAACAAATACCTAGCAGTCAACAGTTTTCTAGCACATGGCAGACATTTCTAATCAATTATGACACTGTATTTTTCTTTGGCTTAGTCTCAGATGCATTCTCAATGTGACATTTCAGAGAGCCGTGAGCAATCAACTGGAGCTGGCCTTTGAGAGGTGGAGACATTCTGTGATCTCTTTTCTCTATGGGTTTCCTTTTACACCATTGCAATAGTCATTTGATATCTTTCCTCTGCAGCATCCACGCTTCCTTTCTATGATAACATCCTAATTTTCATTTGAGGACCACTTCTCTTCTCTTCCTAATTTATTGTCAGCCAGTGACACGGACTCCATACCTGGGTCTGAGGCTAGCGCATATAACCAGTTGGCTTCCTCCACTCCCCTAGCCCCAGGGATTGGTTTGAGGATGGGATGAGTCAAGCCAATCCAAGCTAATGCTCTCAGACATTTGTTGAGCTGGTAGGGAAGTCCACCTCATTCTGGATGTGTAATAATCATGAGAACGTAGAGTAGCCAAGCAAACACCAAGGAGACTGGGAATGGAACCAGCAAGGCAGCAGGCAGAGCAGAGGAATGGGGAAAAGTGAATTCCTGGTGATACAATTTAAGTCCCTGGATCCGGTCATAACTGAAGTTAGATACTCCTGAACTCAAGGGTTATAAGTAAAAATGTTCCTTTTTTGGGGGTGGGGGCTTCAACTGGTCTGAACCATATGTTCTGCAATCTACCAAGAGAATAAGACTTAAATATCTATTCTGGAACATTTCTGCAATTCTTCCAAGTTGTGGGTCCTGGGAAAAAACCCTCGAACAACCACCCCCCCTCCACCTGCCATCCTACACTTTTCCAACTTTGACTTGGCCTAGTTGAGGAAACTAGGCTATCAGGGGAGGCCACCTTCTTTCAGAAGCAAGGGAGAGCACTGTCAAATGAACAGAGGAGACGTCCAGGTCCACAAAGGTGGATTGGGCCTCATGGGCCTGGAGACTAACTGGACATCTGCAGCTTGGATTTTCTCTCCATCCTCCTGGCCACATGAATGTCCTTGATGCTTAGAAATTCCACCTTCCAGAAATATTGTTTCTAAATCTGCCAGCTCCATTTAAAATTCTTCAACTAAACCCTTTGGGGAAGTGAGAGCAGAGCTAAACCTCAACTCTACATCCTGAACTACCTCCATGAGCAAGCAGCATTAGCCCTTGTTCATTTCTCATTTGTTCATTTCTCATACATTCATGAAATACTTTCTAGTGCCTCTGGGAACCAAGCACTGGTCTAGACATTAGCGGGAAAATAAAGCCCCTGCCTCATGGAGCTGATGTTCTAGAGACAGAGACAGGCAATCAACAATAAACAAGACAATAATTCCCTTATGTAGGGTATTGGAAGGTGATGAGCATCACCAGAAAAAACAAACGAACAAACAAACAAAAAAAAAAACAGAACAGAACAGAACAGGTTAAGAGCCATCCAGGATACAGTTTCACCCTTTTAAACAAGGTGGTCAAGGTGAGCTTCCCTGGCAGTGTGATACTGGATTCTAAGCTGAAGGAAGCCAGGAATGATGCATGCAGAGTCAGGTCACCTGTGCAGAAATGGGCCAGTCTCTTACAACTGTGTCCCAAGTTTTTGAACTTCTGAACTATGCACTTTGTTTCTATCGGTCAGTATTTGCCAGTAGTTCAGGGCTGTATCTAAATACAGAACTGTTCAACTGAATTTCTTCTTCATTTTTTTTTACGCTTTAACTGTTTAGGGAGGGGAAGAGTGAGAAGTGCATAGATTTGGCCTTGAGCTGCTGGAGAGTGAAGCTGGTGGGAAGCATGCCAATCTCAGTTTGCCTTAATGCCACCCTGCTGGGCATTGATTCCATAAATGTCTAGAAAACTGAGTCAGTACTAAAGGATTCTGACAAATGAGGGAGTGAGCAGCAACACCTGACAAGGAATTTTTTCTTTATTTTCTATCTTTTCTGTTTCAGTAGCAGCTGGAGACGCTGCCTCTGTCACGGCCAGAGACTGGCGGATCCTGGAATCCTGAGCCTGGGGATGCCCACTGGGAAGGCACCTCCTTGGCACTCGGCGGCCAGAGGGCAGGGGTTCTGTGAGCTGGGCACCCTTCCCATGTGTGTTTGGGCTTCCTCGTTCCTGACCTGTCCTCCCTTTGGCCCTCCTACTTGACAGAGATTTATGTGCCCACGTCACACTCACCCTGGATCCTTTGAAGAAAACATAAAACAAATCCCAAGGATTTGGGAGGGAGGGGCCGGTCCTGGGTTCCTGTGGGGCAAGTCAGAGGCAGCTACACACAACCTCCGCCGGTTCAAGATGCATCTTGCGGCTTGAGGCCAAATCCCTGCCCTGCCAAAGCCAGCCACAGCCACCAGCCTGAGCCTCAGCCAGAGACGGCTTTGGAGTTACCTCTCTTCCTGAGAGTCTAACCAAGGAGGCTGCACACCTTCCTCCCAGGTGACAGCCTCCCATGTGTCTACCAAAGGTCCAGTGAGGGAGTGGATTCGGGTGGGAAGGAACTGCCCTGTGGTCGGTGGGGCTGGACCTCTGGCCTCAGAGAGGTGCAGGTTAGAGTCAGCTCTCCTTATCTGTGAGATCTTGGGCAAGTTCATTACCTCTTCTGCCTCTCCCATCTGTGAAATGCAGTCGTCACAGTTATACAGAGAACAAAATGATCTAAAGTATAGAAAGTCCTTCGTGTCCTGGGCATATCTTAAGCACTAAAATGTCATTTGCCAACATTACAACGATTATTAGATAACAACATAAGCGTGCACATGCAAAACACAGAGCACCGCCCAAAACCTGCAGGCTCTCTCCGTCTCTGAAAGTTTTTCTCAGGAGCAGTCCCTTTGGAATGCAATGAATAAAACCCTCCATTTTATCACTTTATTATTATTCTGCAAATCTGTTGGGGTGATGTGACTTGCACCACCAGTGCTGGCTATGACCGGGCAGTTAACCTGTCTCTTTATGGAAAGTATAAACTATGCACATTGGCACCAGCCCAAGGCCTGGGAGAAATCAGACTGTGAAAACAAAGTCTTTAATAAAAATATTCCCCTTCTCCCCCACATCATGACCTGGTCCTCATTTCAGCACTAAGGACGGATTGATTTTTTTTTTTAACCAAGTCCACTGGGAATTATCAAGAGATAAATCATGCAGGATCGTGCTCGACACCACAGAATACAACACCCAGACACATCACACACACACACACACACCACACACCACACACACACGACACACACCACACACACACACACACACA
>NW_016107323.1:12459832-12515409 GCF_001604975.1 Cebus imitator
ACACACACAGAACACACAACACACACACACACACAACACACAACACACAACACACACACACAGAATGGAACCTGCCTTCAAGGACTTTAATGGCTATGGGAGAGGAATATGAAACAAAGAAATTAAACATAAAGTAGAAAATAACGAGTTACCTGTTCACTTTCATATGTCCTGCCTTTGGGACACCATCACTGTGGAAGGGATCTGTCCTCATGTGTCATTCATTTAACACTTAGTGAGCACCTACTGTCCACAAGGTACAGTGTCAGAGACTGAGGGGGACTCAGATGAAGAGCACATAAAATAAGATTGATTACCCACAAGGAATATAGAAAAAGGGCCGTGGAAGATCAAAAGGGAGAGGAATTGCTCCCACCTGAGGCCATGGGAGGGTGGTTTCCCAGAGGGCTGGCATCTGAGTGGAGCTGAGAAAGTGGAACAACATTGGAAAAATGGGAGACACCCTCAAAATTCAGGGAGCCACTGCAATGAAGACGCAGCTCTGCCCAGAGCCACAGGAGTTGCACCATGAAACGCTGTCCCTGGCCCTTCAGCAGCATCAGGCAGAAGCAGTTCTGATGCCTACTCGAAACTCATTCTACAGGGTCTGACCACACGGTTCTCATCCAAAGGGCAAGATGGCAGTAAGTCTATTTCTTTTCCCTTTAGACTGGGTCAGTTCCATTGTTCTGTTTTCACTGTCACTAATTCTATCCTCTGTCATCTCTATTGTTAATGAATCTGTAGGGCAAGTCTACAATTTTCTATTATTGTGTTTTTTGGTTACATAATTTCGATTTTATAACTTCTATTTTTTGTTTTAAGGGAATTCAGGGTTGTATATAGAGACTTTTTTTGATGGCTGCTGAAAATTTTCATCGGGTAATTCCATTGTCTGATTCTTCTCAAGATATATATCAGTTAATTTACTTTTCTCACTCAAACCATCATTTCCCTGGCTCTTTGCATGATGAGTGATTTTAGATTACATCCTGGAAATTTGGCTGTTATGTTAGGAGACTCTGGGTCCTGTTTAATTCTTTTAGTTTAGCAAGAAGTCACCCTGTTTCGGAGTTAGCACGCAGGCCCCAGACTACTTTATAGGTATGGGGCTATGGTTCCAATTACAGTTTAATTTTCAAAGTCTTTGAGGTGCTATTTTGCTCTGGGTGATTTATCTGGTGCTTTGGGGCTCCCAGTGGTCCTCCTGGTACTGCCTGAGAGGGTGGAAGGAGTGTCCCCAGGCTAGGCAGTCTGGTATTTTAGGTGGGGGAAGGGATGCTCTGGTCCACAGGGATGAAGAGCACTTCCCAGGCCAGGCCAGGCCCCTGATTGAGGTGAGGTCATGCTTGCTAGCACCACCATGCTTCCTAGCACCCTTCAGTGGGGTGGGAAAGTCGCAGGCCATGCTGAAGAGGAGGCTTCCTGCCTGGGTCACTTGTGGCAGGATCCAGCTTGCCAGTGTCCCTAGCCACCTGCTATCTTCCAGTGAAGGACAGGAGCCCCAGCAGACACAAGGAGAGCTTTCCCCATCCACACAGTACCCATGCCAGTACTTCCAAGTTCGCCTGATGTTGGCAGGAGTCCCATTCCATCTGGTGGGAGAATACACTCACTTGGGCACCTCCTATTGCTAGGTTGTGGGTCAAGAAGAACGGGGCCTGGGCTGCCTTGTTTTCTCAGTTGGGCGGCAGACATAAGACAACCTGTTCTATGCTGTTCCTTCGGTCCTGGGGTCTCTCACCAGTTTACCTTTACCGTTCCAGTATTCAGGGTTCTCCTTCATTATCCTCTCCTGTCTCTTTTTCTGCTATTCCCAGGGTTTATAGTTGTGTTTAGCAGGGAGGAGCAGGGAGAAGAAGTCTACATCCTCTCGAACGAAGTAGAAATTCTCATGCTGCTTGATCAGTGTTCAAGTCTTTGTCTGCTCACCACATCATTGGCACCATAAGCTGAGCATCACGTCTGTTCTTACTCTTGCTCCAGAGCCCAGCACACTAACTTGCATGCAGGAGCTGCTCCATGACTATCTACCATATACATGAACGGATAGATGAATTTGTCAAAGGGATCTATGCCCTAATTATTGTCCCTTACTGAACTGAAAAATCAATGAACTGACTTTATGAATAACCAGATTTTAAGCCTTCTGTCTCTCCCTTTCCAGTCCCATCTTTGCATAATCTCACACCCCACAGCACATACCCCCATGAGCTCAACCCAACCCATAGGTCTATCCTTCATTCCGGCACCCTGCCCATTTCTGTCTTCTATCTCTTGCAAGTCTCAACCTCTGCTCACTGAAATAAAGGCTCTCATCATCCTTTGATGGGCTCAACTCCCCATTGGCTTTGTCATTTCCTCCTACCCTTCTTCCTTCAATCCCCCCTTTCCACAGTAGTACATTAGATTGTCATATAGGACATAATATGATGGTCGCTTTTATATTATAAATATAATATAAATATAATACATATATTATGTTTATATGTTAACAAATTATTTTTATGCTCTCTCACTACCCCCTGTCCAACCCTGACATTGGAAGAGAATCACGTGAATCTTAACCATCGCTGGAATTTTGTTCCGTGTCAGATCCCACAGCCCTGACAGCATGGATATGGTCAATTTATATTTGATTGAGATGAACTTTAGACACAAAAGGGTCTCCATCAGTTCCAGGAGAGAGACATCTGAATGAGAGGGAATCTATAGACACACACAAAGTCACCCTGTCTGGAGACAGTCATGAGTCCTATAAGACATTAAACCCATTAAGAAATGGCACTTAAAATACCTAGGAATACAACTGACAAAGGATGTAAAGGACCTCTTCAAGGAGAACTACAAACCACTGTTCAATGAAATAAGAGAGGACACAAGCAGATGGAGAAACATTCCATGCTCATGGTTAGGAAAAATTAACATCATGAAAATGGCCATACTGCCCAAAGTAATCTATAGATCCAATGCTATTCCCACTAAGCTATCAATGACCTTTTTCACAGAGCAGGAAAAAAACACTTTAAACTTCATATGGAATCACAGAAGACCCTGCATAGCCAAGACAATCCTAAGCAAGAAGAACAAAGATGGAGGCATCACACTGCTGGACTTCAAACTATACTACAAGGCTATAGTAATCAAAACAGCATGGTACTGGTACAAAAACAGAGACATAGACTAATGGAACAGAATAGAGACCCCAGAAGAAACACCACACATCTACAACCATCTGATCTTTGACAAACCTGACAAAAACAAGCAATGGGGAAAGGATTCCCTGTTTAATAAATGGTGTTGGGAAAACTGGCTAGCCATGTGCAGAAAGCAGAAACTGGACCCCTTCCTGACACTTTACACTAAAATTAACTCCAGATGGATTAAAGGCTTAAACATAAGACCGAACACCATAAAAACCCTAGGAGAAAATCTAGGCAAAACCATCCAGGACATAGGCATAGGCAAGGACTTCATGACCAAAACACCAAAAGCATTGGCCACAAAAGCCAAAATAGACAAATGGGACCTAATCAAACTCCACAGCTTCTGCACAGCAAAAGAAACAGTCATTAGAGTGAATCAGCAACCAACAGAATGGGAAAAAATTTTTGCAATCTAACCATCTGACAAAGGGCTGATATCCAGAATCTACAGAGAACTAAAACAGATTTACAAGAAAAAAACAAACAAGCCCATTCAAAAGTGGGCGAAGGATATGAACAGACACTTTACGAAAGAAGACATACATGAGGCCAACAAACATATGAAAAATTGCTCATCATCACTGGTCATTAGAGAAATGCAAATCAAAGCCACATTGAGATACCATCTCATGCCAGTTAGAATGGCGATCATTAAAAAATCTGGAGACAACAGATGCTGGAGAGGATGCGGAGAATTAGGAACACTCTTACATAGTTGGTGCGAATGTAAATTAGATCAACTATTGTGGAAGACAGTGTGGCGATTCCTCAAGGACCTAGAAATAGAAATTCCATTTAACCCAGCAATCCCATTACTGGGTATATAGCCAAAGGATTATAAATCGTTCTACTATAAGGACACATGCACATGAATGTTCATTGCGGGACTGTTTACAATAGCAAAGACTTGGAACCAACCCAAATGCCCATCGATGATAGACTGGACAGGGAAAATGTGGCACATATACACCATGGAATATTATGCAGCCATAAAAAACGATGAGTTCATGTCCTTTGTAGGGACATGGATGAACCTGGAAACCATCATTCTCAGCAAACTGACACAAGACCAGAAAATCAAACACCGAATGTTCTCACTCATAGGAGGGTGTTGAACAATGAGAACACATGGACTCAGGGAGAGGAACATCACACACTGGGGGCAGTTGGCCGGGGTAGGGGAGAGACAGCAGGGAGTAGGGAGGGGAGGTGGGGAGGGAGGGGAGGGTGCGGAGGGATAACATGGGGAGAAATGCCAGATATAGTATGCACCTAAAGTAAAATAAATTAAAATATATATATAAATATTGAAAAAAAAAAAGAAAGAAATGGCACTGAAACGTGCTTAGGTGGGAAGCAAGTGAGACAGGGGTGGTGGAAGACTTAATCGCCTGGGAAGGGTGGCATTAAGTTGTGCAGAGTCGTGGAGGTTTGTAAAACTCCACCTAGCTTCATCCAGAACACAATCTGTGCTCAAATAATGATGTTTGCCTTAGTTTGGGGGTGGAAGGTGTCAACAAAATAGCCCCATAACTGCTGAGTGATTTAGTGATGCATGCATCTGTCTTTAAATGGCAGTGGTCTGTAAATGAACTTTTTTTTGTAATAAACAAGGCAAAGAGATTGCCTTTGGAAAGCACATAGTGTTACTGATGAACTAATCAAAAAGTTTATGATGGGCCTGAAATCCTTAGTGGGTCTTGCCTTGTCTAGACAGAGAAGTCCAGGGTTCCTTTCTAGGCCCAAGTTCCATCCTCATCAGATGCCAGAAAAGTTAGCAAAAGAAAACATCCTCATCAGATGCCAGGTAAGTTAGCAAAAGAAAACCCCCTGTGTGTAGCCTGGGAGTTTCAGGCTACAGTGACCCATGATCTTCAGGATTGAAGATTTGAAATACCTCTTTCGGTATGGAAGTGCCTTTTGTTTCTAGAAATGGGCTGTAAATTAGACTGTCTTTGGTGCTATCAAGAAACAAACGGAGCCAGAAAACTAGCCAAGTGACACCTTCTTTGCCACCTGGCTTAGCCTCACCCATCTTTCCCACTGCACTCAAGTCCCACCTCTTCCGGGAGGCCCCAGCTTCCATCCTGCCCATCAGGGTGGGCTCTTCCTGTAGAGTCATCTCACTGTTACCACCCATGTCAGGGGTTACACACTGCCACACTGAAGGCTGAATTTGGCCCACAGCCATGACTGTGTTGGATGGGACTGTGTTTTTAAATTTGTTCAATTTGAAGCTTTTTTTAAGTGGAAGATTTTATATTTTTAAAAATTCCATTTGTCATATTTCTTTGAAAAAGTCAGAGGCTCTAACAGCATCACTGGTGACAACAGGCTGGAGGAGAGGAGTGGCTGATGGAGCTCTCAGGTGGAGCACAGGATCTCCAACTCGCCACAGCATCTTCCAGGCCCTGAGAGGTTTATTCTATTTTTTCTCATCAGGTGTCACCAAGGATTGCCTTGTCTTGTAACATATCTTTTTTAAAATTTATTTGCAACTAAGTCTCACTCTGTCACCCAAGCTGGAGTGCAGTGGCACGATCTTGGCTCACTGCAACGTCTGCCTGCCAGGTTCAAGCGATTCTCGTGCCTCAGCCTCCCAAGTAGCTGGGATTACAGATGCGCACCACCATGCCTGGCTAATTTTTGTGTTTTTAGTATAGATGGGTTTCACTATGTTGGTCAGGCTGGTCTCGACCTCCTGGCCTCAACTGATCCATCCACCTTGGCCTCTCAAAGTGTTTAGATTATAGTCATGAGGCAACATGCCAGGCTCTGTAACATATGTTTTCTTATGTATTCATCTCATCTCCCTAAAAATATTATGAAATGCAAAAAGGCAAGAAGAGTACATAATCCCCCTTGCATTCTGCCCCTTTCCTACCCTATCCAATGCACTGAAGCTCCTCTTCTCGTCCACATGCCTAAACACTGGGTACAGTGACAAAAATTAACATACCTACCATTTATTGAGCACTTACTATGTGCCACCTCGGAGCTCAACACTTAAACACTCGCATCTCAATCCAAGTCACCATTTTGATTAGGGAATGATTATCCCCATTTTACAGATGAGCAAACCGTAGCTAGTAAGATGAAGCAGTTGCCCACATGTCCCACCTGGATATATCTAGAATATGAACTCAGCTCTTCCTGTTTCTCAAGCTATCTTCTTTTTGAGGCATGACACTGTCTCTCTATAAATATGTAGCACAGACAAATTTAAATGTGCCTGGCTGCCTGTCAGGACCCACTAGGAGTTGCACTGCCACTGCAGGCCTGGTTTGCTGTCTAGCTTCAGGTGAAGAGTAAAGGCAGGAGAATGTTGGGTAAGACAGTTGTTCTCAACTTGGGGGGATTTTCCTTCAGGGAACATTTGACAATGTCTGGAGACCTTTTTGGCTGTCACAAGTAGGGCAGGGAGTGCTGCTGGTGTCTAGTGAGTAAAAGTCAGGGATAATGCTGAACATCCTACAATGGCCAGGCGCAGTGGCTCGCACCTGTAACCCCAGCACTTTGGGAGGCCAAGCTGGGCAGACTGCTTGAGCCAAGGAGTTCAAGACCACCCTGAGCAACATGGCAAAACCCTATCTCTACAAAATGTACAGAAATTACCTGAGCATGGTGTTATATACCTGTAGTCCCAGCTAATCAGGAGACAAAAGCAGGAGGATTGATCACCTGAGCCCAGGAGTGTGAGGTTACAGTGACCCATGATCACACCACTGCACTCCAGGCTGGGTGATAGACTGAGATCTTGTCTCCAAAAATCCCCAGTAAAATGCATGGGGCAGAGAACAATTCTGTCTCAAGTGTCAACAGCAGCAAGGCTGAGAACCTCTGAGTAAGAGAGGGCCCATCCTATCTGCAGGTTGGCTCCCAGAGTTCTATACTGGGCTCAGGTTACAGACATTCTGTCAAGAACTACATGTTCGTTTTGTTCCCAGAGGTTGGGCATTCTTCATCAATTCTGAGACTCATCTTTGAAATTTCCCATTATTTGTCAAGAGCCATCTACTAAGTACTTACTAATTCTCTCTTTCTCTCTTAAGGTAAAATTAGAGTCTTAGCTGGGGTGCATGGATGCATAGAGTTATCATGGTTGATACTCACCCCAAAGCTGACTTTCTCCCAGAAGGAGCCTTTTAATGCCAGCCAAGGATAATAGCATTTAAGGAACATAAACCACCTCTTGCTACTCAAAATGTACTCTTCATTTTGTTTGAAGCATTTTCTCCATTTACTTTATAACCATGTGATACTTTCTAAGTAGGCCCAGGGATCATCTTCCAAACAGGAAAATGTTTGAATAGCCCCACCAAGTCTGTAGATCATCTAAGGCTAATATTATTATTTGATAAAAGTTAAGCAATTCATCCCTAAAATGTTCCTAAGAAGTGGGGTCACATGAATTTCTTGATTAAAAATCCAGGGATAGCTTGATCAAAACATAACAGGACTCTTTAAGTCAGGGGTCCCCAACCCCTGGACCACAGACTGGTACCGGCCCATGGCCTGGTAGGAACTAGGCTGCACAGCAGGAGGTGACCAACAGGCCCATGAGCATTATCACCTGAGCTCTTCCTCCTGTTAGATCAGTGCTGGGATTAGATTCTCATAGGAGTACAAACCCTATTGTTAACTGCACATGTGAGGAATATAGGTTGCAGCTCCTCATGAGAAGCTAACAAATGCCTAATGCCTGATCATCTGAGGTGGAAGAGTTTCATCCTGGAACCATCCCTCTCACCCCAACTGGTCAGTGGAAAAATTGTCTTCCCCAAAACCAGTCTCTGGTGCCAAAAAGGTTGGGAACCACTGCTCTAAGTCATGATTCAATTGAGTCACGAAACTGAAAAGCTTAAAGGTGGGATGACTTCAGGCATGGCTAAATCCAGGTGCTCAGAAAGCATCACCAGGATCTGTTGTCTCTTAATTTATACTTCCTCTATGTTCACTCCACTCTCAGATTTCACTCTCATGGCTGCCCTCATCTGCGTAGGATCTAGTCCAGTGGGGAAAAGGCAGTGACAGCCCTAATAAAAGTCTCAGTGTTCTTCTGATAGAGTCACATGCCCATTCCTGAGCCAATTACTGATGCCAGAGGAATGTGGCACTCCACTTGGCTGGTGCCTCATCGGTGCTGTTAGTGAGGGCGTGGATCCTGGCAGCCAAATCCAGCGACCAGTTAAGAGCACAATCAGTAGCACCCATTCAGCCAAGGCTTCAGACTGAAGAATCAAGCACATAGCAGGAGTTCTCACCAGGAGGGATAGGCCTGGCCCTGATTTGCTGAGAGACCTTGAGGAGGACACCTGTCCCCTAAAGACCCCCACAGTCCCATCCACTGCAGAATACTTGCCTCTGTGGATGCCCTCAACACTAGCTTCAGCTACAGACCAAGTGCTCCACCAAACACAGTAAAAGAAGAAAAACAGGACAAGGGTCAGCAGAACTTTCCTGCTGCTTTATGTCTTTTCTGGCAGTTACAACCAGCAAATCACTTAGGAAAATCTGCTCGGTTTAAAATTTCATGGTAGCATAAACCACTCATTCGAGTAGATTCTGATTAATACCCTTTAACACCAAAAGGGTCCTGTGCCAAGGAGAGCAGACTGAGGAAGAAGTCCTCCAGGGTCTGACAAAGACGGATGGAGAGAAGGAACAGAGAATAGCATGTGCACTGGGCCAGACAGGCTTGCCTTTTCCCCATGGGATAAAACGATTTTCTGGTGGTCAGATTGGGTGGAGTGTGGAACTGTTATCAATATTATGATAAAATTATGTTCTTTGCTGAAAGCATGAAGCCTGTAATTGTTGATTTCATCCCCTGACGTGGCCAATTATAGGTATATATATATGGGTAGTAACTCAGTTGGGCTCTTGGCATTACCTACCAAAAAGAGTTGGCTAGAAATACTTGGGTGGCTATTAGAAAGTAGGATAAGCACGAGCCGTGTGCTGTGTGATGCACTGAGGTTGTAATTGCATTATCCCACACAGTCTGTGGATCTCTTAGTAAATCCATTGTCTCTAAGCCTAAAACTGAAAAGACTTGATCTCCATCTAGAGAGTGACAGGGGATTAGATGGCAAGACCTATGATTTCTTCCAACTGAAGCTCATTACTCAATAGTCAAAGGTGACAACATGTGGTCACATTTGAGCCAGAGCTGGAGAGGGAATTAATAAATGGAAGACAGGAAAGCATTCCAAAGGCAGTCAAAAAATAAAGAGATGGATGATATGCACAAAAGGTTAAGAAACGAGGAAGATGGAGTGAGAAGTTTAACACAAGTCTATTCCAAGTTCTGGACGGCGATAAAAGACAAAATGGGGAAGAAGCACTATCAAAGTGATGATGTTACCAATTTTCAGATTTAGCATATACCATAGATGCTTCATGGTGAAGCTGCTGAAAACCAAAGAAAATGAAACCATTTTAAAAGCCAGCAGTGATAAAACACACATTGCCTACAAAGGAGCAGCCTTTGGAATGGCTGCTGACTTCTCACCCACGAGGATACCCAAAGGAATTGATCGTCTTCAGGGGGCTGAGAAAAGTCACTGTCAACCTAGAGATTAATACCCAGTGAAACTCTCTTTCAATAATGATGGTAAAATAAACATACAAACAAAAATGGAGAGTATTTATTCACAAAATAGAAACTTAAAAATATCCTTAAAACCTAAATTGTAAAGGATATATGTTGGGAAGAAGCAAAAATTATGCCAGATGCAAATCTGTTGGAAGAATGAAGAAAAAGACATGGGTAAATTAGTAGACTGATCAAAACAAATATTAATCCTATAAAGTGATAATAAAAGTAGTATCAAATGAAATGTGGGAGCAATGACACAAGCTGAAACACAAATACTGGATTATATTAGTAAAAGAACTCCAGCTGAAACAAAACTAATGAATGATAAATGGAAGAAGGATGTTCTGGAAATGAAATCACCCAAAAGTCTGTAGATTATTTGGGAGGATGAAAAGTGTATTACTTAAATTTGAACTTTGTTAAGCTAAGTATGCTTATTACAACTGCAAGTGTAACTACTAAAAGAATAAGCATGGAACATACATCTGAAGAAGTGGCAACTAAAGATGAAATAAAGAAGGCAAAAAGGAGAATCAGAAGACGTAGACAAATCAAAAGCACATAATGAAGTTGTAGCAATAAGCTTAAATGCGTCAGCATTCACAATTAATATAAGTGGATTGGTATTTCTAAATAAAAGACAAAAAATTCCAGGCAGAGCTGGATTTTTAAAGCTCAATTGTATGCTGATATTAAAAAAGTAAATGCAACTTAGACACGCAAGAAGTTAAAAATCCACCAATATAACAGAAATCGTCTTAACATATCTCTGTCAATAAGTGACAGATAAGCAGGGCAAGATATCATTCATAATTGAAAAACGCAATTAACAGTCCTGATTTAGTAGGCTGCATAAAACATTGAGCCAGTCGTGGTGGCTCATACCTGTAATCTTAGCACTTTGGGAGGCTGAGGTAGGAGGATCACTTAAGCCCAGGGGTTCAAGACCAGCTTGGGCAACACAGGGTGACACTGTCTCTACAAAAAATAAAAATAACCAGCCAGTCGTACTGGCATGCCTATGGTCTCAGCTACTTGGGAGGCTGAGAGGGGAGGATAGCTTGTTAGGAAAGTCAAGGGATGAGGCACTGCCACAGCACTCCTGGCTGAGTGACAGAGCAAAACCCTGTTTCAAAAACAAACAAACAAACACTAAAGCCTGAAACTGGAGCATACACATGCTTTTAAAGCACAAAAACTTGCCACCTATTATGCCACAAAGCTAGCCTCAAAACTTTATAAACTTGGTATCCCCTCTGTGCCACATTTTCTGACCAACATGCACTTAAGTTAAAAAACGTGGAAAAAAGAGGAAAATTAATATATTTAGAAATGTTTAAAAAATGTATCAATGAAGAAATAATCATGGAAGTTAGAAAATGCTTATAATTAAACATATAGGAGGCAGCTAATGAAGTATTACAGAGGAATTATAATTTCAGTGTTTCATTAGAAATAAGAAAGCCTCTAAATCAGTGAACTAAGCATTCAGCTGAAAGAATTAGCAGGGAAATGCCAAGATAAAAGCTGGGAAAATAAAAGAAAAGAAATTATGAAAGTAAAAATTAATAAAATAGGAAACAAATATGTAAGAGTGAAGATCAACAAAGCTGGAAGTTGGTTCTTTGAAAAAACTAATAATACACAGAAAATTATTGTTAAAAATTAATCAGTAAAAACAGAGACAATGTGGAAATAATATTTCAAGTGAAAGAAAGCACATGACAACAGGTATTGCAGAGATATTAATAGCTAATAGGTTAAAATGGATAACTTTAGGCCAATAAATTTATAAGTTTTCATAAAATGGATAAATTTCTAGAAAAAACAACCTAACAAAATTGACTCAAGAAAGGAAAAAAGGTGGAAATAATCTGATCACTGTTTTTAATATCATATTAATAGCTCAACATGTTAAGAAAAGAAAACAATGGACCCAGATGGCTTTACAGGCATGTTCTACTAAACAAATAGGAACAGATAATTTCAAATTTACACAAACTTTTCCAGAGAATTCTTTTTATTAGGCTGATTCCAAACAAGACAGAGACAGTACAACAGGCCAATTCTATTCATGAGCATAAATGAAAAAAAAATGTAAACGAAATATTGGCAAACCAAATTCAGAAATACATAAAAACAATAAAACATCACTATGTTTTATTGAAACACAAGGTTGATATTTGGGTTTGCCTAAGAACTGTAACGTTTATTGAATATAGAAAATAAATTAATACAATTCATCATATTAACAAAATAGAAAAAAATCCCCCCAATTATCCTAGTAAATAAAAAAGGAGGCTTTTCATAAAATATAATCTGATAAAGTGAACCTATAACAAAACTGCTACAAACAAAACCCTTAATGACAAGAGTTGAAAAGTATTCCATCTAACAATATTTTTAGAAATCAGTATAAGAGAATAACTTTATTACTCGAGTAAAGAAAACATTTTTAAAATAAGATACAAGCACAACAAAGGAAAAGATTGGAAGTTTCGACAGCTTGAAAATTAAGAAGTTTTTCATGAAAAATAACAGAGTAGATTTTTGTAACACAGAACCAACAGGGAATTAGCATACCAAAAAAATAAGGGATTCCTTTAAAAAAATCAGTGATCAGAAGTCATAACTCCATAGAAAAAATTTATAAACAGGAATCTAATAGAGAGAAAATAAATAGACCATAAACATCTTAAAAGTTGATCAACCTTGATTACTTAATAGATAAATGTGAATTTAAATCACATTGAGATGTTACTTCCTATGGGGAATAATTTGAAAATCTGACTGTACTAGAAGTAGGCAAGACGTGGAGCAATGAGAAATCTCATTACGTTATTAATGGAAATATGGACTGGTATAACCACTTAAAAACATTTTGATATTAATCAGTAAAGGTGGCCGTGCACAAGCACCAAGACCCAGAAATTTCCACCTTTGGTTGAAAAATTCTTACAAGAAACTCTCTCTCAGAAAACTCTTACAAATATTTGTCAGAAAACATATACAAAAGTGATATGGCAAGATTGTTCATAAAAGTGAAAAACTGGAAACAGTGTCCATCAATAGGAGAAGCAGCAGGTCAGTTGCGGCACATTTGGACCATGGATGCATCAGTTAAAAGGAATCAGCCAGAACTTGATGTGTTAAGATAAATGAATCTCAACACAATGAAAGAGAAATTACAAAAGAAGGCTAATAAACTGATTTACATTAAGTTCAAAGTAATGGTTTAATTATTGGGAGATTTTTAAGTAGTGGAACAACCGTAACGAAAAGCAAGGAAATAAGAAATGTACACTTCTGAATGTTGGTCATCTTAGATGGAGGTAAGAAATGAGATGCAATCAAAGGGATCCCCAAAGAGGGTTTGGAAAGTATTGGATTTTTTTTTAATTAATATGGGTACTCAAGGTTTCTTCTATTATTCCTTATTAAACTATGCGCACACATTTCACAAGTTTTGTGTTTGTAATATTTTACACTTAAGAGAGCACTTAAACCTAAACAGCCTTTTCTCAACATTAGAAAGACTCTAAAAATAAGCAGGACTTTATTTTAATGTGTGTGTTTTAAATGTCCTTAAATCAACTGGCAGTAATGTGTTCTTTGAAAAACTGCTGTAATTCTCAATGAAATTAAGAACATGATAGTGATATCATTACTATTATTTCACAGTCTTTACAATATAGCCAGTGAAATTGGATGACAACATTAAATTAAAAGTATTGGAAAGGAAAGAGCACGGATATTAATTTTTATAGGTTTTTACTTAGCCTTG
Source organism: Cebus imitator (assembly GCF_001604975.1). Lineage (NCBI taxonomy): Eukaryota > Metazoa > Chordata > Mammalia > Primates > Cebidae > Cebus > Cebus imitator. The sequence goes on from NW_016107323.1 coordinate 12,473,424, forward strand.
AAAATTCAAGAGAATCCGAAAGTTTGTCTTTTAAAAAATAAAACATATTTAATGAAAAATTAACAGAGCTAGGAAGATAATTAAGTAAGTTACTCCGGATTAAAGTAAGCGCATAAAAATAAAATTGTATGCAGTATCTTATTAAAAATATACCAGAAAAATATCAGATTCAAAAAATACTTTAAAAACACAAGTCACCTAGAAATAAACAGTACAATATGCTCAGGAACTACCTAAATAAAATTGCATAATTATAAAATATAAAGCAAAACTAACATAATTATAGGAACATTCAAGACCTAGCTAAGTAAAACTATGTAATTTATACAAAACAAAGACAAATTAAGATATGTACTATATATATTCTCGGATACGAAAACATAATATGTCTATTTTCTTCAAAACTAATCTAAAAAGTAAATACAATCTCATCTGGGGAGCTGACAAAATTGTTCTGAAATTAGTCTGAAAAATAATCAGTGAATTTTGTAAGGAACAATTTTTTTGTTGTTTTGTTTTGAGATGAAGTCTCGCCCATTTTCCAGGCTAGAGCACAGTGGCACTATCTCAGCTCACTGTAGTCTCCACCTCCAAAGTTCAAACAATTCTCCTGCCTCAGCTTCCCGAGTAGTTGGGACTACAGGCACACAACATGACATTTAGCTAAGTTTTATATTTTTAGTACAGACAGGGTTTCACCTTGTTGCTCAGGCTGGTTTTGAACTCCTGACCTTAAGTGATCTGCGTACCTCAGTGATCCCAAAGTGATGGGATTACAAGTGAGAGCCACAGTACCCCATGGAAAAAATGCTTAAAAAGAAGAATAATGCCATAGCAGAGATTTATCAAACTCCTAGATATTAAAATACATCATAAAATGCTGGCATCTAAAACAATATGACATTTATTTGGGTTATAAGAATATTGTATACACATAAAAACTACAAGGACACAAAAACAATGAGAAAAATATTTTAGATGCAAGTAGACAGAGGCCAACCATTTCACGTGCCAATAGTTGGCATTTTAACTGGTGGCAAACTTCTCAAAAACAACAGTATAGGTCAGATGTAAATTGAATAATGTACTAAAAATAGTGAGCAAAAATAAATAGTAAGCCTAGAATTTTCTCCTTAGCTAATTTGCCGTTCAAGAACCATGGTAAAATAAAAATAGTTTCATGCAAAGACTGCAAATATTTACCATTTACAGACCTTACTAACCAAGAGTAATCACTGAGAGAAGGAATCTAAACTTCACAGAAGAAAATGGGGTTAGAGAAGCAATGGTGAGCAAATCATGAAAATCTAAAGCAAGAACTGAGTTTATAAATAATAATAATTAGTAGTAATAATCCTGAAACATAAAAAGGGTAAGACAAAAACATGAGATTACACTAATATGTAATTAAAGCAAGTGAATGAGTAAAACATTACTTATGTTTTGATTTTAAGTTAAACATTCTCATTAAAAATATTTGTTGATTCCTGAAAACATATAAGAGAAATATATAACTTGCAAACTAGAGGGGGAATTTTACAATTTGTAAAGAAAAGAGAACAAACAATTCAACAGAAGGAAGAAAAGGAGAAAAAAAAAGCATAAGGAATAAACAACTTAAAGAAAATACCCAAATATACATAACTTTTACTTCTGTTTAAGAAGTAGGATATGAAGAACCATTTCTCTTGCGTAAACAAGAAAACAGCAGAAAAAATAAAATTCATACTATTCTAAAAGGCTAATAAAGAGCAGTTAGAAGCCTTGAACAACTGACTTGCAGAGAGAAAAGAGACCTTCGTAAGTGAACAGAGAGCCTCAGTTTCAGTTTGGGTACATTTGGACAGAGAAATGGGCTTCAACCATACACAGAGATACTTTGTGCAGATGAGAAGCAATCAGCCAAGCTTTAAAGGAAAACGTGGATAGATGCAACTGAATCTAAATGCAAAAGCAAATCACTTACACATCTTCTACATGCTCAAATTTTGCCAAGGAAGCTTCAATATAGGAGGGGCAAGAAAATAGGACTCATGAATCCTGCCAGAGTTGAATTCAAAGATAAAACAAAAAATACTTGAAACCACAATCCGATCCTCTCCCAGCTCAAATACTGGCAAAATCAAAAAGAGTGATGATGTAATGAGAATAGCACTCTACTTCAGTGGTTTTTCTCCCCTAAACCCAAATCCAATCCTGAGAAAAACATTAAACAAATCTCAATTGAGATATATTCGAATACCAGATAAAATACCTGACCAGTATTCCTCAAACTTGTCAAGATCATAAAAAGAAGGAAATTCTGAGAAATGGCCATAGACCAGAGGAGACTAAAGAGGCAGGATGACCAAATGCAATGTGGTATCTTGGATGGGATTCTGGAACTGAACAGGGACATTAGTGGGAACACTGGTGACATCTGAATAAACTCCAGAGTTTAGTTAATAGTAGTGTACCAATGCTGGTTTCTTAGTTGTGACAAATGTACCATGGCAATGCAAGATTTTAATAAATGATGAACTGGGCGAAGGGTTTACAGATCTCTGTACTAACCTTTCAACTTTTCTGTAAATCTTAAGCTGTTCTAAAATAAAAACATTCTTTAAAAAAAAGAAAAAAAAATCTATTTACAAAATACAAAACAGTTGTGAATAGATTTAATAAAAGTTGAAGAAAACTGGCATACTGATAACTAGAAAGCTATATAGCTTGGAAGAATTTTAAAAAGACTTAAGTGAAGAGAGTTACTGTGTTAATGGACTGGAAGTCTCAATATTGTTAAGATGTCATTTCTCTCCCAAACTGATCAACTGATTTAATGTAATCCCAATCTAAATCCCAGTGGGCTTTTTATTTATTTATTTATTTATTTTTGTAGAAATTGATAGGCAGATTCTAAGATTTGAAACAACATCCCAAACAACTTTGATTAAAAAACAATGAAGTTAGAGAACTTATACTGCCTGATTCCAAGATTTCCTTGAAAACATAAGAGTAATCAGGACAGTATGATAATGACATAAGTATAGATATATGGAAATAGAACAGAAATAGACATACATATAGATTATTAATCAATTTATAACAAAGGAGGGAAGGTGAATTAATTAATAAAGGACAGTGCTAGAAAAACTGGATACATTTATTGTAAAAAATGAGCATCAACCCTTACATATAACCTAAACAGAAATTAATACAAAGTGGAAACAGACCTAAAGGTAAAAACTAAAACTATCACTTTTAATTTAGAACACAATTATTCCAAGTTTGAAGTAGATGAAGATTTTTTTTGCTAAAAGAAGTATGAGTTATGAGAATAACTGATAAAATGGAGTTCGTAAAAATCAAAATCATTCGTTCTTCCAAAGTAACCAATAAGATAATTAAAAGATAGGCTGTATACTGGGGTAAACACAATATATGTGTCCATGAAAGAGTAAACAATTAGCCAGGTGGGGTGGTTCACACCTGCAGTTCTAGCTATTCGGAAGCCTGGGGTGAGAGGATCACTTAATCTCAGAAGTTCCAGGCTACAGTGAGATATGATGGTGCCACTGCATTCTAGTCTGAGTTGCAGAAAAAGGTGTCTCTAAAAAAAAATATTTAAGTATAAAGAACACAAAAAAATCAGTAATAGTAAAATTAGCAATCCAATAAAAAGAGTAAAATTTTCAAAATATAATTCACAAAAGCAGATATATAAAAGGCCAATTAGAACATAAATCAGTATCTTTTGTCACTAAAGAAATTTAAATTAAAACTACAAAGGGAAATCACTACCTACTCCAGAAAGGCTATTTTAGAAACTTGACATTGATAATACCCACTATTGACAACAATGTGGAGAAATTGGTGGCAATGTAAAATGATGCAACAACTTAGAGATAACAGTTTGGGAGCTACTTATAAAGATAACATCCTCTGATCATATGACCCAGGGGTTTTACTCCTCGATGATTATCTGAGAGAAATGAAAATACATTTCCACAAAAAAACCTAGAACACAACTTTTCATAGACGCTTCATGTATAAGAGTCAAAAACTGGAAGGAACTCTACTATCCACCATCAACAGAACGGATTAACACACTGTGGTATATTCATACAATGAAATACTCCACACTAAAAAGAAGACGCTAACTCTGATTCATACAATCATGGGGATGGATTTCAAAAATATTATTTTTTGCAAAAGAAGCAAGCACAATAGAGTACATAAGCTGAGTGTGTCCTGCAGATTCTGGCCAAGCGATAAATGAAAGACGTACTCAGACACTTGTACTTTGCGTGAGAGCAGCAAGGGGACTGCTGGAGAATGAGCAGCCTCGAGAAGCTCACGCTGCCCACTTTTATTCAGTACAGAGATAATGTGAAAGCCTGTAGCAAACACAATCTGGGTGATTAACATTATTGTTCCCCTTTTTACAGGGAGCAGTTGTGTGCGGATGAGCAAAGGTCAGTTTTACAACAACATGAGTAAACAAGCTTATCCAGATAAACTCCTTTACACTCCCTTGTTACCTACTCCTCACCCTCAGCCTCCGGGTAAGACAATTGGCTGCCTTCAGCTTTATTCTCCCCAGAAGCTTTGCAAAACCCTCTGACTTTCAAGAAGGTTTGTGTCTTTCTCTATAACTTCCTCCACCACCCTGACCAATCTCCTACATACCTACTTGTAGGATTTCATTTATATGAAGCTTGAGAACAGGTAAAACTTATCCATGTGATAGAAATTAGAACAGTGGTTGCTCCTGGCTGAAGAAAGAATTAACACAGATTCATGAGGAAAATTTCTGAGATAATAGAAATATATCTTGATTTTGGAGTGTAGATTACAGAGGTACACTTAAGATTTATGCATATTACTCTACGTAAATTATACCTCAATGATAAAAATCAATGAAGAGAGAGAATGTTAATTCAACTGTTCCTGTAATTGAAGTAAATGCAAATGGATTAAATACGTCCATTAAAAGGCAGAGGCTTTTAGTCTTGATTTTACAAAACAGAAAATTTAGTGATACACTACTTACAATAGACATATTTAATCTATAAAGACAAATAAAATTTCAGTGTAAAGTGATGTAAAATTAAATACCAGGCGACCATTAACCAAATAAATTTGTCATACTTCTACTAATATCACACAAAATTGACTATAAGTCAGAATATATTACAAGGGATATAAAGGTTACACTATGAGAATAAAAGAAATGATTGGCTGGCAAATTATAATATATCTGTATATAAATGAACTTAATAACAAAGAGAAGAATGTATAAAGCAAATATTGATAATTACAATAAGAAATTGAAAAATCCCACTTTGGGGGGCTGAGTGCAAGACCATCCTGACCAACATGGTAAAACCCCATCTCTGCTAAAAATACAACAATTAGCTGGGCGTGGTGGTGCCTGCCTGTAGTCCCAGCTACTTGGAAGGCTGAGGCAGAAGAATCACTTGAACCCAAGAGGCAGAGGTTGCAGTGAGCTGAGATCATGCCACTGCACTCCAGCCTGAGCAACAGAGTGAAACTCCATCTCAGAAAAAAAGAAAAATTGAAAAATCCCTAATTATAACATTAATTTTAGCATACCTCTTTAGATGGCTGAGAGATCAAGCAGATAAATCTTTTAAATGTATAGTAGGTTTGAGCATCATTGTTAAAAAAATTCTTCTAATGGAGACACATATATGTGGCATCTGCCCCAAGATTATTTTCAAGCACACATGTTATATCAATATAGATAGAAAGGTAAATGGTTAACAAAGTACATAACAACAAATACAAAAGCACTGATACCTATAGAACACATCCCCTGACTAGAATATCACTGACTCAGATACCACTGAGAAAAATAAAAATACAGCTATGTATTTAAAAAAAAATTTTTTTTTGAGACAGTTTTCGCTCTGTCACCCAGGCTCGAGTGCTGTGCTACAATCTTGGCTCAATGCAACATCCAGGTTCAAGCTTTTCTCCTGCCTCAGCCTCCCAAGTAGCTGGGATTACAGCCATCTGCCACCACACCCAGCTAATTTTTGTATTTTTTTTTTTTTTTTTTTTAGTAGAGATGGGGTTTCGCCATGTTGGCCAGGCTGGTATCAAATTCCTATCTGCCTGCCTCAGCCTCCCAAAGTCCTAGGATTACAAAGGTGTGAGCCACGATGCCCAGCCATTTTGAAAATTAAAAAGAAAAGACTTTCCGATAATTCATGAGTTATACAAAATATTGTAATAATATCAATTAGAAGAAGAGAAAATATTTTAAAATTATATATATCTATGTGGGATACGTATAAATCAGGACTTATGAGGAATGAAGAAATAAAGAAGATTGAAAATTAAGGAGCTATGTATTTAACACTAGAAAGAAAACTGCAAAGTAAAGCATAGATGGGAGAAGGAAGACAATAACAAAGTTAAGAGCAGAGCTTAATCAAACAAAAACAAATGATCGACAAACTAGAAGCTATTTGAAAGATGCAACTCTGAGGATATTAAGAAAAAAGAGAAAACACAAATAAATAAGTCAAAATTAGAAAATAATTACAGATATAGATGTTTTAAATTTGTAATAACCTACGTATAATTTTGTCAGTACATTTGAAAACTTTTGACTAAATGATCAGTTTTCAAGGAAAATATGTTTTCATGAAATGGATTCCATAAGAAATAAAAACCATTAATAGAATTAAATTTGTTGAACATAGTGTATCAGTAGCTAAAAATCTATACATAACCAATAAAAACCCACCAGGCTCAAATACTTTTATAAACACATTTTTATAAACAAATTTTATTTGACTTCAAGAAACTGAAGTCAAAATCTATCTTATGCAAATAAAATATAAAACAATTATTATTTAGCTCCCCACTAAATTTATAAGGCTAATTTAACATTTAACCAAAATAAGGCATGGACACCATAAAAAATAAAATTTCAGATCATCGTCACTTACAAACATAGATGGAAAAAAATTCCTAAATAAACTATTAGCAAACCAAATCTAACAGTTATACGATAGCAATATTTGGCTTATCCTAGAAATGAAAATTTCAATTAACATGGAAAAAATTGTCAACATAATCCTCACATTTATAGATTAAAATACAAAAATTACATGATTATTTCAATAATTTCAGGAAACAGGGATTTGATCAAATTAAATACACACGCAGTATAAAATATCTTCACATCATGAGAATAGGAAAGGGATTTCCTATCTGAAAAAGGTAATCTATAAGAAAAAAATTTACGTAATACTTACTGAAGAAATATTTAAAGTACCCCCTTTAGCATAGGAGAAAGATAAGGATTCTTTCTTCTACGACTTCTATTTAATACAAAATGTGATACAACTCTTGTCCTATATAGTAAGGAAAGAAAAGAAATGAGAAGTGTAATGCTTAGCAAGAAAATGCCTTCTTTATTTATATAGATAATTCAGAGCACTATAAACTGTTAGGGCTAATAAGAGAGTTCAGTAGGTTTACTGAACACAAGAAAAATATACAATATTCAATAATGTTCACATTCCCAAGCAATTATACTACATTATTTTTGAAAAGACAGGTTATATTACAAAATAGCACCAAGAAATAAATTTAACAAAATATATGTAAGAACTTTAGGGAGAAAATTATAAGGCTATTATTAAAGAACACAAAACAAAGGTCTAAAATAAATGGAAACTGTTGTTATATTTATAGAAAGGAACACTTAACATCACAAATAAATAATTCCAATGAAAATTTCAACAGGGTTTTTTTTTTTCTTAGTACTTGATAAACTGATTCTAAAATTTGAATGACATAAAAAAGTCAAGGTAACTCTGAAAAGAATATAATGACTTTTCATATTCCTAAGACATCAAGACATACTAGACAGCTAAAGTTATTGACACAGCCATAGCTCTGGTTCAACATATACAAGTGTGTAAACGTAATCCATCACTTAAACAGGACCAAAGACCAAAACCACATGATTATCTCAATAGATGCAGAGAAGGCCTTTGACAAAATTCAACAGTCCTTTATGCTAAAAACCCTCAATAAACTAGGCATCGATGGAACATATCTCAAAATAATAAAAGCTATTTATGACAAATTCACAGCCAATATCATACTGAATGGGCAAAAACTGGAAGCATTCCCTTTGAAATCTGGCACTAGGCAAGGATGCCCTCTCTCACTGCTCCTATTCAATATAGTATTGGAAGTTCTAGCCAGAGCAATCAGGCAAGAAAAAGAAATAAAGGATATTCAGTTAGTAAAGGAGAAAGTCAAATTGTCTCTATGTGCAGATGACATGATTGTATATTTAGAAGACCCCATCATCTTAGCCCAAAATCTCCTGAAACTGATAAGCAACTTCAGCAAAGTCTCAGGATACAAAATCAATGTGCAGAAATCACAAGCATTCCTATACACCAATAATAGACAAACAGAGAGCCAAATCAAGAGCAAACTCCTATTCGCAATTGCTATAAAGAGAATAGAATACATAGGAATACAACTAACAACGGATGTAAAGGATCTCTTCAAGGAGAACTACAAACCACTACCCAAGGACTTAAGAGAGGACACAAACAGATGGAAAAACATTCCACGCTCACGGTTAGGAAGAATCAATATCGTGAAAATGGCCACACTGCCCAAAGTAATTTATAGATTCAACGCTATTCCCCATCAAGCTACCAATGACCTTCTTCACAGAACTAGAAAAAACTACTTTAAACTTTATATGGAATCAAAAGAAAGCCCACATAGCCAAGACAATCCTGAGCAAAAACAACAAAGCTGGAAGCATCAGGCTACCTGACTTCAAACTATACTACAAGGCTACAGTAATCAAAACAGCATGATACTGGTACCAAAACAGAGACATAGACCATGGAACAGAACAGAGACTTTGGAAGCAACACTGCACATCTACAACCATCTGATCTTTGACAAACCTCACAAAAGCAATGGGGAAAGGAGTCCCTGTTTAATAAATGGTGTTGGGAAAACTGGCTAGCCATGTGCAGAAAGCAGAAACTGGACCCCTTCCTAACACCTGACACTAAAATTAACTCCATATGGATTAAAGATTTAAACATAAGACCACAAAAACCCTATGAAACCCTTGAAGAAAGTTTGGGCAAAACCATTCAGAACATAGGCATAGGCAAAGACTTCATGACTAAAACACCAAAAGCAATGGCAACAAAAGCCAAAATAGACAAATAGGATCTAATTAAACTTCAGAGCTTCTGTACAGCAAAAGAAACAATCATTAGAGCAAACCGACAACCAACAGAATGGGAAAAAAATTTTGCAATCTACCCATCTGACAAAGGACTAATATACAGAATCTACAAAGAACTAAAACAGATTTACAAGAAAAAAACAAATAAACCCATTGAAAAGTGGGCAAAGGATATAAACAGACACTTTTCAAAAGAAGACATATATGACGCCAACAAACAGATGAAAAAATGCTCAGCATCACTGGTCATTAGAGAAATGCAAATCAAAACCACATTGAGATACCTGAGATATCATCTCATGCCAGTTAGAATGGCAATCAACAAAAAATCTGTAGACAACAGATGCTGGAGAGGATGTGGAGAAATAGGAACACTTTTACACTGTTGGTGGGAGTGTAAATTAGTTCAACCATTGTGGAAGACTGTGTGGTGATTCCTCAAGGATCTAGAAATAGAAATTTCATTTGACCCAGCAATCCCATTACTGGGTATATACACAAAGATTATAAATCATTCTTTATAAAGACACATGCACACGTATGTTCATCATGGCACTGTTTACAATAGCAAAGACCTGGAACCAACCCAAATGCCCATTGATGGTAGACTAGACAAGTAAAATGTGGCACATATACACCATGGAATACTATGCAGCCATAAAAAACAAGGAGTTTGTGTCCTTTGTGGGGACATGGATAAACCTGGAAACCATCATTCTAAGCAAACTGACAGAAGAACAGAAAATCAAACACCCCATATTTTCACTCATAGGCAGGTGTTAACAATGAGAACAGGGAAGGATAACACGGAGAGAAATGCCAGATATAGATGATGGGGGGATGGAGGCAGCAAACCACTTTGCCATGTATGTACCTACGCAACAACCCTGCATGATTTGCACATGTACCCCAGAACCTAAAGTACAATAAAAAAAAGGCATATTTTGTTTCTAATTCAAATTAAAGATTATAGAGCCTCTATTTGACCACTTTCTCTACTGTATCTGTATCTCCTATATTCCACATCAAGATTTNACATTTTTGGGTATCTTTTCAGCAGCACCCCACTCTACTGGTGCCAATTTACTATATGAGTCCATTCTCATGCTGCTGATAAAGACATATCTAAGACTAGGCAATTTACAAAAGAAACAAACAAATAAAGAAAGAAACAGCCATAGTTACTAAAATGGAATAGAAACTAGTGACAGAACCCTATATATAGACAAGAGAGCTTGCAATAATTTCAGATGTAGAATTTCAAATATTATGAAAAAGATGAATCATTCATTAATGGATGCTGGAATCATTGGTTATCCATAGAAGGAAGGATAAAATAAGGTCTTTATTATATTGGAGTAGGGAGGGGTTTTGAAAATGTAATACAAAAAGTATAAGCCATTAAGGAAAATATAATAGTGAAGTACATTAAAATGTGTAATCAGGATCAAGACATCAAAAAGAAATCCACAATCTACCAAATGATATTTGCAGCTCATGAGACACCAAAGACTGAATATCCAGAATATATAGAGAGTTCATTCAAACAATAATCTTAGAGAAAAATAAACAATGAAAAGTAGCAGACATATCACAGAAGAAAGTACCTGAATGACCAAGAAATGTGAAAATCTGCTTTCAACTTCATCAATGAGAATACGCAAATTAAAACTGCATCATGGTCGAGGATGGTGGCTCATACCTGTACTCCTAGCACTATGGGAGGCTGAGGCAAGAGGATCACTTGAGGCTAGGAGTTCAAGACCAGCCTGGGCAACATGGCAAGACTCCATCTCTACAAAACAATTTTTAATTGTCTTAGCATAGTGGTACATATCTGTAGTTCCAGCTACTGCGGAGGTTGAGGGAGGGGGGTTGCTTGAGCCCAGGAGCTTGAGGTTATAGTAAGCTGTGTTCACACTACTGCACTCCAGCCTGCGCAACAGAGCAAGACCCTGTCTTTAAAAAACAAAGAAACAAACAAATATACTGCATTGTACCATTTCTAATTATTTAAATGTTTCCAAATCTGAAAATACCAAATGTGGGGAAGGACACGGGCAATTGGGAACACCTACCCATTATTACTCAGAACAAACATTTTGTAAAGGAATTTGGCAACACACTCTAAGTGTAAGTATGAAGATGGCCTATGAGCCAGCCTTTCTACTTTTAGGTGTGCGTCCTGCAGAAATTCTGGCACAAGGTCAAAGACCCTCTCTGCTTTATCCTTCTCCTCTTGACCCATCCATTATAGCAAAAAATAAAACAAAAATAAAAATAAATAGAAACGACCTAAATTGTTCCTCAGTAGAGAACTAGAATATTACAGGAAATGTGCTAAAGCCACATGTGTAGATATGACATTTCAAATATGTCTTTTTGACATATTTCAAAAAGATACTGAGTGAAAAAAACCTACAAAGATACCTATAACATGATGTATTTAAATAATTGCGATTATATATTACATATTATACGCAGAATATATTTAGAATGAAATATATTCCATAATCTGCATCAGCTTAAGAATATCCATTATCTGGTGAAGAAAGGCGAGGCAAGGGATCAGGTGGGTGCCTTTGGCTATAAATATAATGTTTAATTTCTGAAAACATTAATATTATCTGAAATTCACATGTCAATATGTCAGCATCCCCATGGTCCCTAATATGGGCCAGGACTGTGATAATATGGCATTAATGTGTCAGTAATATGACAATTATTAAAGATAATATGACAATACTCTCTATTAACTTTTAATAATTTTCTATCTTGCAAAGCCACATTATACATTAGAGTTATGCTTGTCAAATACTGACAGTCATATGCAAAGTGATGACCTGCTCAGCTGCAAGACTCCAACCTGCAGTAATACCGGCTTTTTGGGGCATGGTTCTAATTCAGTTCTTAATTTTAAAAATTCAATTATTATTATTCAATAATTATTATTTTCAATAATATTATTATTGAAAATAATAATCAAAGGAACATTCTGATAAACAAAAGAAAATTATAAGAAAATTCACTGTTGGCTCCAAAAACTGGGGACTTAATCACACACTGCGTTGCATTGTTTGCTTTTTAAGACATTTGAATTACCTGATGAACTAGATTGTTAAAGATCATTGTCAGTAGAGGAAAGCAGCCCCCCAGGAACCAGGAGGAATACAAAAGAAACTTTGCCCCCAGGAATCTAAGTCTCTGGGAGAAATGTTAAGAAGAAAGGGAATAATGTTCTTAGCTCTGTAACCTTGTTTCTCAGCAAGATGCAAAAACCATACCCCCAGGTTCTGGAAGGATAATCCAGCCTTCTCCAAGGAAAAGAAAATTTACCCAGCTCTATTTATTTTCTTCTTTGTCAACACAATAACTTTAAGCCAAAAAAACACAAAGCCATTGTCTTTTTAAAAGGACAATGAAGATGGAAAAAGAATGACCAATCACCAAAATTGAGTTCAGATCTCCTCATTATTGCAATTAGCAAATATATATTGAACACAAATTGTGTGCCAGGAACTAGGATGCAATAGGGAACAAGACAGGCAAAGCTCCGCTTTCTAGTTCTTATATTTCAGTGAGGTAGGTACTAATTAAACAAAAAAACACATCATGCTAATTGCTAAGGAGAAAATCAGATAGGATAAAGGAATAGTGAAGACAATGATCAGAACAGGAACATTCATGATCTCTGAGCAGAGGCATGGAAGGGGAGAGAAAGCTAGTCATGCACAGAACCAGGAGAAAAGCATTCCAGGTAGACAGCACAGCTAGTACAGAGACTGGCATGAAAATGAGCCTGGCATATTTAGGTCCAGAAAGGAGACCATGTGGCTAGAGAGTAGTGTTCAAACAGAAAAGTGGCAGGAGGTGAACTGAGAGGGGTAGGTGGGGGTTAGGCCCCATAGGCCCTGGTAGAGTATCACAGTGGGCAACCATGGAGAGTTTTAAGCAGAGCACAGGATCTCACCTCCGTGTTTGAAAGATTACTTTAGATGCTGAACAAAAGTACACTGGAAGGAATCATGAAGTGGGAAGACCAGTTTGGGAAGGGTGGGGTACTGAAACAGACTTGTCAAGAGATAATGGCAGCTTAGTCCATGAAGGTAACAATGGAAAAGTAAAAAGTGGTGAGCTATACTGCAGAACTAGAGCCAATGAGACTAACGATGGTTAAAAAGTGGCAGGGGGATTGGCAAAAGAAAGGAATCAAGGTGACTCCAAGGTTTGGCAATTGGGAAGACAGTGGTGTCATTTACCAAGATAGGAAAGAATAGAGGGAGAAAAGAGAAGTGGCAATGGGGCCTGAGAGGCATGAATACTGTGTACAACACATAGAGTCTAAGACAGCTATACATCCAGTAGTCAAGTTGAACAGGTCACTAATTGAAATTCATTTCATTCTGAGAGATGGCAGAACGGAAGATACGAATTTAGGAGACACTGGCTGTAGACAGGATTTGTAGACATGGGCTGGATGAACTCGCCTAGAGCACAGTGTAGAGAGCCCAGGAGAAGTCCTCAGGCACTTCAATGCTGGAGACTCGGGATGGGAGGTAAAGACGCTGACAAAGAGTGAGACTGAGGGGTGGGTGACATAAGAAAAAATAATCTACTATTCCATCATAAAAACTCAGAAATTTGTTTAACACTTTATATACATTTTCTGTTTTTTCCTCATTATTTGTTTGACTTTCTGGCTTAGATGAAGCGGTTCCTGGAGTTTGGGAATATCTGTGCATGTAGCCATGGGCTCACTGTACGCAAATCTGCACTGAGGAGAAGATGCGTAAGAAGAAAAAAAGACCAATTAATTCCTGACCTCTTTTCAAAAAGGAAGGTGATGTGACACTTGGAACTGCAAACTGGTTATAAAATGTATTCTCTAAGCGGTTTGTATGCACTCAGAAAAGCAAGAGTTTCCATGGGTCTCTGTGCCTGGGTTTGTACCAGTACCATGCTGTTTTGGTTACTGTAGTCCTGCAGTATAGTTTGAAGTTGGGGGTAATGTGATGCCTCCAGCTTTGTTCATTTTGCTTAGGGCTGACTTGGCTACTTGGGCTCCTTTTGGGTTCCATATGAATTTTAAAACAGTATTTTTCTAGTTCTGTAAAGAATGTCATTGGTAGTTTGGTAGAAATAGCATTGAATCTGTACATTGCTTTGGGTAGCATGGCTATTTTAATTATATTGACTTTTCCTAATCATGAGCATGAAATGTTTTTTCATTTGTTTGTGTCTTTTTTGATTTCTCTGAGCAGTGTTTTTTAATTCTCATTATAGAGATCTTTTACCTCCCTTGTTAGGTGTATTCCTAGACATTTTATTCTTTCAATGGCAATTGTGAATGGGATTGCCTTTCTGATTCAGCCCAAGGTTTGGCTGCTGCTGGTGTACAGGAATGCTGGGGACTTTTGTACACTGATTTTGTATCCTGCAGCTTTGCTGAAGTTGCTTATCAACTAAAGGAGCTGTAGAGAACCGAGAAATAAGATCCCACACCTACAACCATCTGATCTTCAACAAAGCTGACAAAAACAAGCAATGGGGAAAAGACTCACTATTCAATAAATGGTGCTGGCCATATGCAGAAGGCTGAAGCTGGACCCCTTCCTTATACCATATACAGAAATCAACTTAAAATGTATTTAATACTTAAATGTAAAACCCAAAACTATTTTTTAAAAATCCTAGAAGATAACCTAGGCAATACCATCCTGGACATAGGAAAGAGGAAATACTTCATGACGAAGACACCAAAAACAATTGCAACAAAAGCAAAAATTGACAAGTGGGATCTAATTAAACTTAAGAGCTTCTGTAAAGCAAAAGAAACTATTGATAAAATGAACAGACAACCCACAGAAGGGGAGAAGATTTTTGCAAACTATGCATCTGAGAAAGGTCCAATATCCAGAATTTATGAGGAACTTAAATTTACAAGAGAAAAGCAATCTCATTAAAACGTGGGCAAAGGACATGAACAGACTCTTCTCAAAAGAAGACATATATGAGGCCAACAAGCATGCGAAAAAAAGCTCAATATCATTGATCATTAGAGAAATACAATTCAAAACCACAAGGAAATACCATCTCACACTGGTTAGAATGGCCATTACTAAAAAGTCAAAAAATAACAGATGCTGGGAAGGTTATAGATAAAAAGGTTGTTGGTGGGAGTATATATTTGTTCAGCTATTATGGAAAGCAGTATAGTGATTCCTCAAAAAGCTAAAAGCAGAACTATCATTTGATCCAGAAATCTCACTACTGAGTATATACCCAGAGGAATACAAATCATCCTACCATAAAGACACATGCACATGAATGTTCCTTGTAGCACTATTCACAATAGCAAACATGTGAAATCAACCTAAACGCTCATCAATGACAGAGTGGATAAAGAAAATGTGGTACGCATATACCAGGGAATATTATGCAGCCATAGAAAAGAACAAGGTCATGTCTTTTGTGGGAACATAGGTGGAGTACAGGCTATCATCCTCAGCAAATTAATGCAGGAACAGAAAACCAATTATCACATGTCCTCACTTCTAAGTGGGAACGAAATGATGAGAGCTTATGAACACAGAGAAGGACATAACAGACGTCAAGTCTACTTGAGAGTAAAGGGTGGGAGGAGGGAGAGGAACAGAAAAGATAACCTTTGGGTACTGGCCTCAATTTCTGAGTGATAAAATAATCTGTACAACAAACCCCTGTGACATGAATTTGCCTATGTAACAAACTTTCATATGTACCCCCAAACCTAAAATAAAAGTTAAAAAAGAAAGAAAGAAAGCAAGCAGTGACCAGTATGAACCATCATGGGTCCATGAAGAATTAATGTTGACAACTTCGATTTATCCCTCCTTTCAAAGCTGCTAATAGAGATTGGGAAAAGCCACATGTGACCTGACTACCTCCATGCCAACAAAAGAAAGAGTACCATTCACTCATGTCCAAGAGTCTTTCATTTTTCCCCTAAGAGGTCCACTGGATGCCTCTATAGAAACCAATGAGGAATGGTACGATTCCATCTCTAAGTGTCATAAGCCAACATCTGGGGACCATCAGCACCTACTAAGCTCTGAAGAGTACAGATGTTAACCTATGCAGCAGTAGGAGCTCTTATAGTCTGCTCTTAGGTACTGCCTCATCTTTCTCAGAAGCCAGACCATTCACTTAGGAAGCCAACTCCTCAAGGTATGGTGAGCACCAGCTGGGAGGAGGCAGGCAGAGAGAGCAGGTGGAACAGAGGTACAAGAGCATTCCCGTGTGTGCCTTCATTTCAGAGTCTCTCCTGACTGCCATTTGCAGCAGCTGCCTGTCCCAAGCTGCTTCCCAGCAGTGCCTGAACATCCCAGTGCCCCTGCCATTAATTCTCAAGCTCACAGATGGCTGACGCTGTCTTTCTGTCATCTCTGAACTGCAGCTTTTAAGTGCAAAAAATACATGCACAAGGCCTTCCACTAGTGTTCCCTCTGCCATTTGCTCTGTGAAAACACAGCCACGGCCTATCATGGCAGGAAGCTAGCAGAGAGCTGCTGGACTTGGGACTTTCCAGTTTGGGAGTCCAAAATACAGCTTTCTAAGGTGCTCTGCTGAGAGATTCTATGTGACTAAGTCTCCACCTGCAGAACTTACTGCAACGGGGAGGCTATTTGTGCATTAAGTGCTTGAGATAAAATTAATCTCTCAGGGCCTCCATTTCCTATATCTTGTAGCTGCCAAATGGTTCTTATTAAAGTTATCTCTTGCTGCCCCTATTTCTCTATCTTCCTAATAGAGGACATGGTGAGAGTTTGTGACAGCAAAGCTGGGTCTTAGGCTGCTATGCATGTGCAGTGGGTTGTAGGAATATAAATGAATACCGGTCCTGGCGTACAATCAGTCTGGTTCCGAAATTACAAAGAGCACAAATGATGCTCAGACACTCTCCACTGAAACCCCCGTTTATCATCTGTAAAACTGGAGCCTAGCTGGGATAGCCTGATGTTGCCTTTTAATCTCTGGTCCGGTGAATGTACACATTTCACTGATCTTCATTTATTCCACAATTTAGCTGGGCACTGTTCTAGGTGCTATGGATATAACTCTAAACAAATTAGTTAAACATCTCTGCTCTCCAAACTAACACAGGAACAGAAAACCAAACACCCCACATTCTCACTCACAAATGGAAGTTGAACAATAAAAACACATGGACACAGGGAGGGGAACATCACACACCAGGGCCTGTCAGTGGGGAGGGTGGGAGGCACGGGGAGGGAGAGCGTTAGGACAAATACCTAATGCATGTGGGACTTAAAACCTAGATGATGGGTTGATAGGTGCAGCAAACCACCACGGCACATGTGTGCCTATGTACCAACCTGTACATTCTGCACGTGTATCCTGAAACTTAAAAAAAGATAGAAAAATTGGGTCAATGTGCTATACAAATGCTTCAGTTACATAAACCTAATAGTTGTTGAAGACATCTTTTATTGCAGCAGAAATAAAAAAATACATCTTTATATAAAATACACACATAAATAAAAATCCCTGCTCTCCTGGAGTGCACATTTTAGTGAATGAACAAATGAACACAACCATTTCAAATTGTGAGAAGTGTGGAGATGGAAACATGGCAGAGGATTTTAGTGTGACTTGGCGGGAGGGACACTTCCTTAGCTAAGGAAGCCTGGGAGATAAGTCCTGTTTCCTCCTCCTCCTTTATTGCCGATTTTCCTAATTACACAGTTGAGTACCCCAGCTCTCAAGAACATTGTTTTCCTACATTTTAGCTCTTTGCCCATGAAAAGCAGCCTCTGAATAGTGTTTAGGAACACAAAACTTACCTCTTTTAATCGCTCACTCATTCAATGAATTATAGAGGTCCCATTAGATACCAGGCATTTCCTAGAGTTACGAGCCCTCTTCCTACTTCACCTGAGGGAAAGATTAAATGAAATGCTAAAGGAATCTAACCCACTGGTCCTTCACTAGTGAAGATTAGGAGGCATCCTTTCCCTTAAGACCCTTTACTTCTGCTTGTCAGAAAGATGTCATAATATACCACCTTTTAAAAGCAACACAGTACTCTATTGATATCTGCCAGAAGCATACATAATGTACAATATGTGTGACATAAAGGATGTCTCAAGGGTGGAACCCTCTTGCAGTGTTTCACCTACACAATCATACATCTTGGCCCTATCAAAATAATAATAATAGTACAGTTCTAGGGAAAAAGCACTGATGTGGGCAGTAGCTAAAAGATTTGACCTAATTTTCTGTATGATCTTGGAGTCGTAAAATGACCTAAGATCATCATGCTTAAGTAATAGTTACTTTTGGTAACCAAGTGTCATCAGTTAAATGTGAATGAGGGTTAGCCCCCCTCCACAATCCTCCTACTAAAAACAAGTTTCAGCCTAAATCCATCCCACTGGGAGACCTTTCTTGAACAAGCATTAATTAACAAGGATGCACAGAACAGTCCACACACCCTGTGCTATAAAGTTGATAAAATCCCAGCTCTGTGACTTCTCAGGTGCACTGACTACAGCTCGCGTGAAAGATTGACTCAAAGCAGTTGTGTCAATAGTCTAGGGTCAAGTTTATGTTAGCCATACAGTCAGCACTAGACAAAGAAAAACCTGTGCACCAGTGACTAAGCAGTCTCATTTAAGGTCATGCTTCAGGGTCCCGCCCGAAATGAACAGGATATAGGTTTAATTAGAAAATGGGCAGTTGTCAACCAACAGTTGACAAGAGTAGTTCAACCAATCCACATATATTGACTGCACTAGTGTCACTAGTGACAGCCCATTTCTAACACTCATCAGGCTAACAAGCCACTCTTTCACCAAGCAGTACTAATATCTAGCATCCTTTATGCAAATCCTCAGAGCCTATGGGATAGAGGGAGGAACTAAAGAGGGCCAAAGGGCTCTTGGATAAGAATGCTGGCTCACTAATCCTGGAGTGGGACTCGCTGATGAGGGAACTGGCTGCCTGAGGGAGCCACAGCTAAGCACACAGTTAACATCCCACTGCCTGACATGGATTGAAATGCATGGGCATCCTCACCATGAGAACATCCCCTAACACGCCTTGTCTGTTTCCTCCATCATTCCACCCACCTCATTAAACATTTGTCACATACACACTGTGATAGAGGACAGACATATATGCTGCCCTACAGAGCTCAAAAGCCTAGACATCAAGTAAGCATAATTTCTTATTGCCAATTCATTGGTAGGCACTGTGTGGAGTACTGCCTCAAAAGAAATCATGCTCAGCAAGAAAAGAAATTTAGGATAACTAGTAATGTCAGCCATGGCAGGAAATGGAAAATGGCCATACATATGTATGTGATATCCCCGCCCTAGACATGTCATCATTAAAATAATCTTATCAACCTTTTTGGATACTTTAAATAATACAGTAGATTTGTTAACCATAAAATTACACTGAAATAAATCTTAAAACACTAGGCCAATTTGAGGCATCTTTACTACCAGACTACCAGAAGTAGCTGCCAATTTAAGCAGAGATGGTATCAGATATCCATCTTCAAAGCTTTAAGCACATAAGAGATGAAAGGAAGATGGGAGAAATGAAAGTGCTGGAAAGCTTTCCTTAAGACAATTTCCTGTGAAGAAGGGTCAGTATATACCAAACTATGCCAACCATAGCTTCTAGTTAGCTGCTCTGAGAAACCAGGGAAGGATGCAGTGAGCAAGACCGCTGGCCAACCTCTGAAGAGAACACCCATTCTGCAGTTCAACCATTAGCACTGCAGACTTGGATGCCAGTGACCCAAATCAAACTTCAGAGGCACAAGTCCCCCATTGAACAGCAAGCCCCTTTGACAGCAGGTGCAGTGTTTCACAGATGAATAGCAGGAACCATCAGTTCCACTAGAACACAGCATATGTCTTCCTAACAATCACCACACTTCACAAAGTGTACAATAAAAACCAAAGGACTTATGGCATTGGGGCACACACTCAACATCTTCCCCAGAGACACAGTAAAATACAACAAGAGGAACCTTTTAAAAATGGTAGCATGTTTTTACACACGGTAAGTAGCTGAGAAATATATAAATACTATAATAAATATGACACTTTACCTTGAAAAAGAGCTGAAGTCTGTTGAAGTGGGTGTCAGAAGGGTTGCGACTTGTGAGTTTTTGTGAAGTAGTGGAGGGTTATCTAAAATCAGATGGAAAGTTGTAATGCCAGGTGTGGGTGGTGTGACTCACAACCCATGTGCAGAACTGCGGTAGCTGGTCAGTGCTTGAGCTGTGTGTAGATGTGTTGTGTATATTCCTACATGTCACTTTTCAGTTGTGTGCAGTTTTCTGCATGCACCTAGTGTTTCTCCCAGACAACATTGAACATATCCAAACACAAAATTTGTGTTATGCTCAAATTGTTTCCTAATATATCAATCACATTGGAACAAACTTGAATTTACACAAGTGTTATGGCAAAATTAACTTAAGAAATTCTAGCCTGGAGCACAAAGGAACTAATTAATAATAGTTACACTTAGTAAAACTTACTAAGACCTTATGTATATTATCTATGCAAATTATCTTAGTCAAGTACTACAACCAACTCATTAAAAAGTTAACATTTACAAGTGAGGAAAGCTGGGGCTCAGAAATGAAAATATTTGCCCCAAATCATGCATGCTATAAGTGGTAAAAATAAGAACTGAACCGAGTTGGCAAGCATCAAAAGCCCATATCTTTCACCACTCCATCTACAGCCTTCCTAAGAGATTATTCCATGTGAGAGATAATTTGTCTACCCGTTGATGCATTCTGTGATTCTGTATGTCTCCTTTTTAGCACATCAGATACCATAAGACTGTGGAGTACCTATCCATCCCAAATGCAGGAAGACAGATGAAATATCATACAACTAGAGCAGTCAACACAATGCCTAAGAAAAGAAATTCATGAGGCAGGCTGAGGAATCGGGACTAGGGATTACCTAAGGCCCCCCGAGGATAATTGGTTTAGCTCAGAATGTGGCTGATGCCAAAATCTCCCAAGGACACCACTGTAGTTGGAGCCAGGAAGTGAACCAGCAAGAGCATCAGAGAGCTGTGGGAGAAGCTTAGTCAGACCATATAGGACCCATCTCCAACAGCTGTATCATGTGGTAGCACAAGGTAACTGCAGATGGGAACTGGGCCGGACAGAAATAATGAGTTCATCTGGCATTTGAAGGGTACTGAGACCAGGTATGGTGGCTCGCACCTGTAATCCTAGCACTTTGGGAGGCCAAGGTGGGTAAATCACTTGTGGTTAAGAGCTCAAGAGCAGCCTGGCCAACATGGTGAAACCCTGTCTCTACTAAAAATACAAAAATTAGCCAGGTGGCTGGTACATGCCTGTAATCCCAGCTTCTTGGGAGGCTGAGGCAGGAGAATCGCTTAAACCTGGGAGGTGGAGGTTGCACAGAGCCAAGATCATGTCACTGCACTCCAGCCTGGGTGACAGTGAGACTCTGTCTCAAAAAAAAAAAAATACTGAGTGATCGCTCTGGGCTAACATGATTTGTGGTCCCAACACAAATCCTGCCCATCAGGATACTTGGGTGAGAATCACATGATGAAATACTATTGACATAACTTTGGCAGGTGAAATTGCTGCTAATCAAAAGTCAAAATCAATGAGCATTTTGTGGAAACTACAAATGTACAGGCTCAAGTTAAGGGTATTGATAAGCATATTTGAAAGGCTGGTCTATGTTTGTAGCTTGGCCACATCTCTTCACAGGTGTGTCACCTTTGGAATTTTGTTTCTCCAAGCCTCCACTGTAAAACTGTGACAACACGATGAACCTAGCCGAACTGTTGTAAAGATTAAATAGTGTATGTAAAACTCTTAATACAAATGCTTAATAGATTGCCATAGACTGATCGTTGAGTCCCCCAAAAATTCATGTGTTGAAAGCTCATGCTCAATGCAATTTTATCAGGAGGTGGAGCTTTTGGGAGGTGATTATGGCATGAGGCTGGAGCCCTCATCAATGGGATTAATGTCCTTATAAAAAAAAAAAAACTGCAGAGTTCCCTCACCCCTCTCACCACGTGAGGTCAGTGAGAAGATGGCCATCTATGAGAAAGTGGGCCCCCAGCAGACACTGAATCGGCCAGTGCCTTGATCTCGGACTTCTCTGCTTCCAGAACCATGAGAAATACATTTCTGTTGCTAAAGAGACACTCTGTCTATGGTATTTCGTTACAGCAGCCCAAAGAGACTAAGAATAGATTATAACTTCTGCTTCAGCTGTATCCATCATTGTCATCATTATCCTCACTTTAGCCAAAAGGGTTGGACAGAGTGGGAGAGAAACCCCAACCCATTTTGCACAGGGTTGATGTCAGAACTTCCCACACAATGAGAAGAAGCTGGATAAAGGCTTTCCATGGAGGAGGAAATAAGAATTCTCACTGGTCCAACAATAGCGGATCTAAAAATGTAGTTACTCCTTTTCATTAGTGCTTGCCTTATGAAAAGCCTGACTCTACTTCCTCAACATTGAGGGGACCAAGGGCCACCAAAACACAGAGAGCCAATTCCAAAATGACTCAAAGAACCAAAGGAATCAGAGAAAATAAGTTAGCTGCAGTCCTGAAAAAACTCTAAAGCAGCAATTATGGCCTGTTCAGTCATATCCTGTCCGACGTATTATAAAAAACAAAGTACTATTGGGAGAGCAGGGGGACTATGGTTTCCCCTGAAGTCAATCCAGAATTACTCATTTTGACCAAGACAACCATTCTCAATTGTACATTTGCTTTAGTGGAAAAGGGTACAGACTTAAACTCAGTATTTCCAAGGGATGAAACAGATTTTCCAATTTTCAGATTATTGTAAATCAGATATAAAATTCAAGAGAATACTCCCAGACCAAACAAACACGCTCTTCTGGTAAAGATCATTACTCTCCATAGGAATCCTGCCCTAGTCCACTACTATGAGCAGCTGTTTCCACTCTGCATTGGGAATACACTCTCTTCTCCACTCAGGTCAACTGATTGTTACCCGGGACGGAGTCAATCAATCAGATCTCCATCTTCCCTGGCCAGACTGATTGGCTTAGGGCGGGGCACAAGGTCCAATCAAAGTCAATGAGTCTCCATCAGAACTTGGTCAGCATTGTTGGGATAGGGACAGCGGGTTGGAAGTCATTGATCCATGCCATTAGAACCAGAAAGGATGAAAATAATGTTCCTGTGGCCAACTTGCCACTAGGAGAGGTGACTCTTTCTGAGAAGTAAAGCTGGATCCTGGAGCCGTCTTTAGAGTCTATAGATCCGTCTGTGCCTGAAGCTACACATTCTCATGTAACACCGTTACATACACCATCAAATTTACTTCTTGCTTGAACACAAACCTTGACCAGCCCACCTCCCTCTGGTAGAGTTTCTTTTCTGAAGTGTCTTCCTTACTCCTCCCCACATGTCTAAAATCAAAACACCCATTAAGACAGAGGTCCCTTTCTCAGTAAAGTCTCTGAGCCCCTGGCCACTGCTTTGTCCACTCGGCTGCCAAGCACTGCAGACTGGAGCCATTGTCCCATGACATACAAGCCAGATGACATAATGTACATACATCGTTTATCCTCAACCACATTGGAAGCATGTTGAGGGCCCAGTGAAGCCCCTCACAGAGACTAGCTCAGTTCCTTGTATAGAGTAGTGTCAGAAAGTATTTAATTGACAGATGAAATTGAGTTTCCAGAACTCAGAGAATGATATTTAATGAAACAAATACTTTCTTACCTGACAAATCAAAGAGATCAGAGCAGTCGGTTACTATTGTAGATTTCACTCCCTTTGTTGCTTTTAACAAGTACCACCATCACAGCAGTGCCAACTGCAATGAACAGGTGGCATAGATTGAGTGCTCATAGCATGTAAGCCTTTTACATAATATTTTATTTCATCTTCACCACATATTCATGATTTTAGCCCCCTTAATAATCACATCTGATCATGAGGAAACTGAGGCTCAAAGGAAAGACATCATTTGTTTAAGGTCACAAGATGAATAAGTGGCAGCTCCAGGCCAGGCTGGCTGTAAGGTGCTTGCAATCACCACACTGCACTAGCTGGTAAAATCACAGCCTCAGCTACTGTGTTGCTGTGAGTGGAACTTTTGAAGTCATGATTCAGGTATCTCACTAAATGCTTTTCCTGTAAGTAAACCACAACTGCTAACACTGATAGCACAACAGTCTTTGCTGATTAAAGTTATCTTTCAAAATACTTTGAAAATGTTAGCAATTTAAGCTAATTTTAAAATAATAACACTGCCATGTGTGTACCTATGCAACAATCTTGCATGTTCTTCACATGTACCCCAAAACCTAAAATGCAATAAAATAAATTAAAAAAAATAAAATAAAATTACATTTCTGTTTTCTCCAAAAAAAATAAAATAATAAAATAAAATAAAATAATTTCTAGGAAAGGACTGACTAAATAAGGATAGTGATGACTCTAATATAAAAGACCACTTCAGTGATGTAATATCCATCACTTTCTCTTTTTTTTGTGATGGAATCTCTCTCTGTTGCCCAGGTTGGAGTGTAATGGCATGATCTCAGCTCACAGCAACCTCTCCCTCCCGGGTGCAAGCGATTCTCCCTGCCTCAGCCTACCAAGTAGTTGGGATTACAGGCACCCGGCACCATGCCCAGATCATTTTTGTATTTTTAGTAGAGACAAGGTTTTACCACGTTGGCCAGGCTGGTCTCGAACTCCTGACCTCAGGTGATCCACCTGCCTGGGCCTCCCAAAGTGCTGAAATTACAGGTGTGAGTCACCATGCCCAGCCAATATCCATCACTTTCATAGATACTTCACAGAAAGTATATGAAATCCACAGCCCAAACAACAAGTAACACAAATTAGAAGCCTTTGTAAATATAACCAAATAGATGCCTGATAAAACGAGGTTTAACACTCTCTGTAAAGATGCAGTCTGAGATTGTGGGAACTGAAGAGTCCTGTTGACCGAGGGATGAGGTGGAATTGGTATTGGCTGGACCACAGCCATCACTGAGGCCAGTTCTGCAAAAGGTGATGTACCCCTATTGGGGTGGACCACACAGGCCCACTTGCCTGGTCATGAGTAGAGCCCCTGAGGTCTAGAAGCTCTGAATCTGCAGTTTCAATTTAGAATCCACATCTCCAAATATAGCCCAGGAGAGTCATACACATCAACACTCAGCTTCAGAGACTCCAACTGCTCAGCAAAGCAAGATTTTTGTTTTGTTTTGTTTTCACTATTACCTTTTAAAAATTTTTTAAAGCAACTAATCCATGGTTTCTGCCAGCATACCAGTGTGCCGCCCAGGAGTGAGCACAAGATGCTGTATGCATGTCTGCTCTCAACTTTACATCTAAGAGTATATAAAGGAGAGGGGATGTGGGGAGGGAGGGAATCACCGCAATGAGGATGACTGTAGCATTTAGAGGTATATTTTGTAAAGACTGGCCTGCAGAGCCAAGCCAAATATTTCATCTGGTGTTCAACCAAAGAAACAGCCGACTGTCCAACATTGAGGGTATGACTATTTTTTATTTTTGCCATACATGCTTGTTTTGGATTCTAACTCCTATGTCAAATATGACTCACTTATAAAAAAAAAACACACCCAGTATTCTGCAAAGAGGAGATGGCTCCAGAGACTTCCCACTATCTTCTCATTGCCAGTGTGTTTAGCACCTCACCTGCTGATCATCCACCCCGTGTGTTATCTGTTATTCACCTGGTGGGCAGAGTTCAGGTAAGAGAATGGATTACCTTGAGCTCTCCATAATTGGAGATGGCCAATAAGATGACCACTTGGTCTATGGCTTGAAGGAGTGGGGTGACGGGAGTGACCTTGGTGACCACCATGGGAGCCATGCTCACAAGCCTGAGATTCAGTTCCTACAGCAGTGTCTACTATAGCAATTCTGTCACTAGGCCACCCAAAATGTCCACAAATAACTCCTCACGGTAGCCCTGGAGACTTTCCCATATACTGTCCTCTCTGGCATCATCTTCAAATGTTTCTGTGTATTCACTTAAAATTTCATTCCACAAAAAGTCTACAAAAACACACAATCCTCACACATGTGGAGAAAACAAGAAGCACATTTACAAAAATGTTAAGTGGGGCGGCCTACAGGTGTAAGGATCATGGCTGATTTTTGTTTCCTTATATGACGTTTTTCTTTAGGTTTTTTCTTCTAATTGTGTTTTACATTTGAGGCACGCAATGATAATAATGATAATGAAATTGATTGGTTAGGAATGTTTATTCAAAAGTATTAATATAAACCTTGGGTATTAATGTCACTGCTTAACTTAAAAGTACACTACACACACACACACACACAAACATATATATACATATACATACATATATACTGTATGTACACGGAAGCTCACAAAATCTAAGCAAAGGTTGATCAGCCTCAGAAAGGTCAACCACTCAGGCAGCTTAGGGATCGAGGCAGCAGAAATCACTTAAGGCATCAGCCACTCTTAACCCTGAGTTTCTTAACTCTGTCAAATGCCAGGGAGACAATTTATTGGTGTACCTTGGATCACCTGCCCATGCCCTTCACTGCTGAGGGAAGGTCAATTTATTAATAATAACTGTATTAATAACCGCAGTCTTCCATGACTACATGTGATAAGGGAAGGGGAGCTCCCCAAAGGAAAACTCAGTGCTATTAGTAAAAGAAAGGGCCATGAAGGCAAGAAAATAGAAATAACCAACATCCACCATAATAAACATACCAAATATTTATTGAGTACCTACTATGTGCTATATACTCTGCTAAGTACACATTTAAGACCACATATTGTCCCATTTAGTAATAATAGGAAGACTATGATTATCCTTATTTTACAGCTGAAGAAATCGAGGTTGAAAAAGATTTCATAGTTTCTGTATGTATCACAGGTGAGTGGGAAGGTAGGGATTAACCTAATTCATATGACTTTAAATTCCTGTCACTGTACTTACAACCCACCAAAACCTCCCCATCACTGCCCTGTTATTGACATCACAGGTACATCCTCTAAGTTGGAATGGCAAAGATAACATCATGGTCAAGTCAAACACCTTCACCCCATCATCCCTCATTAAATGGCTGCCCTGCTAAGGCAGGGATAATTCAATATGGCAAGGGCTAAACAAACCCATACTCAGAGAAGCAGGCTGGAAAGGTTCAAACAAGAATACTTGGAGAATAAGACCAGATTGCTTCTCCATTCTGTTATCAGAAAGAGAAGTAGGTCTATGATGTATGACTGCTGGAGTCCGCAGAAACCCTGAACAACTTTCTAAATGCTTCTCCTCCTGGTTCCAGTCTGGGTGTAGTTCATGGAAAGTCAATCTGTCTGTTTCTAATCCACTTATATTTAATTTATTAAAACATTTCGGGCCAGAGTTATTTGAGTCCCCAAAAGCATTATGGGTCTATTTTATAAGATGTTTAAAAGTATATTTCCTTTCAAAATAATAGTCCTATTTTGCCTTGAGTAGTTTGACCAAAACCTCAAAAAGAGCAAAATTGCTTCTAAATTTAGAACCAAAGACACTTACATCTATTCTAAACGCCATAAACACTCTTCTCTCAGGCACGTTGAACACACTCAGTCTGTCAAGCCACAGCTGGAAGTTGTCTGGACCCCGTTCTCAAATGTTGACCACCAAAGAAAGCGGAGATAGCATGATCTAAAATAGCAGAGCAGTGTGGGGAGGTTAAAGCTGGAAGACAGGAGCACTGGCCACTCACCAGCTGCGTCCTTCGCTGATTCACTGCCCCCTCTGCGCCTTGGTATTCCCTTCTTTAAATACAGACATTGTTTATGTTAAGTCCACAGGGGCATCCAAAGACCAAGAGAGATAATATATGTAAAGGTTTGACCAAATATAAAGGATAATTTTCATTATTATTATGACTACTAGTTATCCAATAAGAAAACACAATTAATTGGCATGGCCAGGGCCTCAACCAAAACTAAGAAGATGAATTTTTCCAGTTAATAACAAAGACTGGCCATGCCAAAAAGATTTGCTGAAATATCTCAGTTTACAGTTGTCAGCAAAAACTCAACTCTTGGGGTGTAGCTGATGTGCCCATCACTATGGCAATGGGTTGACGTGAGAACATGCGTTTATGTGTTCAAGAGTCTAAAATAGTCACAGCATAAATTGTGAGCAAATTATCCAAATAAATCTGACTTCTGCCCCTCAAGCCTAGTAATAAATATCTGCATTAGGCATGGCTTACACAAAACCTTTCCCTGAATGTGATCATGATGTAATTTTTATTACCGGCTCAAATAGGGAAGGTTAATGATAGAGCAAATGTGAAGGGAAAGAAGCTAATTTGGTTGAAACATTAACTTGTTCAACTTTCAGACCACAGCAGAAAATATGACGGTTAATTTCACGTCTTTGTATGGAATAAAACACAGAACTGTAATGGTTTCAAAATGAACGAGCAAATGAAGAATTAAGTCTTCCAAAAACTCAGAAACAATTTGCTCATTTTATTAAAAAGGTATAGGCACATATATTACTCACTGACTCAAGTCACATATTTTCCTGTCGGGAGAACCGAATTGTGAGAATCGCATTTGTTTCCCTATGTATTCTATGGGACAATGCCAAAATGCAAACTCCCAGGCAGGAAACTTCATATCCATAGTAGATTTTCCACATGTCACTGTGAGTGGAAAGCAGCTCCCAAAAGAAGCAACATTTGCTCCCCGAGATCACTAAGGACAACAGTAGTGCCAAAGGGGCGGAGAGGAGGGAGGTTTAAGGAAGAGTCTCCCACACCAAGTTTTCTGAAAACTGACATGAACTGAGACCAGCTGATGAGGGGCAGGGCAGGCAGTAATATTTTATTTAAAGAGTTTGAATATGGATAATCAAAGTTAAGCCAGGAATCCTTTCCTCAGATAGCAGATATCCGAGCTTTAGATAGCCGAGCAAACATATGTCCTTTCTACCAGTGCACTAAACCAGCACCAGCAAACTTTTTCTTAAAAGGCTGGAGAGTATATTACATTTTATGGATAAGAGGCAGATTGAGAAGTAACCATATAATATCCTCTATTAATAATCATTCAAAATATAAAAGCCATTCTTTGTGTGCAGTTACAAAAACAGCTAATAGGACAGAGCTGGCCCACGGCCATAGTTTACCAAGCCCAAAGAGAAAGTTAGTAGGCAAATTTTCAAATCTTGACTTCTAAGGCCACTAGGATAAGGTTTTAAATAGTGCCTACCTTTTCAAAATTTCCTCCTCGTTATTGTTTTGGCCTTCTTTCCATCCAAGTAAGGCCACCCTGGGTTCATTGCCTCAGGACAACATAAGTCAACAGTGAAAGGAACAAGAATCTCTTCCTGGCTTTTGAAGTCTAAAAAATGATGTCTTTAGTTCTCTCCAGTGTGGGGAGATAAGAGACGAAAGGATTCTTGTGTAACAATAGATGCGGGAGAAGAGGTGATGGATCACATTAGCAGCTACTAAAGGCTTCACCAGGTGAATGGCAAGGGCGGAGGGTGGACCTGAATGTGGATATATGAATACGCGGATATTGGTGCATCACCCTGTTTTCTGCCCATCCCAGGCTGAGTGCCAGTGAGAAGAAACCTCAGATCCCTTGATTCAGAAACTGAGTATACTTGATGGCTGACATACAGGACCTAAGAAGAGATGAGTCCTTTGCCCCAGATTCTGTGGGGAGGCCCAGAAAAACAATAGGACCCCAGAGAAAGGTGACTTTTTAGTGACGTGGGCAAACCAAGCCTAAGACAACTTCACAGGACACCCTCCACCACAGGACACAAAAATAGTAGCAAGATCCCACGTAGTTACAAAGTAGCAGGGACACGGCCAGTAGCTAAAGGGGAGAAAACTAGATGTAAAAGAAACTTGCAAATGGTAAGAGGAGATGACTTAGCAGCAAGCGCTAAGGACCTAGGACCTATGAACAGATGAGATGAGGGACAGGTGCCAGCATGCCAGCAGAAGGATGATGATTAAAGACCAGAGGATGGGTGGCGGCACTGAGACATGATCAAGAAAGGACCCCGTGGCATTACCCATGCCCTTGCCCTTTGCAGTCTTCCAGAATTTGGCACAGCACCAAAGGAGAAGCTGATGATGTGTTGTTGTCACCAAGCAAAAATGACTTGATTCAGAGACTGAGCATGGTTGATGGTCGTTTATGGCCAATGTCTTATGAACCTGGGGTTGAAGAGTTAGATTCCTAACAACAACAACAAAAAAAGTAGCTACTAAAAATAATTAAAAAAAAAAAAAAGCAATTATCTGGGATGAGATCCAGCCCTGCTACTAACAAACTGTGTGTCTTTTATAAATTGTGACCCTGTTGAGGCATGGCTTTCTGATGTGTTAAAGAAGGAACTGTCCAGATGATGGATGGAAAATAGGTTTCTTATTTAGAAGCCACGTTTGATAAATCAGCAGCTATTAACTCAAGAATTGGATTGAAGAGGGCTCTGAGGTTGTATCAAAGTTCTTCAAGAAAGGATGCCACCACAGAATACTGCTTCCCAGGGTACCAAGCGAAGGGGAAGGAATGGTGGCAGACACAAGGTATTTCCTGCTTGTGGGTAGCTACATGATCTCTGAGGTCCCCGTGAAATCAGAAAGTCAGTAGTCTTTCAAATGCCTGGTACTCAGGAATCAGCAGACATTTTTCTTGAGAAAAATGTTCATTAAAATTCCAGCTTGCTGGGTAGAGACAGTCTTGGCAAAGACTGGGCTCAGATTGGTAAAGGTGGCCTAGGGGAGAAGGCCAAGCAGAGCTACACACTCACGTGTCCATGTCAAAATCTCACATGAAGTGGGATGAGCACTGAATATAGAGTCTACTTCAAAGCAGGGGGTCACCTGGCTTCTCTCGGCCTAACTACGCGTACAGGACACAGTCCCAGACAGAGTTGGGAGGATCAACAAGACAGCGAATGCAGACTGCACTCGGCACACACAGGCACTCACGTGCGCATTTCCCTCTTTCATGCATGGAGGACTGCACTCACCATCAAGATGGCAGTCTGCAGGAAAATTCTTTCTCTGTATTTCCCTGTCACAAGGAATGTGACAATGACCTCGTCCTTGGAATACTTCTGTTTCAGGCCTTCAAGTACAGGAAGTTTAAAGCAGTATCAAAAAAGACAGTTGGCCTTGGGCCACTACCTAGGACTTATAGAAAAGCAGATTGCTAGGCTCTGGGCTGCACCAAAGGAATCAAAATCCTGGGAGTGGGGCCTGGGAAACTGCATGCAGCCCCAATTCTGATACGCAATAATGCTTAAGGCTTCTGGTTCAAAACGCACTAGTGAAAGCTCCCTAAACCCCCAACCACAAGGCTCATCCCTTCACTTTCTTAAAGAGGCCTCCTCAACCACCCTATTCCACACAGCAGCCTTGCTCCACCCAGCCCTCCCTGTCTCCTTCCTGTTTTTTTTTTTTTTCCCATAATACTTTCCATTCGCAATGCCAGCCATGCATTTTACTCGTTTATCTATCCTTACCCTCCCCTTCCCTTCCAACTCCACAACGGAGAGCCTGGTTGTTTTGTTCATTGCCATCTCCCAGAGCCTAGGCTGGTGCCTGGCACACAGTGGGCACTTGGCAAACATTACTAGAGTGGTCTTTGCTGCATCCCATGCTCTCGTTTTACCTCAGAGGACCCCAAAAGGGAAAGTCAAAGAGACGACAAAGATACCAGTTTGTGGAGGCTTATGTAATGATACGGCTGAAAAAACACTAATCTAGAAGTTCTAAATGCTAAGTACCCACGACCTTTCAAGATAAGAAGGAAGCAGATGATTCCCTTGTCCGTCCAACCTTGGTCATTTTCCCAGCTAAATGGTTAACCTGTAGCTTCGGTTTTCAGTTCCTCACTTCAGCAGGGGCTGAGACATGGCTTAAGTCCAGGACTAGAGGGATGGCTTGAGCTTCCTGTCTGAGAGAGTCCGCCACAGGGGCCTCAGCATCGCTCTGCCCCCAGCTCCCAGTTCCAGCTCAGGCTGCATTGGTCTGCTCGCCTCTTGGCTGATGCCCTTACCCACCAAGACCAGGCTGGGTACCACCCTTGCTTGTCTCCAGAAAAAATGAGGGTGTGGTTCCAAGTATCTGGAGATGACGGGGGAGGCTGCTGTTTAACAAAAGAGACACATCATTATTTTCTTGCACCAGGATCATGTTTCATTTAGCTGACTTGGCCCCACATTTAAACAGCATCCCCCAGGCAAATAATACAATTAAGCAAATGGAGAGGAGATTTAGTAACAATAAATTCCACAGAACTGGTCATTCTTTTGCATGCCGTTTTAAAAGGAGCTAAGCATTTAGAAGGATCAATCATGCAGAATCTCATGAGTTCAAACGTTATATAGAAACTGCTAGTAAAAACTGCTGGGAGTTTGACAGCACACACACACACACTCACTCACTCACTCATGGGTTAGGCCTATACATTTTGTTTTTTCACAACCCAGTAACAAAAAGACAATTACAAAAATAGACTTAGGATACATATGGAAGAATTCAGGCCAAAATGGAAAATGAACTACAGAAATTAAATCTATTTGAGAGTCAGGAAGGAGCAGAGTTAAGAGTTAGAGCAGGCAAAGTAATGCATTGCGAACCAAGAGATTTGAATCCAGCTTTACCTTGCAGATTCAGTGTAACCTTAGGCAAGATAAATAACTTTGTGAGCCTCTATTTCTCTACGTGTAAAACAAGTTGTCTGAACCCCACGGTCACCATTTTTTTTTTTTTTTTTGAGACAGAGTTTCGCTCTTGTTACCCAGGCTGGAGTGCAATGGCGCGATCTCGGCTCACCGCAACCTCCGCCTCCTGGGTTCAGGCAATTCTCCTGCCTCAGCCTCCTGAGTAGCTGGGATTACAGGCATGCGCCACCATGCCCAGCTAATGTTTTGTATTTTTAGTAGAGACGGGGTTTCACCATGTTGACCAGGATGGTCTCGATCTCTTGACCTCGTGATCCACCTGCCTCGGCCTCCCAAAGTGCTGGGATTACAGGCGTGAGCCACCGCGCTCGGCCGGTCACCATTTTTTTAACCATCTCTAACCACCATCTGTGTTGCTATTTATTATTTTCCTTTAAGTCAACTTTTCTTTATATGAACATGGCTACATACTGGGTGGAAGGAAGTGGTTATTTATTATGCTATACTTAGAAAGGAAACTATCTCATTAATATAAAAGGAAAGCTGGAACCACTGGTCTTAAAATAGAAGGTAATGACAAAAGTAAGTGCTGGACTCCTGCTTTCATTCATGGCAACTAATTTGCTTTAGACTAACCCCTTCGCCAAAAACAACTTCAAAAGCTAGATAAAATACATAAAACAGAAAAACTAAAAACAAAGAACCTCTGTTGGAAGACATTCAGGAGATACTAAGGCAGATTGATT
Organism: Cebus imitator; assembly: GCF_001604975.1. NCBI lineage: Eukaryota > Metazoa > Chordata > Mammalia > Primates > Cebidae > Cebus > Cebus imitator. Next base: position 12,507,188 of record NW_016107323.1, read on the forward strand.
CAGAAACTGAGCATGGTTGATGGTTGTTTATAGCCAACGTCTTACATACCTGGGGTTAAGGAGTGAGATTCCTAAAAAAAAATTGTAGTTACTAAAAATAATAATAATAAAAAGCAATTATCTGGGATGAGATCCAGTCCTGCTACTAACTAGCTGTGTGTCTTTAATCAACTCTGTCCCTGTTGAGGTGTGGCTTTCTGATGTGTTAAAGAAGGAACTGTCCAGATGAGGGATGGAAAATAGATTTCTTATTTAGAAGCCAAGTTTGATAAATCAGCAGCTATTAACTCAAGAATTGGATTGAAGAGGGCTCTGAGGTTGCATCGAAGTTCTTCAAGAAAGGATGCCACTATAGATTATTGCTTCCCAGGGATACAAAGAGAAAGGGAAGAATCCCGAAGCACCAAGGGCCAAGAGAGAAGTAAAGCACACTGCGATAAATCTAGTGTTTCACAGCATGTTTTCTCTAGACAGCTTCTGATTTATAAACCTCATAAAATCCAGAAGCTCAAAAGTCAAGAGTCTGGTGATAACAAAAATTAAGGCTTTAGGTCCACTAAAGGGCATGGGTTGGGGGAAGACTGGTAAAGACTTCAGACTTCCAGTTGAGATCATGAATGCGCTACACATTAGAAGCGAGGGTGAGGCAGAAATAGCTCAACTCTTACAAAGACTAAAACCTTATTTTGAGCAAGCTCAAACCAAGATGAAACAAGGTGACCTACCAGTATCAAAACACACAACAGAAGCCAAGTAAATTTAATTTTCTCTGGGAGAAGATAACAGAATCCAGAGCTTCAAATTGGTTCTACAATTTATCATACATTTGTTCAGCATTTATCAAAAATTACCAAGCATACCAAGAGATATAACCAAATAACTAAAAACCAAGAAAAAAACCCCAGGCCCGTATGTGATCCAGATATTGGAATTATCAGAGTGAAACTTGAAAATATCTATGATTAGTAAGTTCAAGAAAGTAGACGACATGGTGGAGGATTTCATGAGAACTGTGATTTTTATAACAAGAAATCAAAACTCTGGAATTGAATATGCAATAACTAAAAATAAGAACTCAACAGTTGGGTTTATGGCATATTAGACAATACAGAAAAGAAGATCTGTAAAGCAGAAGATTGAGTATGAAAGGAAAAAATTATAGAAAATGCACAAAAAAGCATAAGAGAGATGTGAGACTCAGTGAAAAGTCTTAACCTGTATGTATTTTGAGATCCTGAATGAGAAAAGAGAGAATAGAGGAGATGCAATACTTGAATAGGTATTCACTGAAATGTTTTTTTCAAAACTGAGCAAAGACATCAAGCTAAAGTTTCAAAAATCTTTACTACCTCAAATAGGATAAAGAAAACCTCAACGAGACACATCATACTCAAACTACTTAAAAAACAAAGACAAATATACATGCAGCCAAAGAAAAGAAACATATTATCTTCAAAAGAACAAAAGTAATGATGGAAACTGAGGTTAAAACAAAAATGATGGAAGCCAAGGAACAACAAAATGACATATTCAACGTGTTGAAAGCAAATGATTGCCAACTTAGAACTCTATACTGAGTGAAAACATTCTTCAAAAATGTATGTGAAATAAAAACATTTTCAAACAAACAAAACTGAGAGAATTAATATCAAACAGACATGTTCTTCAAGAAATATTAGAGAATTCTTGGAGTAGAAGAAAAATTAGGTCCAATGGAAGCATGGAAATGCAGCCAAGAATAAAGATGGTAGAAAATGCAAATATTTGGGTAAAATTAGATAAATATTAGCTGCACGAAACAATAATAATAACTTCTTATGCCATGTGAAAAATACATGCAACAATGACTTGAGAATTTGGAGTTGAAGTATCCTGAGGGCCTTATGTTGTTCATGAAGTAGCAAGAGGACCAATTTACATCATACTCTAATAAGATTGCATGCTTAATTGCTAGCATAATCAGTAAAAGAACAAAAAAGAATGTTCTCTAGCAAGCTAAGAAAAGGACAAATGGGAATAATAAATTAATTAATTCGATGGCAGTCACAAAAGAAAGATAAAAGAAAATTGTGAGATAGTAGATTTAACTACCAAATGCTCTAATTCAAAGACAAGATGTCCAACTGGATTATTTTTTAAATATATATATATATACACATTCTGCTTTGAAATGACACATCTTAGGCTGGCCATGACAGCTCATGCCTGTAATTCCAGCAATTTAGGAGGCCAAGGCAGATGAATCACTTGGGGTCAGAAGTTCAAGACCAGTCTGGCCAACATGGCGAAACCCTGTCTCTGCTAAAAATACAAAAATTAGCTGGGCATGGTGGCACATGCCTGTAGTCCCAGCTACTTGGGTGGCTGAGACATGAGAATCTCTTGAACCCTGGAAGCGGAGGTTGCAGTGAGCTGATCACACCACTGAACTCCAGCAAGGCTCCATCTAAAAGAAAAAGAAAAAGGTAAGAACGCTATATACCATGGACACATTGATCAAAAGAAAGTATAGCTAAATAATAATATGCCAAGCAGACTTTAAGACAGGAAGCATAACTAGGGTGTTGATAACACTGAGAGAGTTAATTCTTTAGGAAGATGCAACAATTCTAAATGTATATGCCTAATAATAGAACTCAAAAATATACAAAACAAACGTTGATAGAAATATTAATAAAAGGTATAGTGCTCAAATACTACATATACTACAATCATAGTGGGAGATTACTCAATAGTGGGAGAATACTATAATCATAGCGGGAGATTTTGACATACTTTTTCAATAGCTGATGTAATACGCAGAGACAAGCTCAATAAGGATGTTGAAGGTATGAACGACATAAATAATAAACACGATTTGCACACACACACACTTGACCCACACTTGACAACTATATGATACATATTTTTTTCAACTACATTTGGCACATTTATGACCCTTTGTTGGGCCATATCAAAACAAATATCAAAGAATTGAAATTGAAATCATACAGAATGTATATGCTTTTTCTTGCTGCTGTAACAAATTATCACAAACTTCATGTTTTAGAAAAACACAAATTACTATCATACAGCTTTGTAGCTTAGAAGTCTGGCATGGAAAAAATGAAATTATGAAAATAATTCCATTTATAATAGCATAAAAAATAATTAAACAAATGTATCCAAGGAGCACAAAATTTGTACACAAAACACTACTAAACATTTCTAAAAGAAGAACATCAAAATAAATGTGAAGACATCTGTGTTTATGGACTGAAAGATTCAATACTGTTAAGATTACCATACTCCCCATGTTGATCTATAGATTAAATGTAATCCTTATAAAAATTCCAACTACCCTTTTTGCAGAAATGGACATGTTGATCCTAGAATTAAAGTATTTCAGGAGTCCAGTCCTTTGATTACAGGATTTGTTAAAATGGAGAGGCATCTTCTGTATACCACCAATGATATCAATGACCACCCCTCTCCATGTACAAGAGAAGCGAGCTCCATTCTAACGGGGTTCCCTGTCCTGCCTCACATCCAAGCTACCAGCAAAGCCACCAGCTTTTCTTTCAAAACATATCCCAAATCCAGCCACTTCCCACTGTCTCCTGTCACCATCATCTCTCATCAGGCCTCCTAACTTCTCTCTCCACTTCCACCCTTGTCCCTCCATGTTTTCTCAACAGCAGCCAGAGTGATTCTGCCAAACCTTAAGTCAGATCTTAGCACTCCTCTGCTCAAAACCCTCCCTACTTATGCAGAGCAAAAACCCAAACATATCCTTACCATGGCCCATACCAGGCCCTCCACGACTGGCAGCCCATGACTCCAGCTCACTCTTTAAAGCCATAGGGATTGCATAGATTATCTTCAACCATGATAAACCTGCTTCTACCTCAGGGCCTTTGTACTTGCTGTTTCTCCTGCTGGGATTTGCCACATTAGGTACCCTGGGCTCGCTCTTTTATTCAACTCAAATCTTAACTCAAAGCTCATCTTATTAATGAATCCTTCCCTCACCCTCTTACGCAAAATTGCACTTGCCCTTGACACTCCTCAGCCCTGTTCCCTGCTTAATCTTCTGCTTAGTATTCACCACCATCTAATACTCTATTTTTGTACTTACCTTAGTTAGACCTTCTTGCTCCCTGCACCCCACCTCTTCATACTAGGAGATTTTCCAATAAGGAAAGCAGACTCTGGGACTTGAAATTCAAGAGAGTTTAGAAAATAACTTGAAAAGACACTAAAGCCCTTTCTGGTTTTACAGTGGGAACTGTGCCGGTTTGGGAATGGTCCACTTAGTAACAAAGCCCCTTTCATTCTCACCGGCCAGATAAAGCCAGGATGATAATCAAGCTGCCGATGGAAGGCTAGTGTTTATCCTTCAAACCTTGGCATTCTGTCCAATTCTCCCATTCCAATTCCGGAGGGCTCCCTGATTTACTGTGGGGCAGAGTGGATGGGGGAACTTTACTCTGTCACTCTCTTGGAGTGGAAGAGTACAGTTGTTCATTCAGCAAATATTTATCAACTGCTGTTTATGTGCCAGGCAACACACCATTTGCCAGAAACAGAAGAATCCCACACAGCCACTGCCCAAGGGAAGCTCACAGTCAGGAGAGCAGACAGAAGAAGGGGCGGTCGTCTCAGCACCCCGATTAAACCTTCACAGCCATGATGGGCAACACCCAGCTGGATCCTGACAGCTGTCAGGTTACTGCAGTCTTTTGTAGGAAATAAACTCTTCGAATTTGCAATCATTTAGTCTTCATTTTTAATTGACTGGCTTGAAGATTGTACCTATGGTATCGCTTTCACTGACATGTCCCTTAACTGAAAGAAAACAAGGTACAAGAACTTACACAGGAATCTTGGAACACCCATGGGGTGGGGAAGCTATGCCCAAGGCTGCCAGGGTGAAGAGCAGGAAAAGGTTGAGAGCTTCTGTTAAAAAATGATCCCCTCAGTTATACCTGGTTTAAATTCACAGGGGGCCATGACAGTGGCAGCTATTGCTGCTGGGCACTGGTGTGTGTGGGTACTTGGATTAAGTTAGCTCATTTATGCCTTACTACAGTAAGAGGTGTAGGCATTTATTTGAGTTCACTTTTCAGATGCAGAAATTGGCACTGAGGTTTGTGCTAAATATGGTACTAGAGTTACACGGATAGTAAGAGTTGGATTTGGAATTTAAATCCAGACTTGTCTGACTTCAAAACCTTTGAATAAAATCCTGCTGGGATACTGCTTGGCAAATCCAGTTGGAAGTCTTCCGAATCAAACTTTTCTTTGAAGAGGGACTTGATATATTTATAAATCAATTTGATGCAACCAAGAACTAATTAAATGCAATAAGGTATGTAAGGTGGGTAAGCCCAGGACCAGCTAACTGGTACTAAGTGCTAGATGTTTAGTAAACTGTCATTACCATTTCATATCACATTTGCTTCCTATCTTTTCTCTCTCCTTCCTTTCTATTTTTCTTTTTGACTTAAACTAGCTACCATTTATTCTTACTTGGGCAGTTCTGATGAACGTGGCTGAGTTCAACTGATCTTAACTGGCTACACTTACTCCTGGGTCTGCAGTCAGAGGCAGGTTGGCTGGGGTCTGGCTGATCTAGGATGGCTTCAGTCATATATCAGGGGCTTGGCTAGGTTTCAACGAATGGCAAGCTAGCTCGACCTGTTCATATGGTGGCAGTAGTGTTTCAAGACAGTGAGGCCTCTTGAGGTCTGGGCTCAGAATTGGCACTCTGATATGGTTTGGCTATGTCTGTGTCCCCACCCAAATCTCACCTTGCATTATAATAATCTTCATGGGTCAAGGGTGAGGCCAGGTGGAGATAACTGAATCATGGGGGCAGTGTTCCCCATACTAGTCGCATGGTACTGAATAAGTCTCACGACATCTGATGGTTTTATAAAAGGGAGTTCCTCTGCACACACTTTCTTGCCTGCCACCATGTAAGACCTCATTTGCCTTCTACCATGATTGTGACGCCTCTCCAGCCATGTGGAACTCTGAGTCAATTAAAACTCTTTCCTTTATAAATTACCCAGTCTTAGGTATGTCTTTTTCAGCAGCGTAAGAACAGACTAATACACACTCCATCACTTCTATTTCATCCCAGGAGCCAATAGAAGTCACAAAGCTAGCCCAGATTCAGGGAGAAGCAGGGAAACAGACTCTTCCCTAATAATGGGCAGAGCTGAAAAACCACATTCCCAAAGATGAACCGCATTTACTCTCTCTCAGAATCCTCCTAGCAGGCTAACAGAACCTTCAAAGGCAGCAGAGCCTCCTGCACCCAGATGGATTCCCATACTGAAGTTCAATCTGCTACCTGTTGTTTAACGCCAATAGTTCTCTAATTTAGGTTGGATACGTTTGGTATGTTTTTGCTGTTGCTATTAAATAAGGATTCACAATATTCTTTCCTACTGGACCTTCCTTTTGTTACCCTTTTATTTGGAAGTAGTCATATTAAATTATTTTGGGTCCAGTCGTTATGAACAAGTTTGGTAGTTGCTCTACCAAACAAGTAGCCCCCTCCAAGTCAAAAGTCCTTCACTAAAAGGACTCAACAGAGTTAGGTGAGGCCCACGGCTTCAGACCCACCACGAACCAGGCCAAAAACTACACCTTTTCTAACCTCGTCTCCTGCTCCCAGCCCATATACACCCTCCTTCTGGGCCTGAGCTTCCAATGCCTTCATGTCACAGTGAGGTTGTACGTGCTGCCTACATGCTGTTACGTGCTGTTCCTGCTGCCTGACAGAAATGTCATACCCTCTCATCTCCACCGGATAACCCCCCACTGATCACTTACAATCCAGATTGTATCTCATTTTCATGCATGCAGTCATTCTAAAAATATTTACTGGCCTGCCAGGCCCAGGGATGCATGAGGATTGAAAACGAACCTGGGCCCTCTTCCCCTCTCCCTGCGGAGCCTACTGTCACTCTTATGTGAAACCATCCAGCTCCTAAGTCCTTGCTTCTGCTCTGTTTGTTCCTATAAGCTTAGATGTGTGTGTGTGTCTGTGCGCGCGCGCATGTAGATATATTTATATGTGTATATACATTTATATCTACACACACACGTTCTTTTACAACACAGGCTACACTGGACTGTGATGATTTGGTCATGAATTTTTCTTTTCCATAAGTCTGAGTTCTTGACATTCAGGGTCACACCTCATTATTTCATTATTATATCATCCACTTCTTTCCTTATAGTAGAAACGCAAATAAACATTTACTGACATGATGAATGGATGTAAGAAGTAAAAAGTGCTCTTAGAGTTTAGCTCCACTACTTCACTAAGCAAATGAGAAAACCAAACGGGGGCTGAGGGGGGATTAAACTATTTATTGTCACTATATGACCTTTACACAGGACCAATGTGGTCCCCCAACTTCAGGTCCAAAAGGGGACGTTTTTATATTTTAAACATTATTTCTGGTTTTAAGAAACTTTATTTAGCACTTTAAAAAACCTGTAATTTGGCAAAACGTGACACATCAAAAGTGATAAGAAATTGGTCTCTGAGCCAGAAAGATTTGTAATAAAATTCTGGCACTATTTGACCTTGGCCGCTGTTTCCATTCACCTCTAAGTCTCACTTCTTCTACCTATAAAATGGAGCTGCCCAAAAGTACCTACCTCAGACACGTTGGGAAGATATAAAAAGATAATAGCACAGCAAGCACAGGGCTCTACACAAAGCTTAATATGTGCAAATTATTACTTTTATCATAATTATTTTGCTGTTAGTTTAAATGATACCTGAAGATTCAGAGGTTCAAGTCTAATACTAAATATATTCAATAGGTTCCCACAATTATTGAATGTATGTATTCATTGAAAAAAAAAAATATATATATATATATATATATATGTTACTATGTTAAATTTGTTACAGCAAACCTCCCTTATAGAAAAACTTGGATGACTTTTTGTCAGATATTTTAAATGTACTATTGTTTTTGCCACAGGATTTACCTCCAGAAATTAAAGCATTAGCAGGGTCCTGACCGTAAGGAAATGAATACATTCCAAAGTGCGATGGCTCTTGTGCCCTGCATGGCAGAGTGATTCAAATGCCATTACTAAACTAGTAGAAGCTGCTTTTAATGGCCAGAAGATGTTCATTTCCTGAGGCTTGGTGCATGTACTAAACAGTCCTTTTTTCCAGCATAAAAATAGAAATGTAAAGGTTGGAA
>NW_016107323.1:12515458-12543140 GCF_001604975.1 Cebus imitator
AAAAAAAAAAAAAAAAATGGTTTTAAACAATATTTTGTGGCATCTGAAAGAAACCCTTTTATCTTTTACATCTTCACTTTTTATTGCCTGTGCATTTATGAGCTGTGTGCTTGAACTGAACCCAAATCCTGGGTGCCACACTCAAAATCATATGGCACATCTGTTTATCTGACCAAGAATGTGGTGGGATTCTGCGTATCACAATCTTCCTCCCACCCCAAAATAACACTCTCTTTTGGTGAAAGAAAAGGAAAACACTTTTCATGCCTCCTCTGAAGGAGGGCTGTTTTGCCCACTCCATGGGGCCACAGGACAGGGCACAGCCAGGACCCTTGACATCATGTTCACTGCCTGGAGCTTCCTCTATGGGCATTCACCTCCCAAAGGAATCTCCAATGCTGGAGAGCACAAGAGCTTTAGCATTACCATAGACATCTCCATGGTACCTCATGTGGACCTTGAACTTGGCTGCCACTGTCTAGGGAAAAACGAAAAAACGATACTCTACCATCATTTCAAAAATCAAGCCAATGCATTTTCATCTTTTATTTTTCCAGATTTAGGAAAAATTTTTCTTACTTAGTAACAAAGAATTTTTTGAATGAAAATATTATTTTAAATTAGGAGAAAGCCAAGGGAGATGGGTGTGTTGAAGCAAGATCTGCAGTGGTATGAGTTCTCTCGTTTGCGGAACTAAGGGAACTTTGTCTGACAGAAGCAGTATTCTCTTCCAAAAGAAATTTGTATTTATTAAAATGTTTTACCGAAAGTTAACTGAGAGCCATCAACTATGTCTTGACCCTGTATGTTTCAGTGACGTTGCCCAGAACTCACCCAAACCAGGCCATAATGCCTGGGGTGAAATGTGAGAAACAAGAAGTTGGGGAATGCAAATGGAGCCGTTGAGAACGTTCAAAGATGTGGCTGGAAATTATACTGGAAAGGCATGTTATGGTGAAACTATGAAAGGTTTTGAATGTCTAAGAAAAAAAAAAGTCTAGAATTAGCCCCCTAAACAATAGAGGGCCATTGAAGTGTTTAAGCAGATCGGTTTCTAGAGCTCAGAGCCTAGGCTGCTCCGGCTCCCTTCTCACCTTGCTCCGAGCCATGGATGAGAGAGAGCTGTGATGAGAGAAAGCAAGGCCTGCCCCTGCTGCAGCTGCTGTTGTGAACCGGCCCACGGGGTAGCCCAGCGAACACCTGTTGGATATTTTTGGGTTCTTGTTCGCAGACCCTGTTGCTACCCTTCGCTTTCTACTGCACAGAAATGTAAGTCTGCCAATACCAGGTTGACCTTGTGGCTCTTGATGATTTATCCCTACTGCTTCCATTTGGGAGTTTATAGAAATACCTAGATTTGGCGGGAGGGAGTTGGGATGTTTGTTTGGTCAATGTTGACATTTGTTTCTGGCCTTTTTTCTTCTTTCTGTTCAGCTGTTCTTTTTGTATGCAGGAATTTGGAGCAATTTTTAAAGGATGCACTCACTACCGTCTTCATAAGAATCTAGAACTGTGATTTTTTTTGGTGGCAATCAGGGAAACAGATGTATTTCATATCTAGTTTGACCTAGCACAGAATGGAGTAAGGAGAAAATACAGAATGATGAGACAATACGTTCTTAAAAATAAATTCAAGGCCACGAATGGTGGCTTATTCCTGTAATCCCAGCACTTTGGGATGCTGAGGCAGGTGGATCACCTGAGGTCAGGAGTTTGAGACCAGCCTGGCCAACATGGTGAAAACCTATCTGTACTAAAAATACAAAAATTAACTAGGCATGGTGGCGCATGCCTGTAGTCCCAGCTACTCAGGAGGCTGAGGCACAAGAATCACTTGAACTCAGGAGGCAGAGGCTGCAGTAAGCTGAGATTGCACCACTGTACTCCAGCCTGGGTGACAGAGCAAGACTCCATCTCAAAAATAAATAAATAAATTTAAAAGAAGATGGAGTTCAGGCCAGAAGGAACCAGGAGAAGGATAGCCCCTGATAAAGAACAGAGGAGCCTCTGATGGCTCTGGGCTTTCTTGAAAGGTACATTGGTGAACCATTTTCTGGTTTAGTCTGGTTGGGAGCTCATGGGTCAAAATAACTGAAAAGTTGGTGGTGAGTGAAAAGACTGTCTCTTCTCATCATAATGTCTCCTTGGGATGTCCTAAAAAACTCCAGGTAGAAGCTCAGACTTAGTTCTGATGACTACTTCACTAGGTGGAGGCTATGGTGTGAAGCACATTGACTTGCAAAGTCATAGAAAATTGGGAGTTGAAAAGAAATAACCTTAATACTGGTCAAACTGATTTCCCCAAGATGAAAATGGCTAGCTGGTATGACTGACCTGGAAGGGAGCTACAGGACGGGAATGGAGGGAGGTGCTGACTTGCCTGGCATGAGAAGAAGTGTGTTCCCTGCTCAGGGCAGTGCCTATCCTAATTTATGGGATATGTGCTGAGGACCCTCACTCCTTCCCTGGAGTTCCAGGCCATGAAATGAAGCCAGGTGCCTCAAATCTCCTTGGCTGTCTGTGATAGAAATCTGTCTAGGATATGACACAAGTTCCTGGTTCCTCTCCCTTTTTCATGACACAAAGTCCAGGAAAAATTTTAAAACCTGACAATGGAAGAGAAATCCTAAACTTATGTGAGCTGTGTGAGAAACTCTCCCACTCACAACCTTGACCTGTGGCACAGAAGGGCAACTGCACAGAGGAAAAGAGATGCAAGTCATGATACAGCACTGCCCTCCTGACAAGCCACACACACAAGGGTGGGACGAGGATGCTTCTATCTGAAGACGTGGTGTGGCACCTGGTAATGAGTCACATTCTAGGCAGAGTGGCAATGGTTCAGTATACTTTTTTTCAGCCATGAGCCTTAGCCCAGAGCTCTTCCAGGCTGTGGCTAGGATTGGTCCTGGAAAAATCATAAAGTTAAACAAGGAACCATGGAGTTCTTTCTCATTCTTCCTCATTCAAGTCCCCTCATGCCCTCGTTTCAGGGATATCCCTTTCCTGTGACTTTAAGAATCTACTGATCTTATGCCTTGAGGGGATATCAAAGTGCAGACTTTAAAACCACGGGCTTTGGGTGTGTGAGCGTGGTAAGTTTCCTCGTCTATAACATGGGGAAGATACTTAGCTTATCGGCGCTCCAAGCATTAAATGAGATACATCCATACATACAGAGATCATACAACTCTGTAGATGCAAGAAATTTCCAGTTTTGCCTGTTGTCCTGGTATCCCACAGAGATAGCACCTTAACTCTCAAAACACCAGAGTTTGCACACTAAATCAATTCTATGTTCACCCTATATGTAAAGCTTCTAACATACTCCTACAGCCTGACAAAGAATAGGCAACAGACCTTACCCAACCCCTTCCTACCCAAATGTGCTTTCAGAACCTTCACTCACATTGAAGTCCAAGTCTTTGACAATATTTAAATGTTACTCCTGCCCCAAATCTTAAACTAAAAAGATGTATCTTTGGTAGCAGAGTCTCAATTACCAGTTAGTGGACTGGGAAGATCCTGGGGGAGGAGGGTCCTAGGGGCCATTGCCCCTCTCATGCATAAGACTGACCCCCAAGTGGTCATACTGAGCTATGTGATTATTCCCCAGCTTTCACTGTCACCCCAATCCCCACAAACTTCAGCATAGATGCATAGACACCCTCAGAAGGTAAGGGCCTGAACCCAAATGGTGATGTTTCCCAGGAAAGTAGTGGTTCAAAGGCATCTCCCTGAACAGGGATTGCTGGTACTATGTCCCTAGAGCATCAAGAAGACATGATGTACACCCTCCTGAAGTCCACAAGGGAGTGCATGTTTGGACCTGAAGACAGGGGGGCACCAGAGGTAAGAGACACTGGAAGAAAATCACACCTTAAAAAGACAAAGTAACACATTTTAAAATGTCTGCAGGCCACCTGCAACCATCTGATCTTCAACAAATCTGACAAAAGCAATGGGGAAAGGACTCCCTATTTAATAAGTGGTGCTGGAAGAACTGGCTAACCATATGCAGAAAATTAAAACTGATCCCCTTTCTTAGACCATATACAAAAATCAACTCAAGATGGATTAAAGACTGAAACATAAAACCCAAAACTATAAAAACCCTAGAAGAAAATCTAAGCAATACCATTCAGGATATATGTGTGGACAAAGATGTCATGATGAAGACACCAAAATCAACTGCAACAAAAGCAAAAATTGACAAATGGGATCTAATTAAACTAAAGAGCTCTGTGCAGCCAAAGAAACTATCATCAGAGTGATCAGACAACCTACAGAATTGGAGAAAACTTTTGCCATTTATCCATCTGACAAAGATCTAATATCCAGAATCCACAAGGAATTTAAATTTACAAGATAAAACAAACCCCATTACAAAGTGGACAAAGGATGTGAACAGGCAGTTCTCAAAAGAAGACATACATGCAGCCAACAAACATATGACAAAAAGTTCAACATCACTGATCATTAGAGAAATGCAAATCAAAACCAAAATGAGATACCATTTTATGCCAGTCAGAATGGTGAGTATTAAATGGCAAAAAACAACAGATTCTGGTGAGGTTTTTGAGAAAAAGGAGCTCTCTTAACACTGTTGGTGGGAGTGTAAATTAGTTCAACCATTGTGGAAGACAGTGTGGCAATTCCCCACGGACCTAAAGGCAGAAATACCATATGATCCAGCAATCCCATTACTGGGAATGTGCCCAAAGAAATATAAATCATTCTATTATAAAGATATGTGCACACATATGTTCACTGCAATAGGAAAGACGTGGAATCAACTTAAATGCCATCAATGATAGACCGGATAAAGAAAATGTGATACATATACACCATGGAATATCATGCAGCCATTAAAAGGAATGAGATCATGTCCTTTGCAGGGATATGGATGGAGCTGGAGGCCATTATCCTCAGAAAACGAACACAGGAAAAACCAAATACCACATGTTCTCACTTACAAGTGAGGGCTGAATGATGAGAACACAGGGATACATGGTGGGGCACAACACACATCTGAGCCTGTTGGAGGAAAGGAGGGAGGGCATCAGGAAGAATAGCTCATGAATGCTGGGCTTAATACTTAGGTGATGGGATGATCTGCGCAGTGTACCACCAAACCTGCACACCCTGATCATGTACCCCTGAACTTAAATTTTTAAATGGCAAACAAAATATATTCAAGCTCTGAGGATGTACAGGCAGCTGATTACGTGCAGGAACTGAGGATCAGGCGGTCATCAGCAAGATGGCCAGGATCAGAGGCTGGGCAGGGAGAAGAGACCTGTGGCATTTGTGGGGACCACAGTGGAGCTTCCTGACCAGGGGCAGGTGCTGCAGCCAATTTTAAAACTTCCCCACTCAGATTCTACTTTTTCCCCTTAAAATTGTTGCAGTGTTTAAAAAAGATGTTATTATAAAAACAGTGGAAAACATGTAAATTAAAAGAAGTGAAATGCTATCTCAATCCCACCAGGTAAGTAAAACCACTATTAACTTTTTGGTATTTTTTCCTATCAACTTTTTTTTTTCTCTCCTTAATTATCTCTGTTCCTTGCTTTTGTAAATATTTGTAACTGCATGGAAAACACAAATAAGTATTTATTTCTTCTGATTATAAAAGTACACATATTTATTGTAGAAAAGGTGGGAAACACTCCAAAGCCAATGTATAGAATAAAAGTCATGCACAACTTGCCAACCAACTACCACTGGCATTTTGAAATGGCTTCTACCGGATCGTTTAAAACTATAAGCACCTCATTTTGCTGGTTGGGGGTTGTGATTGCTGTGTTATAGGAACTGAGAAAACAATGTATCTAGTCTTTTAGAGCCTTATTCCCATAAAAGGTTATTTAAAAGCTACTATCAGTGAACATTCTTCTACGAACATGATTTATAATGTCTGCCTATCATACCATCAGAGAATGTAAAACAATTTCATCCTCTCAGTGGACATTGAGTTTTTTGTATCTTCGGCTTTTGTTTGTTTATAATTTGCAATTCCTTCATGTACTATTTCTTTGCTGAATGTCCACTGTGTGCCAGAAACTGTTGTAGGTCCTGATGATATAAGAAACAAGATAGACAATTATCTATGTTGACTTTTAACAGATTTCTGTATATATATCTTAGGTTATTTCCTAGAATACATTCCTAGATGTAAAAACATTGAACAAAGGGGTCATACAGATTTAATTCATGCTCTCACAAGTAGAATACAAAAATGCCCTTTCCTCTCACAAATAATAACAAATAGCTTTTGAACTAGGGAGATGGGCAATAATTGGTGGGTAGAAAGCCTGAAGGTGAAGTTCTAAGAGGTAGGTATACTTTACTTAAAATCTACCAGGAATAGAGAAAAAAAAAAAAAACTTCAGATTAATCATAAAATTATAAAATGAAAGATGTGGCAAATCATCCAACTCCAGAGTCAGCCTGACCATGTGCTGGTCCTGGCTCTGCTGCCCACTAGGGAGTAGCTTTGAGAAAGTTATGCATTCTTTCAGTGCCTCAGTTTCCTCATCTGTAGGATGGGAATAATAATAGCATCCACCTCAAAGGGTTGCTATGGTGGTTACATGAATTAAACATTCATAAATCCCTTAAACAGTACCTGGTATGTATTCAGTACTCATATCATTTAAAAAAACATATATAATCTATCTAACTTTCTACAGCACAGCTAGTAGGCAAAACAATGTAAATCTAGTTCTTCAATTTCCAAAGACAATTTTAACTTGTTGACCCAGAAGAATTAGGAAGAAATATAAAGAATTACATTTGAACCCTAACAAACCTTGAGTTTTTATCTCCCTTCCATCACTTACTATACAGCCCAGTTCTTCAAGTAGGGCTTGAGGTCACATCAAGCCCTTCACGATCCCATGACCAAGGAACACTCTCTACGTCCTCAGACTAAACATAACCACCATCTGTCCACTAACACCAAGGGCCACAGAGCACTGTGGGAGAAATGCCGTGCCTGGGGGGTCTTTCTCTGAAGAAATGATCTCAAATTAATTGTCTAAAGCTCTCAGAAGCATTGGCTTGAAGGAAAATGCCAAAATCCCAAGAGATGTGGCATTTTGAGTCAGGTGACAAACTGCCCACAGAAGGTGGATTTCAACTGGAGCTGTAACTGACTGTGAATTCTGACGGTTGTCCACAGGTGATTAATGACATCAGGGAAAACAAGCCAGCAGGCACCAATGTTAAGAGAGAAAGCTATTTTAAATATCCCCTTATTTTAATTAAATATTTCTTCTTATAACACTTGTAACCTAAAAATAGGTCTGATCTGTCCACAGGGGCCGCTTGGAGTCGACAGGGAGAAGTTTAATTAGATTGCCACAAGCAAGAATGTTATTCTCCAAGGTTCACGATATTGGCATTAACTCCAGGATTGAAGTAAGTGCGACTTACACATGTGTGTGATGCCTGCTAAAGTGGAGGACAATATTTTCTACAAAATCCTGACATCAGAGGAGGCTGGAAGAAAGGCATTTGTAATTGACTTCTTATTTACAATTGCTTAAAAATCCAGCAATTGGTGATCATAAATATGTTTAGCCCTTTAACACAGAAAGTGTTTGTACGCTTAGAGCCAGATTCAATCCAAGAAGCAAGAAAAGTGTACCCACTTGAACACCTGGTGGAATAGAAACTATTGCTTACACCACTCCCTCAAGGTGTAATTTTAACTGAATTAGTGTCCATTTGTCAACAAACTACCAGGCAATTCATTCAACTACTCGTTATTCGGCAACCTATTGATATATTTAAGCAATGCACTACTGAAAAACTTCAAAAATATCTCCTATGTTTTGCTACTCAAAATACTCTAGTGCTGTTGTTTATATTCATTCAGTCATCCATCCATTCATTCAACCAGCTTTTACTAAGCATCTATTAGAAACACACAAATGGTGACTAAATCAGACAAGGTCCTTATCCTAATGGTTATGACAATCTAGAAAACTCCCCCAAATACTGTGTGTGAATCGCAAATTCTGGAAGGAGAACTGTTGAGTTTTGGGCTTGCAGTAATGCATACAGCAATGCCACCTCACTAGCAGATGACCACATACTAACCATCATCATTTTTATCATTGCCAGTTTGACAGGTAGAATATGGTATTTCAGGCTTGTGTTCAGTCCAGCAAGACTGAACGTCCTTCCAAATATTTGTTGACAAGATGTCCTTATTTCATGACTTTTCTGCTTATGTCCTTTACTTAGATGTCTACATATAGGCCTTTAAATATTTTTCAATTGATTTTCCTCCCCTTCATAGAGTATTTTACGTAGTACATCTATTAACCCTTTGGCAGCAAATCTACAAATGTGTGGTTTCTCATAATTTTGAAATTTTTGGCTGTGAAGATATTTTCAATTTATATAACTAACTTTATATTTCTGTTGCTGCCTTCGTAATGTGTTTAGAGACATTCACTTTCTCCAGATTGTTTTTAAAGTGTTTATTAACCATTTCATCTTGTTTAAATCTTTAACTTATCCAAGATTTTGATATGAACTCAGAGGTAGGAGTTCATATCAAAGTTATATTTCTAGTTATATTTCTCCCCATATTCAACCATCTGCCCAAGTTTTTCTTAAAATTTCCAAGCATTTCTACCAGTGTCCTGAGACACAGCTCTAAGCGGGCCTCATTCAGCAGTCCACGGCATCAAATGACCGCCAATGGAATGACCACAAGGCAATAAACAGGTTCCATCAGAAATTATGGAGGAAAGAGCCAAATATTTTCTGAGAGTATTATTAAGAAAAGTATTTCGTCTCAAAGCTACGGCAGGAGGGACAAATGCTATTAGAACAATCAAAGGAATATTTACTCTGCACCAGTGGTCAAAGTGGTAAGGATGAAAAGGGAGGCAAATCATCAAGGGCCAGGTGAGATTGATAGGCGGATTCTCATTTTTAAAGATCAATCTTCATTTTCTTCACGAAAGTATAAATGTTAATATATTCAGATGTTAACTCCCTCTGCCAGGACAAAATGTTCATGTCTGTTCCATGGGTTAGAGCGGCGACAGCCTGGCCACGTCAACAGTTTGGAGGACTGAGTATAAGGAGCTGTGGCTTCTTGCTTGACTTAGAATGATCTCTGGGCCTGGGCCAGGTGTGATGGCTCACACCTATAATCCCAGCACTTTGGGAGACTGAGGTGGGAGAATCCCCTAAGGCCAGGAGTTTGAGACCAGCTGGCCAACATGGTGAAACCCCGTCTCTACTAAAAATACAAAAATTAGCCGGGCGTGGTGGTGGGCGACTGTAATCCCAGCTACTCAGGAGGCTGAGGCAGGATAACTTCTTGAACCTGGGAGGCAGAGCTTGTGGTGAGCCAAGATTGTGCTACTGCACTCCAGCCTGAGTGACAGAGCATGACTCCATCTCAAAAAACAAAAATCATGTCTGGGCCTGGGAAATGCAGAGCATTGGTTGGTTGTTGTTCTAGCTAGAGGCAGAAGGATGGACTTGGTGTCTAGAGGTTCCTGTTGAACAGTCTTCAGATGTCTCATCTCTAAGATTGTCCTTCCTTTGTTCCTTGTTCCTTTACTTCATGTTTTTGGAAACATAATAGTCTCATGTTTGAGATGTGTCCAATTAGCTCCATGTATAGCCTCCTGTCCTTTCTTTTCTAAAATATTTAGAGAGTATCTCCTACGTGCCAAGAATATTTTTTGTTTTTGAGACAGGATCTCACTCTGTCACCCAGGCTGGAGTGCTGTGGTACGATCACAGCTCACTGCAGTATCCTCCTCTGAGGATCAAGTGATCCTCCCACCTCAGCCTCCTGGGTAGCTGGGACAATAGGCTCACATCCCCACACCTGGCTAATGAGTTTTACCATGTTGCCTAGGCTGGTCTTGAACTCCTGGGCTCACACAATCCACCTGCCTCAAACTTCTAAAGTGCTGGGATTACAGGCATAAGCCACTGCACCCAGCCTTGTGCCAAGAACTCTTAATTCAATTAAGATACTGTGCTGGACGAGACAGACAAGGTCCTTGACCTCATGGGACTTACATTCTAGAAGGGGGTTTGCAAACTACAGCCAGCAAGCCCACTGCATATTTTTATGAGGTTCAAGGTCTATGAATAGTTTTTATATTTTAAAAATTTTTCTAAATTGGCCAGGCACGGTGGCTCATGCCTGTAATCCCAGCACTTTGGGAGGCCGAGGCAGGCAGATCACGAGGTCAAGAGATGGAGACCATCCTGGCCAACATGGTGAAACCCCGTCTCTACTAAAAAAATACGAAAATTAGCTGGGCATGGTGGCACGCGCCTGTAGTCCCAGCTACTCGGGAGGCTGAGTCAGGAGAATTGCTTGAACCTGGGGGGCGGAGGTTGCAGTGAGCCGAGATAGCACCACTGCACTCCAGCCTGGTGCCTGGTGACAGAGTGAGACTCTGTCTCAAAAAAAAAAATTTTTTTTTCTAAATCAAAAGAACATTTTAAAACACATGAAAGTTATATGAACTCCAACTTTCAGAATCCACAAAGTTTGATTGGAACACAGCCAGATCCATTCATTTACGCATTGCTGAATTGTGTTCTTTCACAATGAAACAGCAGAGGTGAGCAACAGGGCAGAGACCGTGCAGCCACAAAGCCTAGACCATTTTCTATCTGGACATTTACTGAGAAATTCTATTGAAGGCAGCAGACCAAACTGGAAAATAAGATGGTGACAGACTGTAGAAGACAGAGGAAATCACTGGGGTAAGACGACAAGGTCAAGGAAGACATGACTGGCTCTCCAGTAACAAAAAGTTAGCTTGGGAAGGCCTGTGGCAGGAGGCGGGGGAAATCCAGGCAGTAGAAATAGCAAGTACCAAGATCTGAGGCAGGAAGGGCCAGAAAACCAGCAACTGCTGGGGAAGTGAGAATGGGAGGGGAATATGAGAGAGGTAAAGAGAAGTTGATTGATGGGTACAAATAAATGGTTTGATAGAAGAAATAAAGACTAGTGTTAAAGAGTTCAATAGGGTGACTATACAGTAGTCTGTTGTACATTTCAAAACAGCTAGAAGAGACTTCAAATTGTTTTTGCATAAAGGCATATATTTAAGGTGATACATATCCCAAATATATGGATTTGACCTTTACAAATTATGTGAATTTTTGCATGTATGCCAAAACATCCATTGTGTATCATTTAAAAAAAAAAAAGATAGGCAGAACCTGATTAGACTGCAGGTTGATGGCATGGAGATGTAAGTACTGAGTAGACTCCAGATGTATTTTGGAGGTAGAGTCCATAACACTTGATGTTGGATTGGATGTGAGAAAAGGGAAGGGTCAAGGGGAGGGGCCAGATTTCTGGCTCAAACTAGGCTGGTGGCACCATTGCTGAGATGAAGAGGACTGGAGAGTCGCAGTTTGCATAAGACTAGGGAAAGAAATCAAGAACTTGTCTGTAAGATGTCCAGATAAAGATGTCAAGCAGGCGGTTGGATCTAAAGGTCTGGAACTCAGAGGAGAGGTTGGGATGGAGATAGGAAATCTGACAAGCCTGCCTTCTGAGGCTGTGTTTCAAAAGACTCATCTTCAAGATCTCACTCAGGTACCAGTTGCCTCCTTGCCCATAGGCCGTGGGGCCTCCATGGCTGGCAGCAGCAGATACTCTAAGGATGCCTCTCCTCTTCCAACCAGAGGAATGCCTAATGATATTCACTGGGCCACCTATCAAACATTTATGAGCATCTTTTCAGTCCCATTATCTCCTTAAGTCTCACATGTCAGTCATTGCCTACTGTCCCTAGGCATGAAGCCACCGCAAAGGCAGGATTCCTGCAGGGAGGATAAGTTTTCATTACAAGAGGTCACCACACCCCATTATATAGGGCTCATGAAAAATGTTTCGTGCCCAAGTTGAAGCAACCTGAGGCCTGTGAAAACCTACCTCCCTCTTTCAGCAGGAAAGCTCAGCTGGGAAATGCCAGGGTGGTTAGGGAGACAGAGGGGTCTCTAGACTTCTGTGAGCATTATGACTTATGTGGGTCACTGAAAAACTGTTAGGAAGGTTATCTCCCAGGCAACACTAGCACCGGCTCCCCATCTTCCTGGCAAGCTCCATCCCATAAGTATACAAGCATAAAATTACCCAATTTGCATCCCAGAGATCCCCTCTACATTCTTTCGAGCTGCAAGAACATTCCAACATCCATTTTATAGAAGTGTTTACCAGCTCCCAAGGTCCAGGGAAGACTCAAGGCATTAAATTCCCATCTCCACCTCAGGGCATTAAGTGTAAGTGAAGACATCCCAAGTACCAGGAAACCATCAAGTGACTATCTTGACAAAAGTTTTGTGTGCTGCCTTGGAAACACCACTAACTCAAATCTAGAAGTTGGGGTCCCTGTACTGGTTCTTTTACCAAATGGCTGTTTGGCACAGGGCATCCCACTCTGGATCAGGCTTTTCATCTGTAGCATGAAGGAGCTAACTTCCTGTTTTAGAAGCATCTGATAAGCATGGCAGATGCCGAGCTAGGCCCAGAGATACAGACACTGGTAGACAGGTCCGTGCTCTCAAGGAGACTAGAGTCGAAGTTGGATCCTCTCACAGGGTGGCATGGACAAAGATTGTGCTGCATCTGATATGCTCAGGGCTAAGCACATGTCAGGAATAACTTCATTCTGCCTAGCGATCCTATGAAAAAGGTACTCTTACTATCCCACTTCAACAGATGCAAAAACCAAGATTTGGAATTAGTCACTTGTCTAATGAAGGCACATACTTTAGAGCAAGTAAGAAGCAAAGCTAGGGCTCAGTCCCAGGAAGGCTAAATTCTGGTGCCCTTACTCTTCAATACCTGAAGGGCCTCTCAGTCAGATACAGCTTACCAGACAGGTTACGTTCTGCTATGCCATTACCAACATTCAGCCGGCCCATGAACAGAGAGCCCTCAACAGCTTTGTGTGGTCTGATAATTATGTGCTGTGCACTTTCCCAGACTCTGTGGACCTCAGCTTCCCGGAAGTAGCCCAGGACATCCAATACAGGAAGCTCCTCAGAAACCATCAAGACAAATCCTCTCATTCTTACAGATGGGGGAAACTGAGGCAGGGAGCAGCAGAATGACTGCACCAAAGTCTCTCCAAGAATTAGCAGGAGAGCAACACCAGGATCTCAGTGGAAGCCCAACCTCATGGTCTCATTCATTTCCATTCTACTTCTTGGGCTCCATTTCTTCTTTTAACAAAGGAGAAAACGGGGGCTGAGGTAAAGGAATCAGCTTAACCAAGGTTCCCGGTCAGAAAGTAACAAAGCAAGGACTTGAACCATCTATTGCTAGAGGTGAGATGGAGACCAGTTGAGAGCATGGGCTTTGGAAGCAGATGGAGTTGGGTTTGGACCTTCCTAATATGCAACCTTAGGTAACTGATCTGATACCTGCAAACTGGGAACAGTCCTAGAGGAACCCTCATCAGGCCATTATGAGGATAAGAGAGGGAGCCTGGCACACACAAAGGATTGAGCACAGTGCTTGAAAAATAACAAGCGCTCCACAAATAGCAAGCCCTGGTAAACATTTATTGAACACCTACTGTGTGCCCAGGTATAACTCCAGGTGCTTTTCTCCTTCTTTACAACCTACTTGGTGGGTCTTCTTCTACTTTTCATATGAACAAATTGCAGTAAATCACTCATCCCAATTGCCTAGCTGTTGACAGGATTCAAATCTGCACATTCTGCTGCAGACACATGAACTCTACCTTGCTGAGCTATATTCCTGCTTGCACCTTCTTTCAGTGTTGTAGTAAAACAGGCCTACGGAGTGCAGGGTTGGCATTCTTCCTCCCACACAGCAACATTGCCCTTCCAAACAATGCTGTGGGGATGAGCAGGGAGAGAAGCCAGGGACTGGTGGGTCATGCCATGCAAGCAGGTAGGAAGCAGTCATCCCCAGGGCTGACAGCAGTGAACACATTTCTGCCCAGGCAAGGTCTCAACAGCCCAGAAGGCCAGTAAGATGAGGCCTGGATCCCTGCTCTCACACTATCTTCTTACAATGCTTGTGGAAGTGTGAATTCATGTTTGGATGGGCTTTGTGGTGTGGCCGACGTCTGGGGAGAGCCCGGCTTTCGCAGATACCATGGATATAGGCTTTAATGAATTGGAAGGGCCATGCCCAGCCTGGTCCTCCCTTGGCCCAGAAGTGAACTGGATGGGAAGGGTCTGCCCTCTTCACTCAAATGTCAGCTTGTCTTCTCGGGCAGAAGTGAGGTTCCAGGAACTGCCTCACTTAGAGCAACTGGGCTTGTCTGCCACATCTTGGAGTATTTGTCTTCTTCCCACAGTGTTTTTCTTCGAATCCACATGACGTTATGACTGCACCTCCATTCCATTCTCAGGTTCACAGTTCTCCCATGTGCTTGAGAGAAATAAGAGAGCTGCAGGAGGGTTTTACCTTTAGGGTTAAAGTGCATTTGCATCCATCTCCCCAAAGTGGAAGAAAAGGGCACGGATGTAAGAGTTAAACATTTCTGACTTTATTCGTCCCTTCTGGCTTCCTTATCAAGAGTGATGGATAATCTAGTTGGGGACTATTCTTTCCCCAGAGTCTTACCACACATGCTGATAACCCCAATGTCACCATCACAGGGCATGTGTGAGCACAGCCCAAAGAGCCACATGTCCAGGAAGTACAGACAGGCAGAGACAGTGGAGATTTTCTGAATGGCATGAGGCTTTGAACCAGAGAAACTCCCAGGGTTGTTGCCAAGGGTAAGATGCTCTGCTTCCCACCGCATCTTCTGAAGTGGGCAGGATGGGATGAGCATCCCTGTTGTGGATGGGGAATTAGGTATTAATTATAGTTAAACCCTAAAACTTTACATATGACTCCCTATTCTGAAATTGGAATAATACTGTTACCCACCACGTAAGGTTGAGTCCCTATACAACCTCATGTGGTGGGTAACAGTATTATTGCTATTACAGAAATGAGGGAACAGAGGCACAGAGAGGTTGAGTAACTTCCCCAAGGTAACACAGGTATTATAACAGATCTGGGATCTGAACCCAAACAGATAGGTTCCAGAATCCCTGTTCTTAAACTCTAAGAAGCAGGGGCTTTCTGAGGTGGTCCAAAGTGTTGAAGTGACCAGCTCATAAGATAGTGGATCATAGCTTAGAATCTAGCCTCCGACCTTAACAAACCACACTAGGTTTAGAGCCCAGAATCAGCTGGTCTGATCTGCATGCTGCACCAGATGGCCAGTGTTCTTCCCAGCCTCCCCAGTTCTCCATAGTGCACCATTCCCATTCCCACCAGAGCCTGTGCAATCACCAGCTTCCAGGCCTTCCAACCCTCTTGTCCCTCAGCCTGGTGCACACACACACCTTCCCTGGGCCTGGACGACCCCTACTCACCCTTCAGGACTGAACCTAAACCTCCTTGCTGCCTTGGCTTTCCACATCTGGTTTTGGTACCTCTTCTGCCCGTGCCAATATCTAACCCAACTCCCTGGCTCTGCACATCTCCTAGCAATGCTGCATGGGAATAGGAATATGCAGTCCCCCTCCAGACTTCCAGCTCCAAGAGGGAAGAGATGGGCTCTGAACTTGGCACATGACAGCATCTTACTACATTTTTAGTGGCAGGAATTTCAGGATGGTGTGGAGCTTGTGGTTGCCCAAGTGCACCTCAGCAGAGGCCTCATGAGGTCTCGCTTCAGCTCCTGCAGGGCGCTGTGTTTTCCCTCACCACTGGGCCTTTGCACATGACCTGCTCATGTCTGAAACACCCTCTAATGACCTCCCTTTTTATTTTATATTTTGAGGAAGAGAGTCTCACTCTGTTGTCCAGGCTGGAATGCAGTGGCATGTCAGCTCTCTGCAACCTCTGCCTCCTGGGTTCAAGTGATTCTTTTGCCTCAGTCTCCCAAGTAGCTAGGGCTACAGGCACATGCCACCATGCACAGATAATTTTTTTTTATTTTAGTAGAGATGAGATTTCACCATGTTGCCCAGGCTGGTCATAAACTCCCAAGCTCAGGCAGTCCACCTGCCTTGGCCTCCCCAATTGCTAGGGTTACAGGTGTAAGCCACTGTACCCAGCCTGTCCTTCCTTTTTATAATCTAGTCTCTTGTCCCCAAGCCCAGATCAGGTTACCTTAAGTTCTCATTCCTCCATGTACCTTTCCTTTAAAGAAGCAGTTCCCAAAGTGTGGACCCCGGATTCCTGAAAGGTCCCCAGGATCCCTGAAATCCCACTGATGGAACTGAGGGCCAACCTACCTGTGTGCCTTGGACGAATCCCACCTCACCGGGGTAACTCTAAATGCCACACTTGGGAACAGGCTATGGAAGGCTCCTCCTTGAGGAATAAAGGGGAGGAGAAGAAGCAGAGGCAACCCCTCCCCTGGAATAGGGTGCCCCTGGGCAAGACTCTCGGGCTCCACATGGTGCCAAAATGGGCACCTTCCCACTTGGCTCTGCATTTTTCCCATTTCTCACACATCCATCTGGAACACATTAGAAAGGGGTCAGACTGGTTTGAAAAATGTTTGGGTAACTCTGAACACGTGAGGTGGAGCTGGAAACCTGTGGAGAAGAGCATGACCTCTGAAACAGTTCATGCTTATGGCCAGAGTGATGCCCCATGCTGCCAGCCTGGGATAACCCCTACTGTGTCCTACCCATCTTGAGACCTCTGACTCAGCCTTCACCATCAGAGACCTCCATCTGAGTCTTACATTAGGAAGAAGACATCCCTCCCTAGCCCACCCCCTATGTTATCTTTCTCCTGTTGCCTCCCTTGGCCCAAATCAGGAACTCAGCCCAGGCCCTGCTCTATGAATACAAATGGTAATAAAAGTTAGCCATAAATTATTATTTTCTATCTACTGAGTCCTCATGTACCAGGTAAAAAGAGTCACATACGTTCTTCCATTTTCATCATTTGAATAAGCCCTCAAATCATAAGTATTCACATTTCCATTTCACAGATGAGGAAACTGAGGGTTTAAAAAGTGACCTGATTCCCCCAAGGTCATAAAGCTGAAACTCAAACCCAGAATTGTCTGACACCAAAGTTTGCTTCATAACCTCTGCACTGCACCAATATCCTAGGAATATAAAGTAATCACTCTAGAAACCAATTCCTTTTCTCCCAAATCAAGGAGATGCAGAAGCTTGAATGTGGCGGGAACGTTCCTATTCATGGCACCTGGTTATCTGTGAAAGCTACTGATGTCTTTTCAGTTAAGCCCACTACCCTCAGCTGTAGCTCCCAAATCAAATCTAGTTTTCAAATTAAATGTCCACCACTCTCCTCAGGAGTTCATACAAGTGAGCAGCTACACTGGACTGAAGCATCCACTTCCGCAGCCCACCCCGCTCTCCAGAAGACAAGAGTCCTTCAGAACAGAGAGAAGTGAATGTTTTTGTTTTGTTTTTAAAAAGAAAGAAAAAAAAAACCCTCAACTTCTTTCACTTGGAATATCCCTGAGAAATCCAGGGTTAATATTCAACTGTGTATGTGCAGCAGAGACCTGCCCAGCCCAGCCCACATGCTCAGCGGAGCAGAGAGGAAAGAGGCCGGCCAGGGGACACTTCCCTGCTCACGCCTTGTGGTCAGGAGAAAGCGCAACCCTCTAGCTGGTGTCCACCCTCCAGGGGCAAAGTGACCAAATGGAAACTTGGGGAAAGGGCAGAGCTGTGATCGTCACACAGGCTACCTCTAGGTATACACCTGCATCATCCAAGACGGCAGCCACAGCCACCTGTGACTCCTGGAGTGTGGCTAGTCCCACCAGAGATGTGCTGCAAGAGATACATCCCAGAATTCAAAGACTGAGGACGAGAAAAATATTACATATCTTAATTTTCATCTGCATTACATGTTGAAATTATACCTTTTGATGGATTAGATAAGATATATTACAATTAACTTCACACTTTTTTTTTTTTTTTTTTTTGAGATGAGTCTTGCTGTGTCACCCAGGCTGGAGTGCAGTGGCGTGATCTGGGCTCACTGCAACCTCCACCTCCTGGGTTCAAGCAAGTCTCCTGCCTCAGCCTCCCCAGTTACTGGGATTACAGGCACCTGCCACCACGCCTGGCTCATTTTTGAATTTTTAGTAGAGATGGTTTTCAGCATATTGACCAGGCTGGTCTTGAACTTCCAGCTTAAAGTGATCTGCCTGCCTCAGCCTCCCAAAATGCTAGGATTACAGCATGAGCCACCATGCTGACTCTTCTTTTTGCTGTTTTGTATGGGCTGTTAGAAACGTTTTAATTATATATGTGGCTGGCAATGTGTTTCTATTTGACAGTTCTGTCCTAGATGAAGCACGTGGTCAACTCTAGAGTCCAGGCCCTGGACACAGCACACCTGGGGCTTCTTCTCCACCCATCAGGTGCAGTCAGTACAATCACCAGCCCCACCTTCCTCTTCTTCGAAGCCTGCGCCTCCCTTGCTCCAGAGCTCACCAAGGCTCCCTGTTACAGGTTATGTCAACCCTAAGTCACTTTGAAGCATCCTAAGCCACCCTGGTTGATCCACTGGCCCCTGTCCTGACCTTAGTCAAGGGCCCCCAGCAGCTGTCTCCAACCTCCTTTCATCCCTTCTGCCTTCTTGCCATGCCAGGGCCCCAGAGAGAGAAGAACTCCCGGCCTGCCCCACCTCTTCGTGGTCCTTCCCTTCAGAAGTTTGCACGTAATCATTCCTTCCCCTCCTCTTTAATGAGCTTCTGGCTCCCAGGGTGCAGGGAACATGGGCCCAGACTTGCCCCTCTGTCTGGAGCTGGTTGCTGCCCAGCCACACCCACCTCGCCCTAGTGCTTATGCCCAACAGGTGTGGGCCCACTGAATGCAGCCTCTCACCACCAAGCTGCACACCTGTTAAGTACTGACAGTGGGAAGAGCAACAGGAACTGGATGTTCACAGCTCCCTTGGGTCGTCCTGAGAGGCTTCTTTGCTAGTGGCCATCTCCCTGGCTGCTCTTCCTCCGAGAACTCAGGCTGTCTCACCTCCAGAAACCCCCTTCTACCTCCAGGCTTCCCTTCCTTCTGATCTACATGCTTTCACTCTTGGGATTCCAGAAGCACTTACCAGTGGGGCAGACAGAAGCCCCTATTTATTGTCTGAAGTCACTGGATCTTTATCTACCACTTTCACCTGCAGCATTTAATCCTTGCAGCAATCCATGTGTTAAGGATCTTCCCTCTTTTCCAGACAAAGAAACTGAGAAGTTTCAGAATGATAGAGGAACTTGCTCAGGACTGCAAGGAGCCAGGCTCTGTACCCAAGCAGTTGGTCTTTACGTGTCCATACTATTTAGTGTCATAAGATGAGTATGGATGGACCAGGGTTTGAATCCCGGCTTTACCATGTTGCACAAGGTCCATGACTTTGTGCAAGCTTCTTACTCCCTCTGTACTCAGTCT
This sequence comes from Cebus imitator, assembly GCF_001604975.1. Lineage (NCBI taxonomy): Eukaryota > Metazoa > Chordata > Mammalia > Primates > Cebidae > Cebus > Cebus imitator. Next base: position 12,534,902 of record NW_016107323.1, read on the forward strand.
TCTCATTTGTAAAAGGGAGGCATCTCAGTGTGGTGAGAATTAGTGAGTTAGTGTAGGGTTTACACTTAATGCCTACAGGTGCCATATGAGTCTCAATCAACAGTAGCTACTGATATTAGTGAGTGTTCAGTCTTGTTCCCTCCTCAGCTGTGAGCTCCTGTAGTACAGGTGATGTGCCCTGTGACTTCCCTTCCAAGTCTCTAGTGTTGGTCTGTGAGGGTGCTGTACCCTAACAGTGAGACAGAGGGATCTGGGTGCATGTCGGTGTTATGAACTGAATGTGTGTGGTTCCCCAAGACTCATATGCTGAATCCCTAACCCCAGGCATGATGGTATTTGGAGAGAGGTCCTTGGGGAGGTATTTAGGGTTAGAGAAGGTTGTGGTGTGGGGTCCTTAGAGAAGGGACACTAAAAAGCTTTCTTAGCCCCGCCCTCATGGGAGGAGGTAACGAGGCCACAGCTATGTAAAAGCCAGGAAGAGGCCAGGTGCGGTGGCTCAAGCCTGTAATTTCAGCATTTTGGGAGGCTGAGGAGTGGCAGGGGATGTCACTTGAGGTCGGGAGTCGGAGACCATCCCGGCCAATATGGTGAAACCCCATCTCTACTAAAAATGCAAAAATTAGCCAGGTGTGGTGGTCGGCGCCTGTAATCCCAGCTACGTGGGAGGTGACGTGGAGGTTGCGGTGAGCCCAGATCATGCCACTACGCTCCAGCCCAGGTGACAGAGTGAGACTCTGTGTCAAAAAATAATAAATGAAATAAAGCCAGGAAGAGTGCCCTCACCAGAAACAAGCCATGCCAGCACCCTGATCTTGGACTTTCAGCCTCCAAAAGTGTGAGCAATTCAGGTTCTGTTGATTCAGCCACCCAGCCAATGGTATTGTGTTATCACAGCCCAAGCAGACTAAGAGAGTAGGTTGGTCTGCTTTTGCTATTCGTTTAAAAAAGTTCTGAAGGTGAGGAATGGGTCTGCCCAGGCTCACAGGAATCTCCAAGTCTCAAGAGTTCTTCAGCAAGGAGGTCTAATGGATAATGCAGGAAGATGGTCTTTTTCCCAGCTCTCAGATCCCTTAGCCAAGAAAAAACTGTGTTGTAACAGTCTCTGTAAGAGAAACAAGCCCAAGGTCCCAGCACCCTGGACACTGACCAAGTCACACGTTCTATCTGAAGGCTTCACACATCATGGAGTCCAGACCATGCTTTAAAAAACCTCCATCATCACAACACAATTCCTTCCCCCAATTACAAAAGGAACAGTGCAGACAGATATAGTCTTAGGTATAAAGAAAAAAACACATGTTAATCTTACCATCCAGAGATAACATGCCACACACTGCTGTGCATTTCCCCATCTCCTTAAGGCCTATATGGAAAGAGAAGCCTTTAGATTCTTCCTTAGCTGAGCTCATGCTACAGTGGTCTTCTGTGACCTGACTTTCTCCTTCAGTATTATATCACAACTATTTTCCCTTGTCATTAAATTTGTTTTGTAAACCATATTTTAAGGGCAGAATATTTTATCATTTGGTTGTGCCGTAATTTATTTAACCATTTCCCTATTGTTAGACATTTAGGCCATCTCTAATATCATACTACAATAAAAAATGCTGCCATGAACATGCTGTTACATAAATTTTTATTCGTCTACCTGTCCCTGATTATTTTCTTATGATAGGTTCCTAGAAGCAGGATTACTGGAATTGACTCATTACCCATACTGAATAGCATGTGTATAAGAATACCCATCGCACGTCAGACTCGCCAGCATGATTATCTCTTTTTAATCTTTTAATGACATTTTATGATACTTCTTGAGTTACCTTGAACACCAGTGAGGAATAGCCGGCACTCAGGTTTTGATAATCTGGCTTTGGAAGAAAAACAAGTAGGAGAAATGTTCTTTTAAATTTGAAACCAGCTGGAATCTGACATTTGTTTGTTAAAAATACATTGTTATTAAATTTAACTGCAGTTTGTGACACTAACTTGTGGCTAGTAAAATAAATAAAACAGAGGTTTGAACAGCCCAGCTTTATAGAACAGAGAAGCAAAAGAGGAGGCGTATACCAATATTTACTGAGTGGTTCCAAGTAACCTGCTCTTAACATGCAATACCATATTTGTCCTTTAATCTTGTAAAGTAATGTTATTTCTAATTCTATAGATGGGAAAACTGAGACAGAGTGAGTTTGTTATTGGCCCAGATCGCTCAGTAGTAGTTACATAGCCAAGAATTGAACTCAAGTTGGCTCTAGAGGAAACGTCACTACCCTAGGCTGTAGTGCAACTGATGGGTGAAAATAAAGGCGACATAGCCTGAAGTCAGTTCTCTTGTATGGGATAGCATTGTCTCAATCAATCTTCTTTTTTAACTAGATTCTTCTGAACTTTTTCAAATAGAATAGGAGGAACATCTCATCTAGAAGTCACCTAAATTACTATCTGCTGAAAATAGCAATGAATCACACACAACCTTATACATTTGTATGTACTGACTTTCTAAAATAAAAAAAAAGTAAATATTAAACTCCATCAGAGGATAAATATGTGTTACAGAAGAATTCTATTCACAGAGAGCTAAAACAAAAGAAATCCCGTATTTCAGGGTTGTAACGTATGAAATCTTTGCTATACAACATGGACATGATTATCTGCAATATGCTGAAACATACAAAACACTAGCCTATAGAAAATGGAAATTCTCTGAAAATGCATGGTACTGCACATGTATAATTTAAAGCTATGTTCAGAAGATGAAAACATTGATTCTACTGTTGGGAAAAGAGACCTGTTGGTAATGATTTAGGAAGAGACTGAGCAGAAGCCCAAGTAAAGAATAGAACAGGCGATTGCTAACACTGACTTTAAGGCCTTTTAACAACTCTTTTGAAAAACTGGTCCAGAAAAAACGTCTTTATCCACCTTTCTCATCTCTTGATAAAGTGAGCTGTAGCAAGTTCATCCTCCTACGACATATTCATTCCTAGCTGTGAAATGTTAGCAGAAAGGCTTCGATAGCAAGTGCCTTGGACTTCAGGCTGGATTTTATCTCTTCTTTGGAAATCAAGCCTGCCTGCCTTTCTGTCTTCCTTCTCTCCTTTTTTCAACTGCTTTACATTGAATTACAAATAGAAACATAGAATTTTGGTATAAAGCCTAAAATCTTCAATACAATTTATAAGGCTTTTGTGACCTTCAGCTGATCTTTCCAGTTCAAACGGCTACCATTCCCCTCATTTTTGGTCATCCAGTCACATCGGTCATTTTCCAGGCTCTCAAAGATGCCATCTACACAGAGCCTTTGCATATGTGCCTGAAATACTCTCCCCTAACTTCACTACTCCCAGCCCTGCTTTTGCCAAGGTAACTCCTACACATTTATCAAGGCTCCATTTAATGCCCGGCTCAACTTCTCCTTCTTTGGGGAAACCTTCCCTGTTTCCCCAGATTGGATTGAGCTCCCTGTTACAAACTCTTGGAGCACCATGAGTCAGTCCTTCATGTCGTTTACCAATTGCACTGTATTAGTCTGTTCTCACACTGCTAATAAAGACATACCCGAGACTGGGTAATTCATAAAGGAAAGAAGATTAATTGACTCACAGTTCAGCATGGCTGGGGAGGCCTCAGGAAACTTACAACCACGGCAGAAGGGGAAGCAAACATATGCTTCACATAGCAGCAGCGAGAAATGCAGAGTGAAGCAGGAGAGAGCAGCCCCTTGTAAAACTATCAGATCTCGTGAGAACTAATTCACTATTACAAGAACGGGATGAGGGTATCCGCCCTCATAAATCAATTCTCTCCACCTGGTCTCTCTCACAACATGTGGCAATTATGGGAACTACAAGATGAGATTTGGGTGGGGACACAGCTGAACCATATCATGGACTTTCACATTTATTTATGTGATAATTTGATTGTCTGTTTTTCTGCCTATCTGGTTGATCTCATGATTAATCCTTTGTATCTAACATAGAACTTGATGACCATAATATTTTGTGAGTAAAAGCAATGGATGAATAGTTGTCAATTTCATACCCAGGAAAGCTTTCGTTCAAGATTGACAGTCAAACGAAGGTGAATTCAATAAAACAAAAACTGAAACAATTCTCACCAGCTCATTAAAGGAACTCCTAAAGGCTGTGCTTCAGGTACTAAGGAAAATAAATGCAGATCATCGAAGTTTTAAGAGACAAGATGTTGGCAAATATCTTGGAAAATCTTTTATATTATTTTATATTGAATATATAAAATAATAATTACAAGTTCTATTTTAGGGGTTAAACAGCTAAAACATGAGTCAAAACAGAGCATATGCATTTGAAAGATGGTAACAGAATGATCTAAGAATCTCACATTGTTTGAAAAGAGGATCAAAATACTGATTAGACTTTATTAAATATAAATGTTTGAGTATCTAAAGTAGCCATATAAAAAATAAACATAGAAAATGCAGGCAGGCGCAGTGCCTCACACCTGTAATCCCAACACTCTGGGAAGCTGAGGGAGGCATATCACTTGAGGCCAGGAGTTCAAAACCAGCCTGGCCAACATGGCAAAATGACTCTACTAAAAATACAAAAATTAGCCAGGTATGTTGGCACAAGCCTGTAATCCCAGCTACTTGGGGGGCTAAAGCAGGAGAATTGCTTACACCCAGGAGGTGGAGGTTGCAGTGAGCTGAGATTGAGTCACTGCATACCAGCCTGGGTGACAGAGCGAGACTCCATCTCAAAAAAGAAAAGAAAAAAGAAAATATAACTTTTCAAACAAAAAGAGGGGAAATGGAGTAAGAAAAAGAAACAAAAACCAATGCAAAAGGAAAATAAAAAATTAAAGGTAAGATGAATAAAAAGCTCAAGATATGACAATGATTATAATCAGTATAATCAACCAAATTCTTCAGTTAAATGACAAAGATTGTCAGACTAAAATCCTGGGTGTTTAAAAGAAAAACTCAAAACCTAAAGACACAGATGAGCAGTTGAATAAAAGTATTGAATGGGACAAATACAAACCAAAATAAGACTACAGTAGCCATATAAATGCCAAACCCAGATTTTGAGGTGTAAACCATTATCAGGTATAAAGGAGGACATTATATAATAATAAAAGTTTCCATTCACCCAGAAAGATATCAAGTGAACAAATGAGTAAATTGCCATGAGTTAACTTGCATCTTCCAGTGATTGGGAAAACGCATCCACAAATAGGAAGCAGGGCTGTCCAAACCAGGGGGCAAACTCACGTGTTGTTTAGGATGCATCACCGTGCTAAGAGCATGTGATCATTCTTTACCACCTTCCTCAAGTGGAAAGACCTCCTCAAGCTCAACATGGCTTCATTTCCCCAAGCTGCTGGCCAGGTAGTCTGCTGCTGCTATTTTTTGCAGTTTCTCAAGTGCCATCACTTATGTTCCCAACTGCTTAACAAATCTCAGTGGTTCCTTGCTTTTCCAGCCCCAAGTCAGAAATCTAAAGGAACCCAAATGCTCTATGCCAAATAACTGTTTTTTATTTTCCTTCATCCCCAAGCTTTACTATATGATGTCACGAGTCAGACTTAGAATCTCAGATTCTTTCTTCATTCTTTAATTCTATCAAGACTTTAGCACACTTCCTAGGTGCTGGGCACTGTCTTAGCTACACAGGAAAAGCTCCTTGATAGTTCCCAGTCTGACTGTCAGAAGCTAGCCTAAAAGACTGCTCCTATTACATCCTGGGAGGTGAGGTGTGTATTACCATACTGCCAAACTGCTGAGCAATCCTGCAACAGTGGAAGCTAAAACTTCTCCCAGCTTCAAGCATGAAGGTAGAGGTAGCCCTTAATGAACAAAGATCCTTTCCTAAAATTTTCAAGAGGGTAATTACAAACATGTCAATCATTATTTCATTTATCCATTCTGATGTTTAAAAACCTTAATTATTGCAACAAGAATTCATGTTCATCACAGAAAAATTAGAACAAAAGATTAATAAAATTATAAACTAATTCTACAACTTAAGGATGATCACTGGGAACACTTTGGTGCACTGCTTTTTTTTATACACACATGAATAATTGTACCCATTCATTTCCATTGTATGAATGCAAATAAAGGATAAAGATCCTTGGATACCATCGAAGTCACGCATTAAGCAGCTCCCATTTTACAATCTTTGCTGTTCATGAAATTAACTACATTTTTCATTAAAATGTTACATTATTGGTCGGGCATGGTGGCTTACACCTGTAATCTCAGCACTTTGGGAGGCCAAGCTTGGGGTGTCACGAGATCAGGAGACCAAGACCATCCTGGCTAACACGGTGAAACCCATCTCTACTAAAAGTACAAAAAATTAGCTCAGCATGATGGCACGTGCCTGTAGTCCCAGCTGCTTGGGAGGCTGAGGCAGGAGAATTGCTTGAACCGGGGAAGCAGAGGTTGCAGTGAGCTGAGGTTGTGCCACATGCCCACAGCTCAGACCAAGACTCCGTCTCAAAAAAGCAAAAACAGAAGCAGTAGCTTCTCCGCTCCGTCTGGAATCTCTCCCTGGTTCAGCCTGCCTGCCTCCACTCCTGCCTCCATCATGTCCATCAGGGTGACCCAGCAGTCCTACAGGGTGTCCACCTCTGGCCCCGGGGCCTTCGGCAGCCGCTCCTTCACGAGTGGGCCCAGTGCCCGCTCGAGCTCCTCGAGCTTCTCCCGAGTGAGCAGCACTGGCTTCCGCGGTGGCCTGGGTGCAGGCTCTGCTGTGGCCAGTGGCATAGGCACGGGAGGCATCACCGCCGTCACCATCAACCAGAGCCTGCTGAACCCCATTAAGCTGGACGTGGACCCCAACATCCAGGCCGTGCGTACCCAGGAGAAGGAGCAGATCAAGACCCTCAACAACAAGTTTGCCTCCTTCATTGACAATGTGCGATTCCTGGAGCAGCAGAACAAGATGCTGGAGACCAAGTGGAGCCTCCTGCAGCAGCAGAAAACGGCTCGGAGCAACATGGACAACATGTTTGAGAGCTACATCAACAACCTGAGGCGGCAGCTGGAGACTCTGGGCCAGGAGAAGCTGAAGCTGGAGGCAGAGCTTGGCAACATGCAGGGGCTGGTGGAGGACTTCAAGAACAAGTATGAGGAAGAGATCAATAAGCGTACAGAGATGGAGAATGAATTTGTCCTCATCAAGAAGGATGTGGATGAAGCTGCCATGAACAAGGTGGAGCTGGAGTCTCGCCTGGAAGGGTTGACTGACGAGATCCACTTCCTCAGGCTGCTGTATGAAGAGGAGATCCGGGAGCTGCAGTCCCAGATCTCCGACACATCTGTGGTGCTGTCCATGGACAACAGCTACTCCCTGGACATGGACAGCATCATTGCTGAGGTCAAGGCACAGTATGAGGAGATCGCCAACCGCAGCCGGGCTGAGGCGGAGACCATGTACCAGATCAAGTATGAGGAGCTGCAGATGCAGGCTGGGAAGCATGGGGATGACCTGCGGCGTACAAAGACTGAGATCTCCGAGATGAACCGGAACATCAGCCGGCTCCAGGCCGAGATTTAGGGTCTCAAAGGCCAGAGGGCTTCCCTGGAGGCCGCCATTATGGATGCTGAGCATCGCGGGGAGCAGGCACTCAAGGATGGTCGTTCCAAGCAGCAGCAGCTGGAGGAAGCCCTGCAGAAGGCCAAGCAGGACATGGCACGGCAGCTGCGTGACTACCAGGAGCTGATGAACGTCAAACTGGCCCTGGACATCGAGATCGCCACCTACCGCAAGCTACTGGAGGGCAAGGAGAGCCGGCTGGAGTCTGGGATGCAGAACATGAGTATCCGCACGAAGACCACCAGCGGCTGTGCGGGTGGTCTGAGCTCTGCCTATGGGGGCCTCACAAGCCCCGGCCTCAACTACGGCCTGGGCTCCAGCTTTAGCTCTGGCGCGGGCTCCACCAAGGCCGTGGTTGTGAAGAAGATTGAGACCCGCAATGGGAGGCTGGTGTCCGAGTCCTCTGACGCCCTGCCCAAGTGAACAGCTGCAGCAGCCCCTCCCAGCCTGCCCCTCCTGAGGCTGCCCCAGAGCCCGGGAGGGAGGTTGCTGTACAGGGGAGCACAGGGAATGGGAGACCCATCCGACGCTCAGCCTTAGCCCTCAGCCCACCCGCGGGGAGTTTACTGCCTGGGGAACCCCCTTGCCCATGCCTCCAGCTGCAAAACAATTCAATTGGCTTTTTTTTTTGGTCCAAAATAAAATCTCAGCTAGCT
>NW_016107323.1:12543970-12562311 GCF_001604975.1 Cebus imitator
TTAAGACGGAGTCTCGCACTGTCACCCAGGCTGGAGTGCGGTGGTGCGATCTCGGCTCACTGCAGCTTCCGCCTCCCAGGTTCAAGTGATTCTCCTGCTTCAGCCTCCCAAGTAGCCAGGATTACAGGCGCCTGCCACCACGCCCAACTAATTTTTTAGTAGAGACGGGATTTCACTATGTTGGCCAGGCTGGTCTCAAACTTCTGACCTAAGATCCTCCTGCCTCGGCCTCCCAAAGTGCTGGCATCACAGGCGTGAGCCACTGTGCCCAGCCATAGATACTACTTCTTTAACCATGCGTCCCTGGATGGACATTTAAGTTGCCTCTACGCCTGGCTATTGTGAATTATACTGTAATGAACATGAGAGTTCATGTATCTCTTAGAGCTCCTGATTTCAGTTCTTGAGGATGTGGATCCAGTAGCGGGGTTACTGGATCATACGGTAATTTTAGGAAGTTAGCCCACCAGAGTCAAGACGGAGCGACTAGACTTCCCTCCCTTCCTAACCCTGAACTGAACTGTGCTGATTAGACAATGGGCAGACAGGTGGGCCAATGAGATCCTCTGCCCCTCATTGAACTCAGTGCTCAATCTGAGAGCCAAGGAGCCACCACGAGGAGCACAGACCACAGCACAGGGTTTTGAATGGCTGCTTGGGTCTACACGAGGAGCCTAGAAAAATACAGATGCCCAGGACCCACTCCAAGCATACTGAATCTGAATATCCAAGGGACTACCCCAGAATCTGTACTTTACCAACATCCTCTTCAATTCTGAAGCTCTTTCAAATTTGGAAACCTCATCAAAGAGGTTTCTAACAGTTCCTGACCTGTGGCACCCTCAGAGCCACCCTGATTCTCCTTGGATTCCAGGAGACATCTCAACATTCTTCCAGTAACTTTGCACCTTGTTTAGTGGATTATAGAACTGGATTCTATAATTGCAGTTAAAAGAACCTTAGCTGGTATGGTCCAGCACCCCAAACACCTGCATGTCACAGCCCTCCATTTGCAATCTGTGCTGTTCTCATGTCTCTTTTGCCACTCTGAGGAGCAATTTTCCCAGGTTTGGATATTACATATGCAAGAGGGGTCCACAAGAACAAGACAACTGGTGTGAGCGTTTCAAATTCTGAATACTGGGGGATACTGCTCTCTGTAAGATGGATTTCTGACAATTCCATCCGCTGTTAACTGCAGGTTCTTGTACTAGTGAAAGAGAGTGAAAGTCACAGTTTCTCTTTTAGGTTTGTAATGAGCATGTAGCCGGTGCAGGTGTGGTTCTAGGCCAGCGCTGTCCAGTAGAACTTTCCACAATGATGAAAAATACTATAGCCACGCTATCATTTTGGGTTTGTGGCTATTTAACCCCCGAAATCTGGCTAGTTCAACTGAGAAACTGAGTATTTTATTTTAATTAATTTAAATTGAAATAGCCATACACGGCTAATGGATTTTGTATTGGACAGTGCAGTTCTAGATAATGCAATTAATTCAGCAAAGCATGAAGCACTAGCCATTTTACAGATGAGGAAATGGATACCTAGAGAGGGAAAATGACATGCCTAAGGTCCTCAAGGGAGAGGGTGAGGATTCAAACCCAAATCCCATCTATGATACAATAACTGCTACACACACACACACACACACACACACACACACACACAAAATGTGGGTAATACTTTGATAGGGGACAAAATAAAACTGAACATCCCATTGGCTCTCAGGCATCAACTCTGTTTTAGTTACAAAGACAAAACAAAAAGGAACGCCACGGAGCAGGACACACACTATCAATTCTGCCTAACCATGAAGACCGTCCGGCCAGCAGGCTTGGCTTCCCCCTCCAGCCATCCTGGCTCGACAGGCCTTGTGGTCGAGCATATTTTATTGCATGCCGAAAACTCCAAGATAGCTTAGCCTCCAAGAACAAAAGTGATTTCAGGGTGAAGAGGGAAAGGGGGCCAGGAAGCTGTTCCTCCCATCTCCTCGGGTGGACACCACGTCTGACAAGCCGCATTCAGGCCTTTAAAACAACTCACCATTGTGGAGAGGGCCCCGCTGCCCTGGGAAGCGTCCCCAGCTGCCTTCTCTACTCGCCGCATCCAGGGAAAACTCCACTTCTAACAGTTACGGTCAGCCATTTAAATCATATTACACTGTAAGTGGATATACAAATTGTCAGCCCTAATGAAATTTAGGAGGAAGCAGTGGGAGAGGTGAAAACACTTAGAACTGGTTTTTTGGTTTTCGAGACTCGAATTCAAGTGGTTTAAACTGCTCGTTGAAAACGTGCTTGGAGTGTGGTTTTTCTGCCAGCACATGGAGGCTGCCCTGGGAATTCACAGTCGAGTCTTCATCCCTGTTTCCCCTGGAATTGTACCACATGCAGACCTTGATCTAGACATTGAGCTCCTCAAGGAGGAAGAGGGTCTTGTTTTTGCACCCAGCAAGAGACCTGGCACACAGAGGCCCTGGGGAAATGTGGAATGAAAGAAAAACCCAGGCAGCCCTCATGGACAGCCTGAATCATGAAAGTCAGAAGAGGCCCTGGGAAGGGAAATCCACCTCCATGCCAGAATCCCTCCATTAAAGACTCCTGGGGTGAATAGGAAGATGGGGGTGAGAACTGCCCCCTTACCATCTATTCTCTCAGCAAACACAGGCTCCCAAACCAACCAGCTGAACAGCATATTGGACTAATGAATTACCTTCCACTAAATAATTTATCAGGTTTCTCTCTCCAGGGCAGAAGGGGTCCAGCAGAAGTGAGGGATTATGGAATAAGATAATAATATAATAGCTACCACTTATTGCATGGTTACATGTGCCTGTCACTGTACAAACCCCTTCCTCTGTAATCCTCACAAAACCTTTATGCAGTGAGAGGGTTTGCCCCTTTTCCAGACGAGGAAATGAGAGCTCAGGAAGGTCAAGAAAATTGCCCAAGATTGTGCAGGTGTTTCTAATTCCAAAGCTCATGGTTTTGTGGTTCCCCCACGCTGTGCGGGATAGGGCACCTGCTAGGGATGTGGTGAGCGTGTGAGTGTATACAGAATATGCCGAAGAGAAGCTGTCCCTACATGATTTGGTACTGCTGAGTCAGAGCCGTGTAGGTCAGGTTCCATTTGCATTCATTCTATTCCCATGTGGCAGGATTCGACATCCTATTCTCCACCTGGAGAGAGCATCAGCCTCTTGAGGCATGACATTGCTCAATCAGACTCACATGACCCCATCTCAACCATCTTGCACATGTCCGGGAATGAGGCCCAGGAAGGAGAAAGGATTTGCCTAAAGCTACACAGCAAAATGGTGACAAGAGTAGAACCAGAATCCCAACAGTAAAAGTCCTTTTGGGCCAGTCGTGGAGTTTGAGTCCGGGATTCTCCCAGCCGTGGTCATGCACTGGAGGAAACATCCTTGCCTGACACCCACCAGGGCCCTCCAATGACACAAGAGCGAGAACTTAGAGGAGGAACTCTGACGTGGCCTCAACTGGAAAAAAAATTGGCCAACTGACCCTTGGTCAGGAATTCCATGTCAGGTTTCTAGCATTTTTACCCTTCCACTTTCTTCTTGCCATTACTCCTGAGGCACCATCACCTCGTGGATGAAACCAACAGCTATAAAATCAGAGAGACTTGACTTTTCTTCTTTCTAGCTATATAGTTCGGGGAAAGATGCTTAGTCTTCCAGGGCTTCTATTTCCTCATCTGTAGAATGAGGAAACTAACACTTCCTTTTGTCAGATGCCACAAGATCAAACAAAATAATGTGAATGAAAAAAACGTAACAACACGCCCAGCCAATGTGCTTAGTAAATGAGAGCAATTGCTAGTAAGCCTGTGTTGCAGTTGCATGGGGCTTACCATTTCCATTTTATAGATGGTGAAGGTGAGGCCCAGAGGAAGCTGAGTGGCTTGCCCAAGGGAGCACAGCTTGCTGCCCACAGGAGTGATGTGGGGTGCAAAGGTGAGTACCCCCAAAATTTAGGAGCCGAGGCTGCAGTGCTGGCTTTCACCTTTTCGGTGAAAACATCATTTCCCTATTCTCAGCCTCAGAATCTCACTCTGTAAAGAGGAGGCAAGTCCCCACCCTGCTCATCTCATAGGTCTCTCCTGACACATGGGAAAACATGCTGCAGCGTTTCCCATGAATGGGGGAGGGATTGGCGTGTCTCAGCTGAGGCTAAGCCCATTCTCTGCCTCCCCACCCTCTGGTTCTCCAGCCTGAACCTCACCGAGAACCTTCAGGAGACCCCCCCTCCCAGTACCTTGAAGGGAGCTCTCTGCAATTCGCTGAGTCAGGGAGGCCCATGAGTCACTAAAGTCAGTGATGGAAATGTGGCTGGCTCTTCCCCAACACCAGTAATGGCCACCATCCTCATCCCTTGTACTGCTGGAATGCCTACTCTGTGTCAGGGTCCTTGACTTACATTTACATGATGAGCACTCCTCACCATCAGCCTGTACCAGTCTCACAGCCTTGTGTTATGCATGAGAATACTGAAGCTCGCAGAGGTCCCGTAACTGGCCAAAGGATGTGCAGCTAATACAAGCAAATCTTGGAGCCAGGTTTTCTTGACTGCAAATTCTTTGTTCTTCCCTGTGCACCATGCTTATGGGGGGTTTGTAGTGAGGGAAATATTTTCTACTGGAGGTGCTTTGTTTTTGACACAGAATCTCATTCTGTCACCCAGGCTGGAGTGTGCAGTGTCACAGGCATGGCTCATTGCAGCCTTGACCTCTTGGGTGTAAGCAATTCTCCTACCTCAGCCACCCAAGTAGCTGGGACTACAGGGACATGCCACAGCACCCAGCTAATTTACAAAAAAAAAAAAAAAATTTATAGAGACAGTGTCTCATTATGTTGCCCAGGTTGGACTTAAACTCCTGAACTCAAGTGATCTTCCTGCCTTAGCGTCCCAAAGTGCTCGGGTTACAGGTATGAGCCACCGTTCCTGGCCTGAAAGTGCTGATATAGGAAAGAATAGGTAGACCACCATGTATACACTGTGGAATCTCAGCCTGATGGGGGAGACTTTGCAAAGCTGGCTACAGAAAGATCTCCCATCCTCTATAGATGCCCCTTTGCAACGTGACACTGTCACTCATCTCATTGAGAGATGGAGCCTGTTTCTCTACCTCTGTGAATGTGGGCTGTCCTTGGGCTTGCCTTGACCAATAGAATGAGATGGAAGTGATATAGCGTAACTTCCAAGTCCAGGCCTCACCTTCGTGAAATGTGGCACCAAAGTGTGAAAGAGCCCAGGCTAGCCACCCAGAAGATGAGCATTCACATCAAGAGAAAGGCCCAGCCAACACCCAGAATCAACACTTGACTTGTGAGGGAAGCCATCTTGGATCATCCAGCCCCTAGCCTATCTGCCAGGCTCTGAGTGACAACAGCAGAAGAAACCCCGTCCCTGCTACCCCTGCCTAGACTGCTGACCCACAGAATCATAAGCAAATACAGTGCCTCTGGCTTTAAGCCACTAAGTTTTGGTTTGGGTAAGGTGTGTGATTAGGTGATAGATTACAAAACGAGTGACTTAATTTCCCCCAGCCTCGGTTTTCTCATCTGTAAAATGGGAATCATGTGTGAAGAGTAAATGAGATGAAGCCTGCAAATCATGGAGCACTGAGCCTGGCACAGTGTGAGCATCATCAGTGTTGAGGAGGTCAGTGCTGGTGCAGGCAGCCCTGGTGAGGGCCACTGGGACGAAGGTCAGGAGGTGAGCCCTTCAGTGGGTGGGTGGTGGGGGTGTGTTTGTAGAGGGCAGCCCTGGGAGGTAGAACTTCTAGCCAGTCATCCTGATGGCACTGGGATGGGCAAGCATGTGGCTAGAGCTGTCTCAGCTACAGGGACGTTAGGCCACCCCAGGTGTGGCAGGAAACTCAGGTTGGGTTGAGGGGTGGTGATTGACTCAGCCCAGTGCAACACCAAATTATCCTCAAGATCACGGAGACTTTGAGGTTTCATGGCCAAAATGAGGGTCGAGGAACTAAGGAATTGTGGAGGCAGCATTGTCTCCACAGGGTCTTTTTTTGTTCATGTGTTTGTATTTTGAGACAGTCTTACTCTGTCTCCCAGGCTGCAGTGCAGTGTCACAGTCATGGCTCACTGTAGCCTTGACCCCCGAGCTCAAGCAATCCTCCCATCTCAGCCTGCTGAGTAGCTGGGACTACAGGCACGTACCACTGCACTCAGCTGATTTTGTTTTCTTTTGTAGAGATGGTGTCTCGCTTTGTAGCCCAGGCTGGTCTCGAGCAATCCTCGAGACCAATCTTCCTACCTCAGCATCCCAAAGCACTGGGATTACAGCTGGGAGCCACTGCACCTGGCCTTCACTGTCTGCTTTAAAGATTAGTCCTGAACCTCCCCCTTGCCTGCTAAATACCTTTCACTCATAGGAGGAAGTCTAGGTGCCTTATCATAGGCCCTACTGACTACAGTCTGAGCATCTGTGTGCCCAGCCTCATCTTCCATCATTCCCTCTTCACCCTCTGGTTCCCATGTACTTCCAGACTCACAACCCCCCCGGGGACTGCATTCCCTCCTACCTCCTGGCCTCTGCTCAAGCTGTACCTTCTTCCTTGAATTCTTTTACCTACCCTTCCCCTACTTAACCTGGATTACCTTTGCTTGTCTTTAAAACCTCAGCTAAAATATCCTTTCTCCAGAGAGCATCCTGGGTTCTCCAAGTCTGTGGTCTGGGTGTGTCTCTCCTCCTTTAGCCCCCATGGAACCCTATCCTTTCCTGATTTGCATCACTGCAACTGCTCACTATGGGAAACATGTGTCTCGAAGGACAGGGACAGAGTTTGCTTTGCTCAGCTCTATAAACTCATCACCTAAATCAGTGCCCAGCACACAGTTAGGTGTTCATTGAATTCTCCTTCTGTATTAGTCCATTCTCACACTGCTATGACTGGGTAATTTATAAAGGAAAGAGGTTTCATTGACTCATAGTTATATAGGGCTGAGGAGGCCTCAGGAAACTTACAATTACAGCAGAAGGCAAAGGAGAAGCAGGTACCTTCTTCACAGGGGCAGCAGGATGGAGTGAGTGCAAGCAGGAGAAATGCCAGATGCTTGTAAAACCATCAGATCTTCTGAGAATCACTATCACGAGAACAGCACGGGGAAACTGCCCCCATGATTCAATTACCTCCACCTGGTCCCACCCCGACCCATAGGGATGATGGGGATTATAATTCCTGATGAGATTTTGGGTGGGACACAGCAAAACTGTATCACCTTCCTATTATGTAAATTATAAATTGATAAATGAATTGACTGGGTCCTTAGAGAAAAAATGACAACCACAACAAAAAATCAGAGGCTCAGTGAGGATAATAGACTTACCCCATATCACACGGGAGTTATGTCAGAATCGGGAAAAGGGCTTACTTGATGGAATGAGGCCCATTTGCTTAGATGGCAGGGAGGCACCCCAGCTGATGGAGGAAGGAGCCCTTTGGATACTGAGTATGGCCAGTCAGGATGTGTCTGAATTTCCCAGGGGATGGAGTTCTCCTGGTGAAATGGCTTACCTCTCAGGAGCCCGTGAACCCTAGGGGTGGGGTGGGATGGCCTGCAAGGGATCTTCCCGATCTATAAATCTTCTGGCTAGGGGACCCCCAATGAGTTTGGGGACTCAATAACAACCTTGGGAAGTACTAGGAGAAACAATGTGTTTGGTGGAATTACTAATTGCTGTATCAAGCTCCAAAATAGTACTGACTTAATGTAACATAGAAGTTTATAATGTAGTCCCTCAACTGTCTAAGGAAGGAGTTTCTGGTCAGCTGCTGGCTTTCTTCCATTTGGTAAGCCAAGGATCCAGATTTCTTCCATGTGTGGCCCCATCATCCCCTAGGACTTCAGAGTTGTCTGCTCCTAGCTGGTGGAAGGGAATGATGCAGTGAAAAACTCACACTGGCATTTCAAAAATCTGAACTTCAAAACTGACACACTTCACTTCTACTCACCTTCAATTTGTGGTAACTAGTCCTCTAGCCATACCTGGATGCAAGGGAGCCTGGGAAATGTAGTCTTTGGTTAGGTGAGATCAAAGCCATATTGATAAAGGGAGAGCGTGCTTTTTTGTTGGACAAATGGACTCTTGGATCAGACTTACGCTCTCCAATCTTCCATTTCTTCATCTTTAAAATGAGGATAACAATATTATCTCAAAAATTTCTTGGTAATCTTACTGAAATGGGATGAAAGAGAAAATCCTTGCCAAGTGCCAGGCACAGAAGAAATGCTTGTTAAATATTACCTTCTTAAACCACTGTAATTTTTTTTTTTACTAGTAGAAATGAGATTTGTCTGAAGGTCATGGTTAGAGGACAGCTGGATCTTCTCAGCCCTCATTTGCCTTCTTTGCATTTTATGCCTTTTCTCCCTTTTTCTACTCCCTTTCTGCTTTTTCTTTCTTCTTCTCTCCCACCTTTAGGTCTAGTTATGTCTTAGGAGCCTCCTTGTTGCCTCCCAGAGCACATTCTTCCCCATCCCAATCACCCAGGCTGTAAATAAGCAGATTAACCATCAGTTGGGACCAGCCCTCCATTAGCAAAAGGAACAGACATGTCACCAGGTAGCATTCCCTATTTTGGCAGCCATAAATGTCAAGCCAGGCAGCTCTTGACCCCAAGAGAGCCCATGCCCACAAAACCTGCCAGAGAACAGGTGCTCCACCCTAGCACTTCCCAACTTGCCCAGAGGATGTTAACACTAACAGGTATCCCATGAACGAAAGTCAAAAACTCAAGTCAACTTAGCTCCGAGTTAAAGAATAGATCTCTTTCTTGCAGTTCTTTGATTTTAGCATTAACAATATGCTGAGGACCATCACATGTCTCAGAGGGGCAAGGATCCATCAGTCCTCATTTCCCAAACTTGTTTGGCCATGAAACACTTCCTGTTGAGCATCCTTTGGATCTGCGACTGATAGAATGCTCTTGGGAAACTGCAACTCAACAACAAGCTTTGAAAAATGGAGCTCCTATTTATTAGCTATGCAGGGCAGGCTGGATAGAAACATTTCACTGTTAATTTATTATCTTTGTTTTTAAAACAAATTCCGTCTCTTATTAAATTGCTACTATCATTAGGCTTTGGAGGTGGCCTGTTGCAGGTTCTATCATATAATTTAAATATCAAGCCTAATTGGGCAGTGGCTTCTGTCCCCATGTTCTTGCTATGGACACTGAGTTCAGAGAGAGTCAAGAATCTGTTCAAGGCCACACTACAAGTGAGTAGTGTGGCTGAAACCTGGGAATGGTTGTGTTTTTCATGCATTCATTAAATATTTATTGTGTTTCTGTGATATGCCAGGCATTCTTTACACCAAGAAACTAATTTTTGTTTATTTCTTTGTTTTAGCCTTACTGGCTAGCTTATAAATACGTACAGATGTTTTTGGTTTAGACCAGTGGTTTTCACCTGGAAAGTTTTTGCCCCCCAGAGGACACTCATCAATGTCTAGAGACATTTTTGGTTGTCACAAATGGGAGAGTGCTATTGGCATCTGGTGGGTGGATGCCAGCATGCTATGATGCACAAGACAGCCCTCATGACAAATAATTATCCTGCCCAAAATGCCGACAGTAGTTAGGCTGAGAAACAGAGGGAAAACACTTCTAAAAACTATTATAAATGCAAAAGCCCACAGGGGCCAGTTAGGTGACATAAATGACTGGCTAATTAGACATGCCTAGCCCTGCCTAAAAGGGAGTAGCACCTGCTTGGATCCACCTGATTGTTGCTACGTGGGACCTGTGACTCATGTTCCCAGGTGACTAGCTCTCCCCGTGTTTTCAAGCCAGAAATCCAAATTTTAATGTGAAAATACTCATCTTTTAAATATCGGCAACTCATTTTTTAAATGCTATGCCAGTCAAACAAAACACATCTGGAGCTGTGATGTAGACAGCAAGCCATAAGTTTGCAGCCTCCTAAAACACTAGTGTGCCTTCCCAGTGCAGTGTCAATAGTGTCAGGTGTGTTAAAAAGCACTCACCCCACGTTGCCTTGGATCAGCCTTCTCACTTATTCCAGTGTTCCTTTCCTCAACACCTTTCTCTCTCAGCTCACATTTATTGAGCTGTTACTATGTAGCAGAACATGCTCTAAGCACTCCCTAAGTGTTAATTTATCTTCCCAACAGCCTGAAGAGGTAGAGAGCAATGCTCTCATTTCAAAGACAAAGGGCTCAGAAGCAGGATGAGGTTATGCAACTTCCCCAAGGTGAAAGGGGTACTGGGATTTGAACCCAGGCAATTTGACTCCAGAGCCTGTGTTCTTAACTGCTAAGCCAGGCTTCCCTGGAAGAGATGCCACTTCTCCATACTCTACACAGTGAAACTCCCGCCCGAGGACTTGTCTCACTTATGAGTCAACCTCGGTAAGCAGCAGCCCACCATGGTGGTCAGCCAGTATTTCCCAACTGCTCAAACCTCAGTCCCTCTCTCTAACTAAAGTCAGGGTTTTAAACCGGAGGTGATTTTGCTCCCTGGGGCACATTTGGCAATTTCTATAGATATTGTTGATTGTCACAAATGGAAGAATGTTATTGGCATCTAGTGGGTGGAGGCCAGGGATGCTGCTGGACATCACACGGGATCAATCCCTACAACAAAAAATTGTCCAGCTCAAAATGTCAATAGTGCCAAGATGGAGCAACTGGCACCAAATCTAAAGACCTGACTGGCAACTGTTGCAAGATGAAAAAAGCCACCAGCAGAATATTCCAGGTGGTGGTTCACTCTGTTCATCTTGAATATCGTTTTATTTCTCTCATCACTCTTTTCTTCCCTTGCCCTAGAATTTCATAGTAGTCCCATCTCACTGTGTTAAATGCCTACACTTAAAAAAAAAAATAATCTCACTACAACTCTCAAGGATTAACAGCAGCAGAGCAGATATGAAAAAGTCAGCAATAAGCAAAAGAAAAATGAGCACTAAAGTGCAAAATACATCCTTGAGCTTCAGCCATCCTACCATCTACATACCTGAAATGTATGTGTGTTTTTCTGCATGCCCTAAGCCATAATCCGTGCCCACATCAAACTTCAATGAACACTCTCTCTGCTAAACACACACACATGACTGCACTGGATTTCATAAAATGATTTTAATAGAAAAGTACAAGATATGAACAAAAATAAATAATCTTTATCTCATTTCTAGCCCAGCAAATTGTACACTGCATATAAAAATGATCTAAGATGCAATTTTCCTCCATTCCTTTTTTGCTTTTAAAATACTGAGAAAGCATTTTCATTCAATCTTCTAGATTAAAACTGATACATTTAAAAAAATCATATCAACCTTTAATCATTCTATGTCCATTTTTTAAAGTTAGTTAACAAGATGATGTTTCACTAAAATAGAATAGCCAATCATCAAAGGGTAAAGTTTGTGTGAACAGGTAAATTAGATCATTTTTCTAAGTTTTAATTCCTATGTTTTTGAATGTTTCTTGAATTAAAAATTCATTTCATCATCTTACTTTCAAAACAAGGCATCTCTCTTTCACCATTCCACAGAGAGAGAAAAGACTAGAAAATACTTTTTTAAAAAAATAAATATTTTAAAAGTGTACTTTACAGTGACAATGTAATATTTTAGACCTGTGCCTTGGTACATATTTGCATTAAATATAGGCTTCAAGTTATAACTACCTTTTCCCTCTATCTCTCTATATCTCATGGGCCACTCCGTCTTTGTGGACTGATGCTGCTAATGATCTCTTGGAGTTAGCTAGTTCCAGTCTCTTATTTAGAGTACTTACTCTGCTATAGCATTATATTTGATCATTCTAGTGGCTTGAATGTTTTGTAAAAACAAATTGAAATTTGGTATTGGCAAAATCATATGAGAAAAGAGCTAGGGTAGGCCACTAAAATTTACACAGTGCCAGTCTCAGGAGGTCAGTAGCTTAAAGAATTGAACAGATAAACTGGATTAAAACTTAAAAGTCTTCTTTTTACTTGAGTTCATAATGACTATTTTGAACATGGCTCTTTTGCTGCTGTCTATATAGAAATTTTTTGTTAATTTTCCTGTATTGGGAAGATCTTGAATGCACTCCAGGATGAGAAGAAAAAATATGCTGACACTGCTAAATCGGGTATATGTTTTTGCAATAAAGAACACTGGTCAATATACAACTGAGGAAAAACTGAAACAGATGTGAGACTTAGAACCACAAGAGTTTGAATTTGCCCAGAAATGCTATTTTAAACTCTCTATATGTTGGTCTACTGTTTTTTGTTTTTTGTTTTTTTTTTTGGTGTGGAATAATGCATTCTTGGCATCTTTAAAAGGTTTCAATATGTTACAAGGTTATCGGGAAAGAGAAAAAGCAAAGGTGAATGTATCAATCTGTGCAGCACCGTCCAGATTTCTGTGTACATTTTTGCAAAGCACAAGAACTTGTATTAATTGCACTTAACACAACCAACCTTTAGTTTCCAACCAGTTTTCATTCTCTGCAGACTGGGTCTTTCATTTTATAAAAACAGCTT
Organism: Cebus imitator; assembly: GCF_001604975.1. Lineage (NCBI taxonomy): Eukaryota > Metazoa > Chordata > Mammalia > Primates > Cebidae > Cebus > Cebus imitator. The sequence continues at coordinate 12,556,514 of NW_016107323.1, forward strand.
TCAAAGGGCATAGAGACACCACACGTGGTCCACAGTAACTTCAAATAGGTGCAATAGTTGCAGTGGTAAACACAAAAAAATAACTTTTTTTTGGACTAAGAATCTGGTCATGGATAAAAGCATGTGCCTTTTCATTCTTCTCTGGGATGTTACAATAGCAACACACTCTAAAACAATTAAGTTACATGCATAATGCTAAAAGAATGTGAGCAATCCTATAACCAGCTTTAAGCCATCTGCTTGATTTTTTTTTTTTTTTTTGAGGAACATATATAGGAAAAGAGAATTCCCCTTTTGTTCCGTTACATATAGAAATCTTTTGAAGCTTCCAAATAGTTTGGTTTTGGTAAAATTCCCCACTCTTCTATTATTTTGACATTTAGTCATCCTAAACTATCCGTCATGGTTTCTCCAAATATCTCCACATGAATTATCTGAAGGACAATTGAAACCACTTACCAATATACAATTAACGTTTTATTTTATATTCTATCTTCCATTCGGCACAAGCCTTTCGATGTTTGTTTTTTAAACCAGTGAAATATACAAATCACACAAGACAGAAATATGTACATTAAAAGTACAGAATAAAGGCTAGAAGATATACATAATTCTGAATGACATGTAGAATATTTTACATTAAATAGTTTCTTTTAAAAGCTAGGATTGTTAAACTCAACTCTCTTCATAAACATGAATCACTAAAAAGGAACAATCTGATTTAGCAAATAAAAAAAGTACTTCATGGTTTTTGCATAATAAAAACCAAAAAAGTGACATTTTAAACTAATTAGTGCTTTTTGCTTTCAAGATCTTTTGCTCGAAATTCACTGCAACTTCTACTTGATATCTACTTGAGGGGAAGTAGATATCATTATGCAATAAATTAAGAGCCACAGTTGACTAAGGTGATATAAAAGCCGCCCTGCCTAAGAAGGGTCTGAAAGATGTGTATCTTTCCAAACTTTTAAAACAATGTAAGTTTGAGATAAGAACACATTTGATGGCACTTTTTGGAAAGCGATGTCCTTATTTAAAAAAAAAAAAAAATTAGCTATGTAGTGGGCTGAATTTTCTTTTGGGATTCAATTAATAAGTACTACCATTTCTAATAGGCACGGGTCCACTCTGCAGAATGAACTAAGAAAAGAGAAATATTGCTGATGCTTCCAAGTTTTGAATATCTCTTAATATCCATGTCTATAACGAACAAGTAATGCCCTCTTCACAAAGTGTACAGAAATGGAGGTTGGAGACAAAGGGGTGAGGCAGGAAAGAAAGATAAAGGAAATCTTCAAGCCAACATGCATTTCAGTGAGTCAGAACTCAAGCTTCCTCAGAAACAACATTGCTTCGTCGTGCTCAAGGTATGATCACAGCAGGGCCACAGCCCAAGTTCAAGACTCAAAAATTTTTGGAAGGATCCCAACTGGACTGCAGTGAAGAGCAATGCTCTAGACAGAGAAATAACCCCAGAGTAAACTGTAAATCTAAATCACTGGCTGCAATGAGATATATTTATATTTATATTTATATATATGTATATATATATATATATATGTTATGTACAAAAGACTTTGAGATATCAGGCACCATTAAACCACATTTTCCCTCCTTATAAATGCAACTGCTCAAGTACACTGGGAACAGTTTTAGGGTACACCTGCAGTACAATAGGAGAAGCTTGAGTGGATAATCTAAACACAGGATCATAACAGTGAAACTCGCAACACCTCTGTGAATTCCATTAGCCACGTTATGTCATTAAAACATAGAAAACTACTGCTCCTCAAAATAAAAGTTTTAGGGAAAAAAAAAAAAATCCCTAAGTAGTGAACTGTTTTCCAAGCAGAGCTCCTAATGTTTCATTTCCTGTCCTATAACCAAAGGGGACCCAGTGGAGCTGCCGTTTGGAAACATGGCCAGCATCACATCGCAGCTCAGAGGAGTCAGAGAGGACTCAGTGTGAAGAGGAAGATGGATTTCACGTTTTTCCTCAAATAGGTTGTCTGCCCTGGTGCACTGCTAAATGGCACGTAATTACCTTGTTGCTTGGGCTGAAAATCTGTGAATGGGATTCATGTATTATTTGTATTATTATAATTTACTAACCAAGTATCCCTAAGAAAATTACAGGATATTTTCATTTATATGCAAGCCAACCTCCCCAAACAAAAAAAAAATCTAGTGTCCAGGATTATCTGGGGATCTTTTTCCAATCCGAAATCCTAATTTGTGTAACAGCTTCAAATCATCATCTTGATATAGGAGTTTTAAATTTTTTAATTTCTGGGGACTTTACTCCCTGCTCCCCAAATTTCATGAGTTACTAGAATATGACCATTTGCAAATAGAATATTTGAGGAGGATAAGAAATGTGATATACCTTTTTTCCTTGAGAATATGAGATTCTTGTTCTTACATTTTAAATTATTGTTTTGAAAATGCAAAAAGCAAGCTAGCAGCCCCTGGGGAAGGAAGTTTTGTTTTTTGTTTTCAAGACCTTTTATCTTGCACCAGAGAACCTACAACTCATTTTGGTCACAGAAGCTGAATGATGAATAGATTTCTACCACTCTCTTTCAACTGGATCCTACCCATCTGATACGATCGCATATTTGAGAAAAAGAAAATGTATCTCTTTACCTTCTGGATGTGTACTATGTCCACACCGCTAAGTTAGGGTATGTGTTATTTCCCCTTCATTCTATGCTATCAAAAGAAGTCTTGTATTACCTTTCCAAAGATCCACAAAATAAATATTTTTCTTGGTTCCCACCCCCGTTATTGCCAAATAATAATTATAATATTAATAATAAACCACAGAGTTCTTAGATGGTAACAGTAAAAAAATGGTTCTGGTTGCAATTCTTGGGGAAAAATAAAACATATTTTTAAAAACCAAAAACCAGAATCACTGTACTTTCTATAAATAAGCAGGTCCTGGGAGCGGGGCTGAGTGCCGGGCGGCACCCACTACTTGCACACGAACTGGTCCACGATCTCCGTGCACTTCTTGCACTTGACGTAGCAGCACCAGTGGAACTTGCAGTGGCAGCGCTCCGTCTGCACCGTCTTGAACTGGTCGTAGCCGCGGCCGCAGCACATGAGCTCGCAGCCATCCATGCCCTCTGACGTCTTGTTGCACAGGCGGCCCTGCGTGCCCAGCGAGCCCGTGCTCTCGTTGCGCACACAGTAGTCAGGGCTGGGGTCAATGTAGACCAGGTCCTGCGTGGTGGGCGAGTTGAAGCGGCTGTTGACCTGCACCAGCTTGCCCCGGCTGTTGAGCCGCATGGCCGCCGCGCTGTCGTACTTCTCCTTCAGGGCATCACCCACCTTGCGGAAGTCCGCCAGCTGCAGCCAGCATGTCTTGAGGCTACATGAGCCGGACACCCCATGGCACTTGCAGGCCACATCAGCCAGATTGTACACCGTCTGCAGGGAAATGGGGACAATTAGTACACACATTCGTGGAGGAGACAGATGCAGGCCATGGGAACAAAGTTCTCCTTGACCTTCTGCATGGAGCTGTGTTCCCAGCTGAACTAAGGGTTGTATTATTTTTCTTTCATCCTCCACTACCAAAGTCTTGAGTTGCTGCCTTTAAAAACTCTTCCACTTTGGGAGGCAGAGGCGGGTGGATCGCGAGGTCAAGAGATCGAGACCATCCTGGTCAACATGGTGAAACCCCGTCTCTACTAAAAATACAAAACATTAGCTGGGCATGGTGGTGTGTGCCTGTAATCCCAGCTGCTCAGGAGGCTGAGGCAGGAGAATTGCCTGAACCCGGGAGGCGGAGGTTGCGGTGAACCGAGACAGCGCCATTGCACTCCAGCCTGGTTAACAAGAGCGAAACTCCGTCTCAAAAAAAAAAAAAAAAAAAAAAAAAAAAAAAAAAAAAAAAAAAAAAAAAAACCAAAAAAAAAAAAAAAAAAAAAAAAAAAAAAAAAAAAAAAAAACCTCTTCCAAATAAATACGTTCTTAGCCACTCATTATTACAGAATCATCAACAACTGTGGTTTTTTTCAATAGGAACAGGGGGGAAAGATTTTTCCAGCTGCTTTTTCTTTTTCAGAGAAACAGCAGCAGCAACACGTGGACTTTCATCCCAGAGGTTGTTCACAATGCATTACCTGAATTAATCCCCAGTACTAGCTATGTGAGAAGTGCTAGTATCATTCCTTTTTTCACAGAGAAGGAAAGTGACACCCAGAGAGATGAGCTAATCACCCAACCCCTGGGAGTAAGGGCGCCAGGATTTGAACCCAGGCAGCAGGACTCCAAGCCCATGCTCCGTGACTTGCCCATGGATATCCAGCTGGTAAGTGCCGAACTGGGAGAAGTCCAGCCCCAGTGGGATCAAGGTTCACATCTTTACCCACTACTACTATTACTGCTGTGCACCAGGCACTGTAAATGTCCTTAAATTCATGATCTCATTTAACCATCTGGCAACATTATGACATGGGCTGGACTGGATGACATCAAAGTGATACTGAGTGGCCTGCACAGGTCACACAACTAGAGTGTGGAGGGGGACTGGGCTGGAGCTCACGTATATTCACTCCTGTTTCCCACATAGTCCCTACCCCATCCATCACCCCCCAGGCCAAGATCACCCAGCCTAGAGCCAAGCAACGTGGATTGTGTGCCTGACTCTGCCCTTGAATTCAGACAACTGGCTGCACCTTTCCAGGTCTCTGTTTTCTATCTGTTGAAGGCAGCAGTGATGGCACCAACTTCCCAGCACTGTTATAAGGATAAAAGTAGGGGAGACGTGGAAAGCTCTTGGCACTCAGAACACAGTAAATCTGTTCTTTCTCTAGGGTGACAAGGGACACACTCAGTAAATCTGGTTTTTCTCCAGAGTAACAAGGACATGGTATCTGGCCCTTGCCCAGTCACCTCGGGCCTCCCAGTAGCAGTGCCCATGGGCCTGGCCCCACAACACTGTGCCTAGCAGTCTGGTGGTTGCCTATTTATAGACTCTGCTGCCCACAGTTCCTTGTGCCAGTGACCCTCCAGAGTCCACGTGGTGTGAGCATGCTGGAGAAGACCTGTCAGGAACCTGGAGGCTGGGAGCGCATCAGAAGGCCTCTCCCACAGAGAACAGCCACCTTCTTCCTCCAGGGATTCACAGGGGCTCTTTTAAAGGGGTCCTAAGTGTACTCTCTTGGCATAAAGAGTTTCAGGCACTCAGCAAGTCTGAGGAAGGGCTTTGCAAACGTATTTAACCTTTGCTCCTCATTGAGGAAAATTAAAAAGCTAATGCCCCGTGGAAATTCTAATACGATTTCCTGGCACAGTGCCCAAATTTCCATCCCCAGCCCCACCATCCTAGAGAAAAAAACTGTCTTCTTTGTAACCTCACTCACCAAAATCCAAACTTGGCTTACCATTCTAACGATCAAATTTACCCTCTCAAAAAACCTCACTGCTCAAAAAATGCAGAAGTGTAATATTATAGGTGATTTTCCAACTTCCCCCAATCCTCTCTTGCCACTTGGAAATCCCTTGACCCTCTCTTCTTGGTTGCCAAGCCCCTGATGATTTCTGGACATGAGAGAAGGCTAAGAAAGTCCCAAAGCTGGATGAGAGTCCCAAACATGGGCATACCCCTGGATAGGGGCCTTTAAGAGTCAGACAGGCCGGGCGCAGTGGCTCAAGCCTGTAATCCCAGCACTTTGGGAGGGCGAGGCGGGTGGATCACAAGGTCAAGAGATCGAGACCATCCTGGTCAACTTGGTGAAACCCCGTCTCTACTAAAAATACAAAAAATTAGCTGGGCACGGTGGTGC
>NW_016107323.1:12562466-12593975 GCF_001604975.1 Cebus imitator
AAAAAAAAAAGAGTCAGACATATCTCTGTTCTGAAGGCATTTCTGATCTGAGGCACTGGCATGTTGTATATAGAGACCCCAGCAATGCGTCCCTGAGGAGGGTGAGAGAGCAAGGTCTCATGGGCTTCCAGAGAAAATGGGGCTGATCCCCCCCAATTTTTATGTGGCCCTGGGTCTGCCACAGAAGAGGCAACCCGCACTGCAGACACGATGGCAGTGAGAGGCCTGAGAAAGGAGAGGCCACACTCTGTCTGCAGCAATTATTTGACCCATCAGGGCAGCACAGGCAAAATTCTGCAGAGTTTAGTCCTTCTCTGATACACCCAAATGTTTAACATCAAATTTGAGAAGATAAGCTAGCTGGAATTATCTACACAAACTTTGACTTCTCCATGTCCTTTGCTTATAATGTTTTAGTAGCTATCATCTGTCAAGCACTTACTACTGGCTGACACTAAACTAGGACCTTTGATTAAACCAAATGAAATTGTTATTTTTTAGGTCAAAAAGAGTCAAGTGTTGGCAATTTCACATGGTTCAAGCTACTAGAAGATCTCACTTAGTCCTCACGGTAACCTCATATGATAGTTACTGCGATGGCCATTTAACAGATGTGGAAATATGAAAACTGAGCCTCAGAAACAGAAAAGAACAGACAGCACTGGATTTTAACTCTGATTTCTCTAATTCCCAATCAGCTAGCTCTTTACTGCTTAGCTGTGATGCAAGAATTCAATAAAAATGTACCTAGGCTTATATTTCCAACCTTAAATTTTCTCCCATGGTCACTAAGTGGTTCTCTGGGCCTCAGTTTCCCCATCTTTAAAATGAGAGTGTGGGGCCAGAGGCTTCTAAGGCTCCATCCAGTCCTCTACGGTTTACTCTGTGATTATCTTCCTTCTCTCTCACCCCAAAATACAGAAGAGTAAAATCTCTGACCAGAAAGTTCCTGGCACCTACCTTGGGTTCTGTGAAAAAATAATGGCCCTGGTTTTCAATGCTGCCAAAGTTAAGAAAAGTTTTCACCCCTTCATTTTAAAGCAGTCATAAAGTGCCATGTGTTTAACCGCAGGAAAAAAAGGGTCTTTTTAACTATTGAGAAGTAGCTTTTCATATCCCCACCAGGGGAAGGAAAGAGCGGGAACCAGGAGACTCGTGAGGACTGCAAAGATGGCCCTCCCTGGGCACTTCTGCTGCTCGCTTCTCTCCAGAGCTCCTCTGTGATTGGCCTGAGGGTCAGACCTATAAAATCCCTCACTGGCCTTTTTTAAAAAACCCTCCATCCATCAGGCCTGCTATCTAATGACATAAAGAGAGGCAGGGGGAAAGAAAGGAGGAAAAGAGAGCCTGAAAGCTGGGGGTTAGGGCTTTCCCAGCTGGGCACCTACAAAGACAAATAACTCCCTGTCCCAAACTGAAAGCCAACCACAGACATCGTCCAGGCAGGAGGGAGAAAGTTATTCCCATTTTTACTTCTGTGCTCCGTGAGCCAAAGTCACCGGGGACGAATTAAAAAGGCAAGAAAAGGTCTTTTTCAGACCACCGCTGGATCACCTTGGCTGGGGGCGCATGGGATGATGTGCAAGGGCAACTATGGAGAGAGATGGAGGAAAAACAGATAGATAAAGTGGGAGAAGAGAGAGACAGCGAAGGAGAAAGGAAAGGGAAGAGAGAGAAAAAAACCGAAACGGGAACAGGACAAGGAGGAAAGAGACGAGAAAGAGAAAGGGAGACAGAAGGAGACACAGAGAGAGAGAGAGACAAAACGAAACAGCGAAGGAAAGGCAGATGAGGGGACAAAGCGAGACCCGAGGAGGCTGGAGGGCACGGCAAGGGGACAGAGAGGCGGGGCGGGCGCGGGATGGGGCACTCACCCTTCGGCCCGCCTCGTTGTTGTGCAGGTTCATGAGGATGCGCGCGCTCTCGTAGGAGCCCTTGGCGTGGATGCGCTCCCGCTCGCGGGCGTCCACGAACTCCTTGGCAAAGCGGTAGCCGTAGTCGATGTTGTCGCCGCAGCCGCCCCAGAGCCAGTCCCGCGGCAGGTCCTTGGGGCGCGCGGCGCGGCTGCAGCCGCAGGTGGACAGCTCGCCCTCGCGGCACGCCCGGCTCATGGCGTTCACCACCCCCGCCGCGCTCACCGCGTACGTGAAGGCCGTCTCGCGGCTGCCTGCGGGCGAGGACATGGGGTCACCGGCCGCCTGCCCCACGAGCTGGGCCGGGCCGGGCCGCTGCCGAGGGTAGGGCTGGGGGCAAGGTAGGGAATGAGGGGGAGGTAGAAGGTGGGGGTAAAGGAAGGATGGAGGAGGTGGGGGCGGGTGGAAGTAGGAGGTGGGGAGGCAGGAGTAAGAGAGAGGTAAGACGTGGGCGCAGGTAGGGGTAGGGAGCTGTGGGATGGGGATAGGGGTTGGGGGGTAGGGAGCGGGGAATCAACAAGGTGAAAACAAGGGCTGCCCCCTCCCTAATATGCATCAGGCCCTCCGCCCGGCTTGAGGGGAGGCCAAGCAAGATCCCCAAAAACACACAGAAGCAACAATTAACAATAGAGCGTGGGATCCCTGATAGCTCTGCTCGGCCGTTTCAGAGCTGAAGGCCAGACTCTAAGCAGCGCTGGATTGATTTTCTCTACAACTCCTTTGAAAATAGTCAAAACTTGATATTTCAAAAAAATGCACGTGAAAGAAGTCATTGAAGGAACACTCAGAATATGGGTAGACCTCCTTGCACTTATTTGAACGTTCAGTATTATTTGCATTCGATTTACACATAGGGCGGAATTACAGAATTTGCTAGGCCTTGAATCTAGGGCAGACACTTTCAGCGGCCACATCAGTTTCCGCCATGCTCATTTTGGCCTTGTGTCCCCTCCTCCTCTGGCAGTTGTAACCTCTCCTCCCTCTTCCTTCATACAGCAGAAAGTATTTCTCAGGACAAGGCTCTTTACTTTCCCAGAGGACAATTCTAAATAAGCTCATAGAGAGTTATAAATGAAGCTTGCTCTTCTTAAATCCCAGGCCAATTGGCCTGATACTTCTCATTCGGGAATGAGTGTCTGCTGTTAGAACAGCCTGTTGTTCTTTAATGCTGCGTCGGCAACCACCCTCTGCCCATTCTCCCACTGCCTTTGCCTCAAAGCGTTAGAATGACAGCAAGAAGGAAAAAAGCACAACCTGGGGGGAAAAAGGGAAGGGAGAAGTCATCTTCTTCCCCAAAACTCGTAAAGAGTATCTCCCCATATAATAGTTACAGGGACCCTATTTGTAAGGAGAAAAATGAAGGCGATTGTAGAATACCCTAAACTTCACTTGTACATGGAGACATTTCTGCATGTAACAAGAGCCAGTTAATAAAAACACCGTACTCTGAGAGAGACAGGGTTATCATCCAGCCAGCTAAAGCCTGGAGTGGGGGTGGGACTGGGGGGCGAGCTCACTTTCCTCCATTGCAAAATAAGGGTATTGAACTAGATGCAAGGAATGGGACCCCTTCTGGTGCTGAAATTCGTGTACCGGAATCAGTTTCTCCTATACTTACTTTGAGAGGTGGCTAACAATCTTTTTTCTGAGGGGGAAGCAGGGAGCACAAGAACAGCTGACAAGAGGACTCAGTCTCAATGAGAAGGGTCATTCTGCAGGAGGACGGCACTGCCAGTTCAAGCGTCCAACAGGACACCTCATTCTTGGTCTTCTGCTCCACACCAGTCACAGCCATTTGTGAATGTAATGGTTCCGATTTACCGTATATCCTCCTCCTCCCGTATTTTCAAAGTGAATGACTTGAGGGTGTGTGCTGGTGGTTGGCAGGAGGATCTAAACGTCCCTGTGATGAGTTACATCTATCTAGTGGGACTACACAGGCAGAGAACATCAGAGGAATGGAAAGGAATGAGGAGAATACACACAGCTTCTAGGGAGTAACTTGACAGTAAAGAAAACACTATAGCCCTGGATGGGGGATTTGCAGAACAAAAGGTATTAGCTAGAGGAAGAGGAGATGAAATGATCCTCTAGGGATAAAGAAAAATAAGACACTGCCCTTTGAGTATACAGAGCATAAGAAGGCTGTATGCAAAATACAAATAATGCTTCTTTTTTCATAAGTCTATCTTGAGCATTTCCTTTTATGCCCCAGAATACAAACCTGGGAGATCCCTTTAAGCTAACTGGTCACTGCAGGGTAAACATCAGTTTGAAAAGTGTTCTTTGGCTAATCACTGGAGGATACAGTCATCCCAGTTGGAATACTGCTGATTCAGTTAGGTTTCCCTTCCTGTGAAACCCACATCTACTTGGATCCTCACACCCCTTAAAAATGGTGCCTTCCTTACATATCTTTTCACAGCATGGACACAAAGAAGAGACAGATGGGGACAAAAGCTGGAAGGAAAGGGTAGCGTGATGAAAAATGAGAAAGTTTCCAAAATGAAGAGTGGGCCCTTCATGAAGCAATTGTGCACGGTGCCTCCAAGGCAACTGGCATCTTAGAAAAATGAGTTGAGAAGGGGGGTCAGAGGTAGCAGCCTGAGTTTCTCAGACAGTGGCCCCATCACAGGGTCAGATTCTCACAAAGAAGAATTACTCTCAATGTCCTTGGTGTACTAAGGGCTTTGGGGTGGGCACACACACACCTTTTGGCATCAAAAGTGTTTTAAATTTTCCCTTAGCTCATTCTTTTCAAATATACTTTTAAATGGAAAAGTGAAAGCAAAGAAATTTTCCCACTATTGCAGTTAGGTCCATGTTCCTCTTTCATAAAAATCTATTGTTTTCTCTTCTCTCCTATCTCTTTTTTAAATAAGGAAAAAACAGAAGGTCCCATTGGTGTCCCACTACAAGCCACCTAGCAGCAGCTTTCTGCTCTGAGACACTAAGCACTTGGGGGACCTTAGGCAGGGGAGGATGGCGCATGTGCTCCCATATTCCCAGGACATCAGCTGACTTGGTGATAGTATCTAGGAGGGCTGTCTCAGAGGCTGTGGCGAGGTACCACTCCCATCCACTTCCCATCGACCCAGACAGTAGAGCCGTGCAGCTGAAGACCAGAAAGCATACTTTCCAGGGACAATTAAATATAGGCTTTTGTACCAAGGGTTCTGCTTGTTCCCTAAGGAAGCAGGCTCTTTGAATCTTGGACCACATTTAAAATAAATCTCCAGCAGAACTCAAATTCACTTAGCAAATGATAGCTTATTCTGAACATTTTGGCCCAAAACATGCTATGTATGAAAATGAGAGGAGGATCTTAAATCAAAGCTGTGTTCAAGTGACTACACAGAAAAACAGTTCCGATTGCTGTTTTCCTTCCTGGTTACCATCAGAGGTGTATGATTTTTGCTAACTCGTATACATGTGAAAAAGTAGTCCCATGGTTAGAGAGGAAGGTAGTTTAGGAAGAACATATAAGAAGGGGGAAATGTTGACAACTTACCATCCTCATAGAATTTTTCAAAAGTGTTTAAGTTCACTTACCATACCAACACGTGGGAGAATTAAATCTCTACCACACTCCCAGTTAACTACATAAGACAGCCCATAGTCAAGGAAAACTCCTGTGTTCCTGAAGCTTAACTCCCAGATTCAGACCCCAGTATATACATTAGCACATTTTAATCATTAACAGAAAGGACAAAGCCCCATGAAACTTTGCAGGCTGAGGCTACCGGCCATTCTCCCATTCACTCAGAGGAACAGCTTCCAGTCTTGTATTATTTTAGTTTATAAAACCGCTTGGCTCAAACATCCCCTGACAACTCTTTTTTGTTCTCAATGAATGTAATTTTCAGGTTTTTTTTTTTTTTAAAGCATTTTATCCATCTGTGATGGATATTAAAGCCAACTTTTTATCTTCAGACAGTATAAACAGTTAATTACCTTGATAAATTACTTCTTACTTTGGGAGTCACTGCAGTCATATTAATTATAAGGGCTTGTTTTCATAAAAGTATAGAAACCTAAAATATTCACACTAGAAAACACACATTGGACCACATCTGTCAAATAGTATCCTATACTATGTAAACCAAAGCAGAGGCAAACAAACAGATTTTTCAAAATCGTTGCCTTTAGCCCAGTTGAAACGCTATCTCCTTGAATGGGGGAGTAAGACACTCAACAATAAATTTAAAATGAAGAACCAGAGTGTGAGCAATACTCTTAAAAATTGCTTTTAAGTTCCTAGGTTGATATCCCAAGCATGTGCTTTTATTATATCATTGCCAATATCATAAACGTAAATTGGATCACTTTTAATTAAAATTCTTTCTGGGACTAAAAATAAAGCTCTTAACATATATATCTTTATCACCTCAAGAAATAGCTCTATTAGGAAAATTAAAACCTTGTTCACTTTCAATATATCCAGCATTCTAAAAGAGAGCAGTTTTTAGTTTGATGTTTGGGCCATTTGAATTGTGGCTTAAAAAACTAACAGGCAAGAGAGTTTTGACATTTAAAAGCATATAAATGACTTGCTTTCCCCCATCTACTTTTAAGAAACCAGAATAAGTGTTCTGCTTCTATTTTAAACAAAATGCTTTATAGAAAAAGTAAGAGTTTGGAAAAATGAAGCTGTCTGTGATACTCGCCTCCTGATACAGTTAAAATCCAAAACTTATAATCAGGTGTGGGGATAGGAATTAACATCATTTGCTATAATGACAAAAATGCCCAAGCCACCACCCAAGGGGGCAGGCATCCTCCTTCATGCTTTATATCAAGCATGAAGTAAACTCTAAGGACTTCTTCTAGGAAAAAAAAAATTAATGTTTTAAAAAATATTTTAAATGTTTTCCTACCTATCTGCATCACCCTGCCAAAAACAGAGGTGTTATCCACAGTGCTGCAGTTCCACCTTCGATGTCGGAATTGATACTGGCATTCCTTGATGCCTGTCTTCGCGCCTTCTCCGATGTACTGCATGTGGTCCTGATACAAGTGGCACAGTTTCTTCTGTCCTTGAGAAAGTCCTGCCAGTTGGCTGCAGAGAGGCTGTGCTCCTATGATATATACTTCTGACATCTGAACAGGGTTATTCATACCTAGCGACCTGCAAGGGGGGGAGATGTGCATTCAAGATTTACGTGAAATCTCGAGGTGGGCCCCCTGAAAGCATGTCAGCAATACATAGTTTTAAGCACACAGATGCTTTTTCCTCTCCTGCTTGTCCTCATGACAAAGTATGAGAAGGGCTTCATAAAACTCCTCTGTTTAAACTGCACTCAGAAAACGGAGGTATTGTGCAGTCCCCATCCTGACATCTGGCTCCTCAGTATTTTCACTCCCTTCCTTGCCCCTGTCACCATATACCTGAACCAGTATTTCCAAAATGCACTCCGAAAAGGGAGAAACAGCAGTTTGAGGGACAGGTCTCTGATGTTAGAGAAAGTGACTCGCTTTGCCCCACAAACTGGACCAATCTGCCTTAAAAACTTATGAATGCTAAAAGTAGACACAATTAGAGACGGGTGGGAGATAGCAGTTCCTTTTGACCGATGGAAAAACAGAGGGACAAGTATACAGACTGGGAAAATTCACCACATTTCTGGACATTTTAAAAGGGCTCCTTATGTGATTATGAGGGACCCAAGACAGGGTATCCAGTAAACAGAAGTCATGTTTGACAGTCAGAAAAATGCTGTTCATTTACAGGAAAAAAAAAATACCCAGAACGCCATCAAAAATAATCCTCTGGATATATTACAGTTTATCCACAAGGCCCCTACCAGAAAGAAACCCCCACTTGGACACATTTGACTACTTCAAGTTAACCTCCTTTTGATCACATTTCAGGCCCCAATACTTCTGCACTTGGAGTTTAGCTGTCCTCCTAGAACTCTGCCCACTTCAAACTCTGTAGGTTAATAATAATCTCGAGTGACAGAAAATAAAAGCTGAAACTCACTTTTACTACCTAGAGGTGGCAAAAAGCAAATTTTATAGGTAGACTTACAATTATTAGCGAAGTGAATTTCTGTTCTTTTTTATTGCATGATGTACTACAAGCACACATCTGAACAAGGGCTTCACAGAAAAAGGGCCTAGATTTATAGTTTCCCATTCCCTAGGAGCTGAAGATAAGCTTTACAGTATTAAGTTAAAAGAAAATTCTGATTTAAAACTATATGTAAGTAAAATATATACATGTGTCTTAGATAAATATACCCACACTCACTATCCAGCTTTAAATATTGCTGCATCATACAAATGAATCTTAAAAAAAGAAAAAGAAGAAGAAGAACATGCACATAGAATGAACTTACCACCAAGAATTGGCTTCTATTACAACCTGGGCGAAGGAGAAAAATATGGCCAAAGCCATTAGGAAGAACTTGGAAGACATTGCACTTCCAGCCATCCCCAAAGCAACTCCTGGGCTTAATATTTCAATGGACTTCTGGAGAGGGAAGAAAGGAGCAGATGTTTATTGCCTCTCAGATAATTTTCAAGCATACAAGTTTAAACAACGGAAGCATCCGGGTCTCTTAAGTTTACTGTTGATTGACTGCGCTTCTCCTCCGTGAGTTTTTTGATGGCAAGATATAGGCAGTTTCTTTTTCCAAATTAAACCACCCACGCAACCTCACCAGGAAATCTGATTTCGCTGGGATCCTGTGCGCGGGGCACGCCAGCGATTACAAACATGTCTCAATTTTGTTGAGTCAAAGCCCTGGTGCCAGGCGCTGCCTCCTTCCTGCTCGCTCGAGTCCCGCACCACCTCGCTCCCCTCTAGTTGGTGCTGTTCTCAGTCCCTCCTCGGTAATTCATTTGAGAACCCTCCGCGGTCACCCTCCGTCCTTTCCCCAACCTGGGCCGAGCAACAAGTGGAGCCAGAATTAATTCCACGGGCGAGAGGAGCAGGGAGGCGAGTGGAGCGCGCTGCCGCCAGCGGCTGCTGAGGAGGCGGGGTGGCCAGCGCGAGGAGGGGTGGGTGGAGGATGGGGGCAGGACGCAGGAGGGAAGGGCAGGGGGTGGGGGGCGAGGCCCCGGGGACCAGAGCGCGAGAGTGCCCAGCTGGGAAATGCAACTTCGAATTAACATCGTATGTTTCATAATCAGTTTACGAGCCGATTTGGGGAAAGCCACTTCCAGATGGGGAAGAGCAGCCCGGATTTCCTTCAGGACACTCTTCAGCCTGATTGGGGAGGAGAGAAGGAGATGGGGGCCCTAGGGGATAATGGAGAGAGAGGTCTGGTCTCCCAACCAAGGAAACTGGAAGAGTCCCCCCCCGGACTCCCCCCCCACCGTCATCTGTAGCCTCCTCCAAGGACTGCGAGAAGGGATGGACCCTAGAGGAAAGAAGTCTGGGTCTCTGTCCCGAGAGAATATCCCTTCCCTGCCCTCCCCACAACTTTCTCCCAAATTCTGCTTTTTCATTCTCCCTCCCACCCCACACCTGGCAGCTGCCGGGGAGGGAGGAAACGAGGCCCCGGGGGGACTCCAGTTTCCCTTGGCTCTGATCTGGGGTGTGAGCCACTTCGCCATCGAGGCACTTTGAGCCTGGCATTGGAACTCTGCCACCCTGCCTCCAGTCTAGCCTCTCCAGCCTAGCTCAGACTTGGTTGTCAGTCAGTCCGGAAAGGAGGGGGTGCGGGCAAGGCCAGAACCCTTGCGGATTAGTCCAGAGCGGCCAGAGGCGCAGGTTCCCAAGCCGCAGCTGGGGGGCAATGATTCCCGGGCAAAGAGGCCCCCTGCGGCGGCGAAGGGTCCCTTCCAGAAGAATTTCTGGGATAGGAGTTGGCCTTGGAAGCTTCCGCTGCCGTTCCTCCCCACTGGTGACTTCTCCACCTGTAGGCGGCGGCGGAGTAAGTCCGTGGCGGGTGCGGTGGGAGGAGCGGGTTTCCACAACCCTTTCACATCTCTGATAAGTGTAACCCTGCCGCGCTGCATCGCCCGCAGCCCCTGAAGGAGCCCCTTCCACGGAAAAGAAAAGAAAGCTGAGCCTCTTTCAGGCGGTGGAAGAGCCTGGTTTGAAACCTGTGCGATAAAAGGGACAGAGGGGACCTAGGCAGCCCTGGTAAAGCTATGGGGCTCAGGAGCGTGCCAAGGCTATTCTCTGCGAGCCGCCCCTTTGGCACGGATACTTCGGGGCTTCTCAGAGAGTAAATGCTTATGTGATCCCCAGCACCCGCTAACCAGGGCTCCGCACCTAAGGCCCAGTTGTCCCCGAAACGCTACAAAACTGGGGGGCGCATCCTGGAGAATGGAAATCTGGGGTTTCCCCAGCTAGGAGAGAGAAGGCTCCGGCTGTCTCCCCACCCCCGTCCTAAGTGTCAAGTTTCCTCCAGGGGAGGGGGTGGGCTGCAAGGTCTGCTTCGCGCGAAGCCCAGGCTGCAAAGTCGACTCTCCCAAGGGCTGCCAATGCGGCGCTCACACACATTCATACACACTCACACTCGTGCACATTTACACACTCACATGCGTGCACAGACACACAAGTTCCGACGTGCTTCCCAGTCAGCGGCCTAGATTGCTGCTGGCCGCGTGCACTTTCTGAGCTTCCCGGCGGGCGGGGCACGTGGGGCGGGGCTCCAGCAGCACAGAAATTGATAACAGATTCCGCGGATTACAGCGGATCTCTTTGTTAGAGCTGAAGCCACACAAACTGAACCCACTCCCAGCCCGACGCCCCCAGGGAGAGTCCATCAGTTCCCAGAGCCCAGGCCAACTTGAGAGCGGGCCCATCCGGTCTCCATGACTTGGGTCTCCCTGTCTCCAGGTAGAGGTGGCCACGGGGTGTCCCGAAGGGGGATCGGAAAGGAGAGCCCCACAAGTCGCGTCTCCACTTAACCCCTGCCGCTTGCCCCGGAAACACCTTGGCCCTCTTCCCGCTTCAATCCCGGTGCAACCCAGAAAAGCCCCCACAGGTTTGAGACACTCAAGGAACTCACAGCGAACTCACACATACATCAGCTCTGTAGGGTAAAACATCCTCGCCTGTTTGCCGAGAGATCTGATCTGAAAAGACAGTGTGAAATAAGTCCTCTGGGGAGACTGTCACCCCAGAGGTAAAACAAAAGTTCTAGTTAGAAGCTGACTTTCCCAAAGAAGGGGCTAAATGTCTTCCAGCACTTTCTGGCCCAGGGAAGATGACTCTGTAAGGATCCTGAGAATCTTCCTCCCGTGCCACGGGGAGGAAGGCTGGGGGCGTTAGAGGAGCTTAAGGCACCAGAGGAGTGAGGTGGGGGAGGGCGTTTGCGCACTCTCGTCTTCAATTCAGAGCAGCTCAACGGCGTGGTTCCCTTTCTATTTATCTCTCAAAGCCTTCAAGTCGGATTAAAGGTGTTCCTGATCCTTCTTTATCAACAGCGGTGTGGGCTGGGGATGATGAGGGATGAGGGAGAGGAAACCTCAGTAGCAAAACTGTTCAGGGGACGCTCGGAGAGCCGGGGGAGCAGCTGGACGCACACCTAAACTCTCGCAACACCCAAGTCCTCCGCAGCCCCTTAGGAGAAAAGACAAAAAGGCCACAAAGATCCTAACCCCTCAGCCCCGGGGCGCTGCCACACTCAGTCTAGGCATCCCCTTCGGCTTCGTTTAGGGCCCAAGTTTCTGGGATTGGAAACGATGAGGGACGCCAACTAGGCGGAAGAAGCCCGTTTGACTCAGGCTCGCAGCAGCGAAGAGGAGGATGGGAAACTCCAAAAAGAATCTCCACTCTTGGTAGAAAAAGAAAACTGTTTTCCCCACTCCGATCTCTCCCTAAAGCAAGGAGAGAGATGGAGAAACTAGCAGGAGAGCAACTCATTTGCAGCCAAGAACTTGGGACATCCTATCCGGGAGAACGCAGGGAGCGGCGCGAGGAGATGAAGAATGGGCCGGCCCAGGCGGGAAGGAGGTCCGCTTTGGGGGAGCAGACAAAGGAGCCACTGCTCCCCACACCTCGTGCCTGGGCGCAAGGGTTGTGTCCACAGCAATGTGTGTGTTGGCCCGCGCAGAGCGGGGTGGGGAGGAGGGAACTGCTAGATAAAAGAAGGCAGAGGTTACACCTGGAGCCAGAATCAGTGCGACAAACGCGCACAGCCTCTGGCCACCCAAGCTTCCGAACTGATGGCAGGTTCCAGGTTCGGGTAGAGAGAGGCCCGAGGGGAAGAACTGTCTGGCCTGGTTCTCCTGTTTTCTGCCCCCTTGTCCATCCCTTAGACAGGGCTTTCCAGATCCCAGGACACACACACACACACACACACACACACACACACACACCTTCTCACACAGGATGTCTAACTCTCTCGGCACAGGCTCAACTTTGTCCAGAGGTAGAGCAGAGTCCGTGGACACAGAAAGAAAATGATAGTCCAATCCCAATTCCTCAAAAGTCGTTTCACTCCCACTTTTTAATAGACGAAGAAAGTGAGGCCAAAGGCGGGAAAGCGACATTTGTTCTCGACCACAGAGAGCTGGGAGGCAGCTGAGGCCAGACCCCAGGCCTCCTAGGGCGACACTCTCCTTCCCAAGCCCAGAAGAAGAGGTACCAACCCTGTGTCCAGTTGGCCGAGTCCCATTTGCTGGGTAGGACCCGTGGCCCCTTCCGTATTGCAGCGGCCGGCGGCGCAGCGAAACTGGTCCTCCGGGGGCCTCCGAGGGGCCCTGCTGGGAGAGTGGGGTCTGGTGGTCGGAGGGATGAAGGGAGCAGGGGCGGGAGGGAGAGGGGAGCAGCTGCCCGCCCGCCCCAGGAACGGAGGCTTGTAGGCGTCCTACCTCAAGGCGACCAAAAGGGGGCAGCCGGCACCGCACCGCGGGGAAGAAAAGGCGGCGGGGACTGCTCAGAGTTCTGCACGCACAGCGCTAACCCCTTGAGCACCGGAGCGCAAGGGGGAGGGGAGGAGACGACGCGGGACTCTGGGGCAGGGCCTCCTGGGGAGGGTCTTCCGTCGAGAGTGTAAGGGGGTGGGGGAGACGAAGGCTAGTACGTCCTGGACCCTAGAACAAGTGATCCTTTACTTACCTACACTCACACTCACACGCACGCACACACTCGCAGCCAAGGATCCATACGCTTGGATACACACCACATTTGTCGGCCAATGGTTCGCTGCGCACTCTCCGTATTGCCCCCTCGAAACTCCCTAGCAGAGATGGTCTAGAAACTAAATCTTCGTATCTGGCTGGTTCGGGCGGTGAATGTGCGAAAGTTGGCTGGGGAAGGGCTGGGGCTGATGAGGTACGATCTCACCGCAAGGCCCAAGTTACTTCCAAACAGCGAGTTGTCCATTTAAAGCAAGAAGAGAGAAAAGAGAGGCTAGAGAGGAGAAGGGGCCTCAACACCAGACAGGGATTAGAAAGTCAAACAGGGCCGCGGGGTCTTCAGTTAGGAGTTAAAAAACAAAACAAACAAACAAAAAAAACTTTTTTGGGGGAAGAGGGGTTGTTTGCTTTTAGAACACATCTTAATTTTAATTCTAACCTTATTCTCCAGGAAACTGAAAATGGGAAAAACAAGAAAAATGCAAATAGGAATTGAAGCTTGGGGAGGGGCAGATTAGAAAAATTGTTTAGAAAATAACTTATGTTGCAGGAAGAAACGTTAACTTTTCCTAAAAGTGAACTCTCAGTGACCCTCGGAGTGTGTGACTCGGCTTTAACATACAACTGACAATTAAAACAAACAAGAGTTCACAAACTGGCCGCCGCCCGCTCTCCCAACGCGGAGGCCCGAGTGTTTTCTAAAGGACAAGGCGGACTCCGCTCAGGGGGCCGGGGAGCGCTCTCCTGGCGTACGGGATTACAGCCGCTACCACCAAACTCCCCGCCCCCACCTCTGCTGCAAAGTGCTTGAGCTCACCCAGTGGCCGCTAATAACGCTAATAAGGCGACCCTGCTCGCTGCGCCGGAGTGCGCGCTGGCCCCCCACCAGGCACTCTTAAAGGCAAAGGGGCCTAAAGCGCTCGAGTCACCCCGCCAAGGCAAGCCTACAACCTCGCCTCCGTCAGTTCGGCGGGGTGTGGGGGAAGGTGTACGCTGCTCTAGGGTGGTTGGCCCCTAGTCCCTCCGCGGGTTTTCCCAACCGAGGAGTCCCTTTCCCCATCCGGAACCCCGGCCACACACCCTCCCAGTGCCCGCGCAGTGGGCGCTTGGTAAATATTTGTTGAATTGAATCATTATCCTGTTACTGAAATATACATAGTAAATTACACTCGATGTTCTCAGGGCAAACGGAAAGTCGTCAGTGAACCGCACTCAGTTTTTCTACTATCGCTTTTCCCCACTTTTTCTCCAAAGTCGAAAAGGTTTTGCAGAACGGGTGGTGCGACGAGAAGTGATCTCCTGGAACACTGAGGCAGTGCGCCCGGCGTGGGGGGCGAAGAGGTAGGGGTTCCTGCCAGCGACGCTGGAGTTCTAGCTTCTCCAGGAGGTTGGGGAAATGGAGGGATAGGAAGAGGTGAAGGAAACTGAGTTAACTTCCAATAGGGGGTGGGAGGAAAGTAAAGAAAAAAAGTGGCGAGAGTCGGCAGGCAGCGCACTGAACACCTACCTTCATGGCGAGGGGGAGGAGGCGCGGGGAGGAAGTCGCCACCCCAGCGAGGGCAGCCGAGGAATCCGAGCTGAGCGGCCGGGTTAAGCCTGGGGAGATGGTCAGGAGCAGGGCTGCGAAGTCCTCCCGCGCGCCTCGAGCGGGCGCAGTGAACCGGAGCTGAAGCGGGCACTGGCGCCAGGGCCTGGACTCCCGAGCTGGGGCAGCGCTGGGATGCGCCCAGGAACGGAGGGGGCGCAGACGCGCGGGAGCCGGCAGCAAGGGCAGGGCCTGGTAGAGGCGCAACTAGGGAGCCGCGGGTCCGGCGGGGGCGCGCAGGCAACTGTTCCACGGAGAGGCGCTCCGTTTCCAACGTCCATCAGCGACGGCGGTAATTAGGGCTTTCCAACCCCAAATGTGGGCGTGATTGTGCAAAAGACCTTACAACAAATAATAATAATAAAAATTCTTCACAAGAGGGTGAAAAAATGTCCCACTAGTCAACTTTGGCCCGGGGCGGGGGAAGGGGGGCAATCTGTGCGCCCAGGTGCCCCCAGTTCATTCACACCACGGATTCTGCAAACTGGGCAGCTCACGCCTCCTGATCTCCAGCTCCTCCTCTCCGGGTCTGTAGCCGAAACGTCTGCTCCCAGACGCTGATCCTGCAGCCGCGAGTTAGTGTGGACGTCTGTGTACACACACAGACACACACCCAAACACACACACCCCCGCTGCAGCTTTGGGGCCACAGAACAATCAGACGCGCATGGCTTTTTCTCCGGGAGACGCCGCTGAAAACGCACAAGTCGCCATCTGAGCTGCAAGAGTCAGCGCCAAACTGTGTCCTTTCATTTTAGGGTTCGGCAAAAACGGGGCGCAAAATAGGTGAAAGTCGCCCCGGAACTTTTTGCTGTGCGGTGAGCTGTGGGGGGGGGGGGATGGGCGATCAAGTCAAGGGAGACGTGGACTCCCTCCCGTATCCCCTTCTTTCTCTCTTCGGGTTAATCTCTCTTTTCCCCGTTTTTCCAGGGCGAAGGGCGAAGAAGAGCGAGGGCACTGCGGGAGCGAGGCTGGGGAGGGGCGACAGCAAGGAGCTCCGAGGCGGCGACTCAGCTCCGGCGGTCCTTGGCCGGCGAGGCTGCCCGGGTCCGAGGGACTGGAGAGCGGACCGGCGGGAAGCGGGCGGTCCCGGGCACAACGGTGGCGGCGGTAGGGCTCGCTGGGCAGCTACCGCACCGACCCCGGCTCTGGGCGGCGGAGGCGGCTGCGTGGAGCTCGCAGCAGATTTCCACGCGATCCTGTGCCCCGCAGACAAACTGACCGACCGAGGCGACGCGTCCCCCCCTCCCACCCCCCGGCCCTTCTGGCCAACTGCCTTACTCTCTCCCTCCCTCTCACCAGACTCCTCTTTCCCCTGGTGTTCTCAGAAGGAAAAAAAAAAAAAAAAGAAAGAAAGAAAGAAAAAAGTTCTTTAAAGTTTCAGAACCAGGGGCGGCTGGAAAGAGAGAGGGAAGGGGGAGAAGAAAGAAAAAAACTCAACTTTGCCTATGCGCATGCGTGGTGAGGCCGGCCTATGACAAACTCTGCCGGATTTTAAAGCCGTACTACGGGCTGGGGTGCCCGGAGGCGGGGTACACCCCCCTCGTCTCCCCTTCTCTAGGTTCCCCATCCCCCCGGCATCTGCTGAAAGAGAGAGGTCCACTCCTCAGCCGCTGTCTGCCTGCCGCCTGGTTGTCTACGCTCCTTCCCGAGCCACCGACTGGCGGGAGGCTGAACCCCAACTTCCCTGGCTGGACCCCTTGGCTCGCTCACCTTTCCCAGACGTCTCCCACTGGGGCTCCACGGAGATGGCTGCCTTGACAGAGAACCTCATGGGGGACCTCCTCATTTTTACCTCGGGAGGGGGGGGAATACTTAAGCCCTGGGGCTGACGGATAGGGTAGGGGCGCGCCTCCTGCAACGTCCCCAGAGTAGTAGCGACTTGGGTACAGGGGTGCATGATTGCTCATCTGGCTCCGGCCCAGAGCATCCAGGGGCTATGCGTGGTCCTGCCACGCAGATCTTGGCGGGTGCCCTCAGGTGAGGAGATTGCAAAGTTCAGCAAAACCGGATTCCAGGCACCGGAATTTCTAGTCCCTTCCAGATGCCCGTGGGTTTTGGGGACTCCGAAGGGGCAGGGTTGGTGGATTTGTGTCCGCCACCTCCAGCACACGGGGTGGCCCCATACCCCCCAAACAGTGCCTCACACTGGAGCGTAATATTTTCTGCTGTCAGCATCATCCAGCTGTCAAAGGTGTATACACACACACACACACACACACTTTTCTCCGTCCATTGGCATGCACTTGACCTTAAGGGGAAAAATCCGCGGCCTAGGTGTTTTGGGGTGGTGACTGTTTTGTTCCTACAGTCCTCCCCCACCTCCACCCCCACAGCCCTGGGTGCGCAGGCCCAGGCTCCAGTGATGCCGTTACACCTTCTACAGCCCCTTCCCGTTCCTTAATTGTCCTAGCCGACTGGACGCTTCTCCAGCCCTGGCTTCCTTCCTGGAGAGCAAAGATGGCAATGTGAACTTCGCACAAACTGCCAGAGACTGATGTTCCAGCGTAGCACCTCCCTCCCCTTGCTTTCTTTCACCCGGGGTTCGTGCAGCCTCAAGGAGGGGGACTCTAAGGTTCTCAAAGCTCCCTTGGGACACCTCCCCTTCACCTCCTGAGTCCCCCTTCCTCTAACCTTCTCCAAGACTTGACCACTTCGCGTCCCCTGGGCATTTAACAATCCTTGAATCTAACCTGAGATCTGCCCACCAGAGGAGGGTGTCTGAAAAAGAGGGTCTCCGCGCGGCGAATCGCCCCAGAACTGCGTCCCTCCGCCCTTACCCCTCTCCCCGGCTGTAGACTGAGATTCCCTGGCCAGTGGCTGCACACTGAGATTTCCTGGCCACGGAGGAGCACGTGCTTCCCGGGTAGGCACCCCAGCCCCGCCCCGCGGGCTTGGATCCCCGGGACCCACCTTACGTGCAGTAGCGCTGAGAAGTGGCTGGATATGAGCTGGCTATGAATGGGACTGCCAAAGGGCGCTCCCGCAGAATGGAGAAACTAGCAACCCAGTGTCCCGGAGTCCAAGGCAATTCGTGTAGACGATCCTACTCCTTGAAGAAAAGGGCTGTTAACCTGGAAATTTTCTCCACACCTACAGCCCGTCTAGAAACATTGGCTATCCAACCACAAACCTTTTTTTTTTTTTTTTTAATGGCTATTTTCTGAGTTATCTGGATAATCACCTGCTTCTCTCCAATTGCCTTGGCTTGTATAGACACAGCCCAAACAGTGCTATTTCCTGTTCTGCAATCTTTCCTCTAGTGGAAGTCGGTATTGGTTAGTGGTTAAGAGTGCCAGCTGTGGAATCTGGAGTTCCAGTTCCTGCCCTGCCACTTTCCAGCTGTCAAATCTTGTGTAGCCTCTCAGCCAGCACTTCACAACCCTCTTACACACAACAGCAGCAAACAGAAATTGCATGGTCTACCTTGCAGAAGCACACTGAGAATGAAATGAGATGAGCTTGAAAATTCAGGGAGTGGTGAGGGAGGGTCAGGCCCTTACCTGGCACTAATGCCTGCTTGTCTAGAAAAAGCAGCTCTGAAAACAGAGGTTTTCAAATTCCTGTGGTGGCACAACTGGACCTCACATGACAAGACATAGTCTTGATTTATTCCACTTGGAAAGAATACTTTTCACTGAATACATACGAATGCATTTGATTACTGGGTATTTCCCCAGACCTCACTGGGCTGTTTGCAAATTAATAGCCATATATATCCCATTTGATTTTCCTCCAATTTCCAACAAAACTATCTAGTCCCAAGGACTTCAGATAAAGAGTTGTGAGTTGTATCTGATAATATTAATAATGAGTGTGCTGAGATTATGCCCCAGGAGTAATAAGCCTCATGTCAGCAGGACCTCATCTGCATTTTTCATGGCTGGAATCCCAGTCCTCAGATTAGTGCCTGGCACTTAGTACGTGCTTAGTAGTAACAACCAAATGAATGGGCAAATGGATGAGAGAATTATTTCAGAGGTTGATGTTAAGGAGAACCAATGTGAAATCCCCTTTGACCCTTCAATAGTGGCTAGGGATGGGGACTGCCTTGGAAAGCCAGGCTGAGGTGTAAGCACCAGTCCTGATGGTGTTGACTGGTTTGGCTGGGAAATGAGCAGACAGTCGGAAGGAGAGAAATCAATGCCTCTCCGTCTGTGAAGGTTCGTGTTCGACAGACCTCCCGTTTGTGGAACTTCATGTTTCCCCTTGCAAACTGAGTGTGCATTTGGGTGTGTGCCTCAGATTGAGTCATCCAAAGACACACTGGCAAGGCATCACCATGCTCCACTCATTAAAAATGCTTTTGAATCTGTGGAACAAATAAATCAATATTTTTGGCTGCTTTCCCAACTGGATTATTCACAAAGCAGAGTGTAAGATAAGGAATTTATGAATGATTCCATCCCTGTGCCGCCTTTCCCAGCAGGAGAAAGCAGGGCTTGGGTTGTCATTCTGGGAAAATCTACCCCCCTTTTATGCCCAGCAAATAATATTTTATGGCCCTGGGTTTATGGTGGTGTTTTAATGATCTGCTGTAGAAAGCGGTTTTCTCTCCAGTCACTAGAATTTGTCAAGAAAGGCTGGAGGCCATAAAAGAGGGATGGGCCCCAGGGGCAAACAGGCTCCATTTTCTGAAATAAACTAATAAAGAGCCCTGAGATGTTTACTCCTTCGCCTCAGAGTCAAGACCAGCAGGGCCCTGTGAGCAGTGTCCCAGATGGAGCCCTAAAGAAGACAAAGAGGCCGGAAGGGGTTGGGGGCTTCCTCACCACCACATGGCCACAGTCAAAGTAATACCATCACTTTGTGCTGCCCCTGGCCTGTGTGGGGGCAAAGGCTCCATTGAAGTTAGAGGACATTTTTGGACTCTGAGTTAACTCCAGGAGGCTGTTTGAGACTCTCAAGCTCTCCTTGCACTGGGCCTGATCACCATGCCCTCTTAACTTACTTATGTGTTATATGCCAATTATCCCAGCACCATTTGTTGAACAGGGTGTCCTTTCTCCCTGTAACACTTATGTGTTATGTGTTACATAGTATATTGACTATGACCATTTCATAGTCAATGGTGCTTTGGGAGGGCACCAAATGGATGCTTCAATTCTGTTTCATTTTAGGGGACATGAGAGTCAGATGGATGTGAGTCTGAATCCCAGCTCTGCCTCTTGCTGACTGAGTGACCCTTGTAGTGGTCACTTACCCTTTTGAGCGTCAGTTTCCTCACCTGTACAACAGAGAGAGGAAACAAACATATTAGGATTGTTCTCATAATTGAGATAATGTACAAAGACCTTGGTCCAGCTCTGCCCATGGAGATAGCTTGATGAATGGCAGCTACTGTGATTATTTCAGCCCTGTAAATGTCTGTCTCTGGGTCCCCACGTGAAATCTGGAGACAAACAAGGAGCCTGAGGACGGTAGGGGTAGGGGCTGGGAAGAGGAGAGAAATGTTGCAATTACAGGATCACCAGACATGCCTTCATGATGGAGTTCAACAAGGATGAGGCAGAAACATGCAGAGATAATAACCAGTAATGAACAATCGTAATAATTGCTGGCAACACTTACTGAGCTCTATGTGCCAGATGCCAGCCCTATCTAAACTCTTTACATTCATTGCCTTGTTTCATCCTCACTACTTTGTGAGATAGATCCTATTATTATCTGCATTGTGGAGAAAAGGGAAGGTTCAAAGAGGTCCTGATTTTAATAAAACCAAGCTGTTTTAGGAGTTGCGAATCCTGACGGCTTCTCATTTCACTCCACTGAACACCAGACGTGCACATGACCAAATTCGGCCACACCAGGAATGCCTGATTCAAGCCCAGCTCAATGGAGCTGTCAAAGATTTGTTCTGATTTCATTAACTGGCTGGCTTTGACATCTCTGCCCTTGCCTCACCACCATCAAGAACGACAACATCCATACTCAGCAATTCACCTTGAATTCTTACCTTGTATTGGGCAGTGTCCTGGAAATTCCCTTCTCTCTGGAAAGAGCTTGTTATCCCTAAAGGAATGAAGGAGAGCAGGAGGGCTGTCTCTCACCAATGTAGCTCAGGTCGTGTCACTTCCCTGCTTAAAGGCCGTCAGAGGCTCCCCAGAGTTTATCAGATAAAACCTAAACAAGTTAACCTAGACTTCAGGGTAGCTTCATCCACAGGCATCCTTTGTGCTTGCTCTTCCCTCTGCCTGCAGTGCTGTCCCTTCTGACCAGTCACTCTCACTTCCTTTAAGTCACCTCCTCATTGTACCCATCAATCTCAAAGAAGCTGCTGTCCTTCCTCCACGATTCTGTACTCCCTTACTTGGTCTGATTGTCTTCTTTCATCCTGATGTAAAGTATTTTATTTACACATGTATTTGTTTTCTTGTCTGCTTTGTTTTCTCTCAATAGAATGTAAGCTCTAGGAGGGCAAGGATCTGGTCTGCCTTGTTCATAGTTGTGACACAACCCACCAGGGACTCGTACAGAGAACGTGTCCTAAATAAGTGAATGAAGGACCGATCTTACCTGTGGCCACGCCACTACTAAGCAAAAGTTTGAATGCTGGTAATCTGACTTTAAATATAAGGGACTTAATCACTGTACCTATAAATAAAGACAAAACTATCTTTTAGAAGATGTCTCTCTGGTTTCCCATATGTGCCCCCACTTTTTACCTTGGACTCACCCATATAAGGCTTGCCTTAGCAGAAAGAGTCTAATAAGAGAAATCGTTTTCATCTGAAGAAAGACGGTATTCCGTTGACTCTGCCCTTTCGTTATATTGTTTCTTCTGGAAAGTTGTTTGCTCCTAACTGGCGTGTTTTATGAATGGCAGCTGGTATGGTCCATCCTGTAACGCAGCTCAATGTTGTCCATTCCGTATTCTACGTGGCCCGCTGAATATCTACATGCTGGGTTTAGAAGAATATAGATTAACAGGTTCTAGGGAATACAAGTCTCTTAACTTACATGGAAGAAGCAGACTTTTTTTTATCAGACAGATAGGAGAAGATGCTGGGATTGTATTTTGTTTTATTTTATTTATTTATTTTTGCAATTGTCAATATTTTGTGTCTAATCTGTGACTTAGGGCTTTGGAAATCTGATTTGACTATTCTCAATATCTACTTTTGTTCCCAAATAACTCAAACATGGCCACACTTCTGGGTATGTATTAACAATCGCAGATTTTTAAACTGCTCTGCTAAGTCCATTCTCCAGAAGGGAAATCTAGAGAAGTGGAGTGTTTTTAAAGGTTTGGACTTCAGCACACCGTGAAACCAGCTGGCAGAAGTATAGGAGCTCCTTAGAAAGCAGCCAGCTGATGCTCAGATTCCGTCCAAACTGGATTCTAACATATTAGGTTGGTGCAAAAGTAACTGCAGGTTTTGCCATTACTTTTAATGGCAAAATTAAATAGATCAAATCCATCCCTTCCAGATAAGAAGCGACAAACAGGTCCTTCTTTCATGGCCACCTGGAAAGCCTACCTGGGGACACATTTGGACAGGTGTTAGACTTTGGCCAAAAAAAAAAAAGTGAGTCCTGAAATCGCAAGACTAACATAATTTTTTTAAATGTTTCTATAAATGAAATTGATTTATTTTTAATTGACAAAAATTGCATATACATCTGGTGTACAACATGATGTTTTGAAATATGTGTACTTTGTGAAAAGGCTAAATCAAGCTAATTATTATAACATATCCATTACCTCACATATTTTACATTCTTTTGCGATGAGCACGTTGAAAATTTGTAGTCTTAGCAATTTTCAAGTACATGATACCTTGTTATTAGCTACAGTCACCATAATACACAGTAGATCTCTTGAACTTATTTCTCTTGTCTAA
This sequence comes from Cebus imitator, assembly GCF_001604975.1. NCBI lineage: Eukaryota > Metazoa > Chordata > Mammalia > Primates > Cebidae > Cebus > Cebus imitator. Next base: position 12,584,852 of record NW_016107323.1, read on the forward strand.
CTGAAGGTTCGCAGCATTTGACCAACATCTCCTCAGACCTCCTCCTTCTCCCCACTTGGGTAACTACCATTCTACTCTCGGAGTCTGTAAGTTCAACTTTGTTAGATTTCGTATGTAAGTGAGATCATGCAGTATTTGCCTTTCTGTGCATGGCTTATTTTACCTAGCATAATCTCCTCTAGTTTCATCCATGTTGTCTCAAATGAGATTTTCTTCTTTTTGAAGACTGAATAGTATTCCACTGTGTACATATGCCACATTGGCATTATCAAGCCACCCATTGATGAACGTTTGATTCCACATCTCCATATTTATTGTCATAAGTAATGCTCCAATGAGAATGGGAGTGCAGCCATCTTTTTGATATACTGATCTCATTTTTGTTGAATATATATTTAGAAGTGGAATTGCTGGATCATATGGCAGTTTTTTATTTCTAGCTTTCTAAGGAAACTCCCTGCTGTTTTTCATAATGGCTGAATTAATTTACATTCCTACAGACAAATGTTACACAATTTTTAATATTAAACCAACAGTGAGAAAAATGTTAAGAGAGATACAAAATAGCTCAACATTTCTAAGTGAAAAGGACAGAGTTTAGTCATTCAGTAAGTTACTTGGTATTCCTGACATGGAACTGTACACAAAACATCCAGGAAGCTGACTGCCTTTTTTAACTTTTCAAGAATGTTCTGACTTATCATAGCAATTTTACATTTTACTGAATTTTAACTTGAGTTACCCTAATATGGTTTTTTTCATTGTGAATATTTCCAACCTCCTTAAAAGGTACCTGATGTAATTCTAAACACCAGGATTAAATCCCAAGTCCTTTTAATTTTGTATACTTTGCTGCTATGATCATCAATGGTGAACAAAGTGACTCTGTTATGACTTCCCCCAAATCTCTCAATGAATCAGTGAATTTTGGATAAAAGCTTCTTTTCTCCACTCAGTTTAATCTTCAGTTCAGTGATCTATATGTGTCCACTAAGGTCAGATGACAATTCATTGGCTTTGAAAAACATAAGAAATATTCCCAGGGCAAAAGATCCCGATGTCATTGAATATCTTTAATGTAAGTGGTTTTGACTTAAGAAAAGATTTCTACTTAACTCAGGAGAAAAGCAGTCACTCTTTGGAAATACCACAGAATTCAGGAAAGTGAAGTGAATAATAGCAAAGGATTAAATTTACCTATTCTGGCAGGTACATATATCTACTGAGTATATACAGGAACGCAATGGCTCCACTCACGTGTCATTCGCGGGCAACCCTCTTCTGCTCAACCTAGGAGCATGCTCCTCCCCCCATGGTTCTCAGTCCTTAGTCATGCCGCTATGTCATAACAGAGATTAGTGGGTACATAAGTGCCTTCCCTCTCTTGTTCTGCATGCAGGTTCCATTCAGGGAGGTTTGAAAATATCTCTTTGCTATTTGAAAATGGGATTCCATCCAGAGAATATCAACATCTATTTCAAAATTTGCCAACAGAAAATAAAAGCAAATCATAAATTTAGAGAGCCAGTTCATTGTGACTGACTTATAGCTACTAAAAATAAATCAAAGAGTAGCTTAAAGCTTACGGAAAGTAAAGGCCATCGACATGACTGATAGGCCATGCATTCATTCATTCATCCCATTGTTTGCTCTTTCAACAAATATTTATGGGTCACCTACTGTGGATCATCAACCATTCATTTAACAAGCATTTGCGGCCCACCCATTCATTCATTCATCAAATTAGTATTGTACATGCCAGATCAGGCTGGTTTGTCCATTTTAGTCAACAGATAATTACTGAGCCCTTGCTGAGTGCCAGACTTGAAGAGGCTCTGGAAGAAAGTCCCAAATGCATGGGTGAGGTAGGAGCTCCCCACCATATGTTTGTAAACATATCCTGGATGTTACTGCTGCATGGGTGGTCATTAGGCCTGTGGCCTCTTAGCTAAGTAGTCCTGGATCAGGGCTAAAGGGCTGAAAGGCCAAGTTCAACATTAGGGAATCCTCCTTGTGCTGGCTGGCTAACCCTAGAATCTGTCCAAAGGGAGTCCAGCAAGCAAGTGAGTCACTTGCCATTAGAAGACAAACACTCTGCAGTGGCCATGTCACTGGCAGGGCTTCCAAACACTGTCATCCAACTCTGTTAGAGGAGGCTGTTTTGAGAAAGGGAGCACTTAGAACTCAGTCTCTTGTTTACAATCCCCACCACCCCATAGCAAATAGAATTTTCTCTTACTTCTCTTCAAATGCACTCCCTCTAGTCTGTGCTGAGCATTTTGCATACATAATATCTTTGAGCCTGACTGGAATATTAGTAAGGCATATTAATATTCCAGTGTTACAGATGAGAAGAGTAAGCTCCAAAAGATGAAGCAACTTGGCCAAGATCACATAGGCAGAATTTAAATGAGCCCTGTAAATCAAGAGCCACGATTCCTGCCAAGGGCAAAAGCAGAGGGGAGCAGTAGAAAAAGAAGAGGAGAGATGGAGGGAGATAGAAGGGCAGAGCCAAGAAAGATGGGAAGGACGGAAGAAAAGGAAGGAGAAGGGAATCAGGAAGAAACGAAAGTGTCAGGACAATTCTCCCAGAAGAGTAATAAGAAAGAATTACATTGTCCTCTACTCTTCATCTACAGAGGTGAAAATGAAATCCTGGCAGGATTTCAAATTACTGTGTTCATGTTTAAATCAAAATTGTAATCATTTGCCTGTTGTCATGCACCTCATGAAGTGTGCACAAGGCCAGAACTAGGGAGCTTCTTTTTGCCTGTTTTGAACCCAGCTGTGCAGCCTCATAATGGCACATTCTTCAGTTTGCTTCCAGGCATCTTCCTTACATGACAGCTGTCACTGCTCATGGTGGAGTTTTCACTTGGCCTTGAGACCATGTTCATACCTTTGAACAGTGTCACCCCAGTCTCTCAATTTCCAGGTGGATCATCTATTTCTTCCTTTTGGAAAACTCACCAGGTTATCTACTATGTATGTGCCAGGAATTACACTAATCAGTGGAGATGGCGAATTAAATGAGCCATGGCTCCTGCCCTCAAGGACTCACAATAAAGCAGAGAGTCAGGCCTGTGCAATAAAGATGATGAGAGTAATCCTGATTAATGCTACGTAATGAGTTACTTGGGAGACACGGCAAAGAGGAAAAGCAGACCCACTACTGAAGAAAGAAGACAAAGGATTGTGTCAGCTATGGAGAAAGAGGGCCTAGCCTGGACACCTACCCAGCATAAATTCTTTCTTCTTCTGTGAAGAGCACCTTTGACTCTCCTCTGAGGACTCACCTATACTCTCCTTCCAGGCCAGATGATTTGGTGGGGCTAGCTTCCACCCCCTGACTTAAGGTAGGGTCATGTGACTCAGGTCTAGCCTATCAGAAAAGAGTCATGTGAAAGAGACTAGACTAACAGGAATAGTCTCAAGACTTGTTTGTTTGTTTTTTGCAAAACAAGTAAAAAGAAGCCACCTAATTTTGGCCTTGTGCACACGTCATGAGGTGTATGATAACAGGCAAATGATTACAATTTTGATTTAAACATGAACACAGTGATTCGAAATCCCGCCAGGATTTCATTTCAACCGCTGTAGATGAAGAGCGGAGACAAACGTAATTCTTTCTCACTACTCTTTCAAACCTTTCCTTTGGAATCTTTAACCTGGTTGTCCCTAAATGCGGAGTTTCTGGGTAAGGGTTGGGAGGCATCACATAACAAAAGCAACATTGGAGATGAGGGCAGTGTAGAAGTAAGCAAAGCCCAGCAATGCCAAGAAAAATGAAACATTGGTCTTCTGAGCCTGTCAGAGCCCTTGGGTCCAACTGTGCCCAAGGCCATTATCCTTCTTGTCGTCTTTCTCTACTTAGTGAAATCAAGGTTTATCTCTTGCAATTGAAAGAGCTCTGATGATACAACAATGCTTGGTTGTTTTAGGTAAATTAATGTTTAATTTAAAAAGGTAAAGTCAGGTTTAGAGTTAAATGGAAAATACCTGTTCCCTGGTGGGATTTGGACAACCTCACAGAGGCTACAGAAGGTTTGATCCTCTCTTGAGGCAGAATATCTTGTCAGGCTAGGAAGAAACCACTGGAAGTGAATGCTGATAAATGAATGGTGCAAAGTGGCAGGAGATTCGATACGTGAGTCAGGCAGGGGGCTTGGGAGCACTTTGAGGACAAGCCCATGAGCCCAAGGCGGGAAGACAGTGGGTGAGGGGTTTCTCTTAGAGACAGACCACTCTGAGGCTGATTGACAGAAGATGCAGCCTGTGGCCTCTGTCTACATCTACAGGACATCTGGATTTGACATATTTGGGACTATCAGTAAGAAAGTCACCAACTGTCTTTGAAAAGTACGCTCCTGATTTCCGTGGTTTTTCTGATACTATTTCATTTGAAAACATAAGTTAAATGGTTTAAGTAAGGTAAATCCATTAGCGGTTTACGCCTTAACATCTAAATTTTCACAGGGGAGAAGAAAAGACCTTAGATGCCCTATGCCCATTAGAAATAAAATTTAAGGTCAGGCACGGTGGCTCATGCCTGTAATCTCAGCACTTTGGGAGGCCAAGGGGGGCGGGTCACTTGAGGTCAGGAGCTCCAGACCAATCTGGCCAACATAGTGAAACCCCATCTCTACAAAATTTAGCCAGGCTTGGTGGCATGCGGCTATAGTCCCAGCTACTTGGTAGGCTGAGGCAGGAGAATCAGCTGAACCCGGGAAGTGGAAGCTGCAGTGAGCTGAGATGGCGCCACTGCACTCCAGCTTGGGCGACAGAGCGAGACTCCGTCTCAAAAAGAAAAAAAGAATTAAAATAACTAGTTTTTCCCCGTGGATTCAGCAATTGATCCCGCCATAAATACTGCAAGCTTCCAATGTACCGGGCAGCGCCACAGCGTTGGGCAAAAATTAGATAAAATGTCTGCCCTTCTGGAAACGAGAGAACAGGATTCACAGTGTTTACCGTGTATCTTTTTCTTAGTAAACATCATCTCTTCATAGCTACTCTGCAGGATTGCACCTGGAAAACCAGGAGCTTGGGCTAAATAAGTAGTGACAGAAAAATATACTGTGGGAATTTGCATAAATCCCTGACCCAAAATTATTTTCTTCTGATTTGCTATTTTCCTGAATCTAAAGTGCTCACAGAATGAGGATATTGTTAATGGATGGTCATGAACACCCAGGTTAAGCACAAACTCTGATGAGTTAGGTTTTGGTTAACTAAGAACTGGCACTCATTCTTCTTCTTCATGACACTTGAAAATACATGCAGTTACTACTTCACATGTTATTAACGAGGATAATACTTCCTGACAGCTTGTCATGTGTCGGACATTCTGCTAAGCATAAAGGTAGCACAGGAACGTTGAGTGATTTGCTTGGGGCCACTTAACCAGGAAGTGGCAGAGACAGGGCTCAAACCTGTCTATTTGACCCCAAAGGTCTATGCATTACTGAAGTAGAAATATTCTGAGTAGTTCCCTATGGCAGTGAAATCATAGTTACTTCCTCAGAGCTTCGTGTACTATTTAGATAGAGGAAAAAGCCTAGTTTACCACAGGAGTTCCAGCATCAACAAAGAGAATCAGAGACTTCACAGTGATGAAAAGTTCTGCTTTTGCTAGGGGCCATTCCTCAGTTATAAAGAAGGAAAGAACATGCCTCTGTAATAATGACTGCATTAAATGCAGCCCTACCCATCTATGGCCCTAAAACATTACCAACCAGAATCAAAAAAGCGGAAGAATGTTTTCTCTCTGAGAATTTTCCAAGACTTTACAAACATGACCCCATTAATCCACTCAATGCCCGGATGAGATAGGTAGTTGGAGATTATTATTATTATCACTTTCAAGCTAGAATATCTGAAGCCAAGAGAGATTAAGCAATTAGTCTGAGGTCAAATGGTGAGCCAGAGACAGATCTGGGAATGAAGCAATTATCTTCCGAAATTCTAAACAAATGCAAAAACTGATTGGCTGGCTACCACCATGTGCTAATATCCAGTTATATGCCCTCCTCCTTAAGTGAATGGCCTTACATGAGATTTCTTCAGCTGTTATCGAACTAGAATGGTTCAATAGCAATGTCCAAACTGACATCAGATTTTTCTAAAGTATTGGCTAAAAAATATAAAATATAACTCCTTGCTCCAAATGTGGTATTCATTTTACCTAGCTCTGTTACATTTAGTCAGACCTGTGCGCACAGTTTTGGAGGATAAAGGGAGAATTGTTCTACGAAGAAGTCCTGGTTATGTGTTCTCTAGAGAATCTGTAGAACATAAAAAGGTTTAGGGAGCATCTTGCAATTTCTCTGATGTTGAGACTGAGAAAAAAATGAACATAAACGATCTTTGAATTGTACAAAATTTGGAATCCAATTACTCACCTTTGAGCTCATGATCGCTCTTCAGTCAAATACCCTTTACTCTTTTCAGGTGTGTACTTTTCACAGCAGGTGAAGCTGTATAATCCAAAGTCATAGGTTAGGAGAAGAGAAGACTTCCAGGTGAGCCAAGAGAAATCTATTCTTTGAGCTAATAATTCCAAGGGCATATGCAAAGAAAATCGGTCTATTGAAGAAAATGCTGTTAATGACCCCTCTTGTCCGATTTTGCAAAAGGCCCTGCCCCTCCAAATTCCTGAAGCAAAATTTTATTCCTTTCTGTCTACTTGAGTATTTGGTGATTTAAAATAAATTACTCTGTTATCAATTTTGACTGGTTTGGGGCAAGGTGAGATATTGGATTGTTATTATCAAAAGGAAAATAAGGCCCCATTTAGTTAGGTTGGTGGGAGGGCATCACCCCCATTACAACCAGCCACATGTCATGCTCTGAGTTTGTTCTTTAAGAATTCAGTGGCCACTTTTGGATTTGTTGAATTTCAGTTTCTTTGAGCAGCCAAATCAGACTCTTGGAGAAATTCTTCTCCCATGACTTCATAATTTCTGGAAGTACAGGAGATTTAGGACTGGTCACCTTAAGAAATTCTAATTATGTCTCCTATCACTGCTCAATCTGCTCAATCTTTTCTCAACCCCTTTGGTCCTGTGCTGATGGGGTCAGCTCGTTTCAGAAACACCAAATGTGGCCCATGCCTACTGCAGGAATGCTAGCTTGCTAATGCACAGGCACTGTGAGGGAAACAATTATAAAGCTCATCCATTTTCTTTTTTTCAAAAATCAAATGCTTTTTGTGGAATCAAAAGTCAAGACAATTCCTTCCCTGCAACCCAGTTTCACCTCGTTTCTCTCAAGCTAAAAACATAATGTTCAGAAACCAGAGCATCATCAACTAGAGTTTGGGACCCAAATCTGACATCCTGCAAAGAACTATCTTAAGTATTTCCAAATGGTGTTATGATGTCTTAATATTTCTAAAAGTCACAGTATGTTGCAGACGTGGGATATATTCACAGAACCCATTAAGCTACTGTATTTGAAGAATGTGGAACAGCGTGGCAAACAACCATGCTATAAAATCAACTAAGACAGGCAACTGAATTACAAAAGAAGCACTGAAAACCAAGGCGATGGATTTTGGATGTGGGCAAATGTACTGATTTCCAACCAACCCATGGCTAATCCTAAAGCCTTCATTCTTATAGATGTGTGAATATGCAGCATTAGTGTGGGAAAGAGGAAATGGTCCTATACAAACCAAAGGCTTATGGTGCTTATGCCATGCTGGTGTTAGGTCTTCCTCTGTTTTTCTAACCAGGCGCACATTTCTTATCACACAAGCTGGTCAGGTCTTTCCTGAATTTTTAAAACATGGTATTTATTGTCCAAAACTCCTGCTCTCAACTTGAGTTCATGTGTCTTGTGGAAGTACAAGTGGTAATTATACAAGTCTTTCCTTCCCTGTCATTGGCAACAGTAACCAGGGAAATTTACAGCCCCCAATATCCAGATCTGGAAACTGGTTATTAAACGTGGTCGAGGAAAACCCTGACGTGGCAAATGGGATCTGAGCAAGGACCAGCTCAGCAGTGGTTCTTGTGAGAGAATGGCTGGGAGTCAGCAATCCGACTTCATTAAACATTTCTATTATTTGTGATATTATTACTGGTAATAACATTTCCATTTGTTCAGGATATATTATGTGGCTGGCATTGTGTTAAATAACCATTTGATCCTTGTTAAAAAACAAAAACCCAAACCTTCTGGAGATGTATTATAATGTTAGGATGAGGAAACAAACAGAGAAAGACTGAGTAACTGACCGAGTCAGTTCTGTGGAGTCAGGATTTTAAGAGACTGTAAACTCACATGTACTCAGGGATCAGGCAGGTTACACACAAGGGTGAAGTTGGCCAGGTGTAATATTTTAGAGAGAAGTGAGGACAAGAGAAATGGCAAGTATACCCAAAACTTCCACAGGCATGCCGGCTCCAAGCCTACCACTTACTGCACCATCAAAAAAGTTTATCCAGGTGCAAGTGGCTCATGCCTGTAACTCCAGCAGTTTGGGAGGCTGAGATAGGAGGACAGCTTCAGGCCAGGAATTCAAGATCGGCTTGCGCAATATAGTGAGACCCCAACTCTACAAAATTAAAACAAAAATTAGCTGGGCATGGTAGTGTGTACCTATAGTCCCAGCTACTCAGAAGGCTGAGGCAGGAGGATTGCTTGAGCCCAGGAGTTGAAGGCTGCAGTGAGCCATGATTGCACTACTGCACTCCAACTGTGGCAACAGAGCAAGACTCTGTCCCACACAAACAAACAAACAAACCAGAAACAGGAGTTAGAAAAACAAATTTTCAGGTGCAGTGGCTCCTGTAATCCCAGAATTTGGGAGGCCAAGGCAGGTGGATTACTTGAGGTCAGGAGATTCAGACTAGCCTGGCCAATATGGAGAAACCCCATCTCCACTAAAAATACAAAAATTAGCCAGTCATGATGGCACACACCTGTAATCCCAGCTACTTGGGTGGGTGAGGTAGGAAGATTGCCTAAGCCTGGGAGGCAGAGGTTGCAGCAAGCCAAGATTGTGCCACTGCACGACAGGGTAAAACTCTGTCAAAAGAAAGAAGAAAGAAAAGAAAAGAAAAGAAAAGAAAAGAAAAGAAAGAAGGAAGGAAGGAAGGAAGGAAGGAAAGAAAGGAAA